>NW_027476140.1:600000-896823 GCF_051020955.1 Megalopta genalis
GTTCATTTGTCCATTTGTTCATTTGTTCATTTGGTCATTTGTTCATTTGTTCATTTGTTCATTTGTTCATTTGTTCATTTGTTCATTTGTACATTTGTTCATTTGTTCATTTGTTCATTTGTTCAGTTGTTCATTTGTTCATTTGTTCATTTGTTCATTTGTTCATTTGTTCATTTGTTCATTTGTTCATTTGTTCATTTGTTCATTTGTTCATTTTTTCATTTGTTCATTTGTTCATTTGTTCATTTGTTCATTTGTTCATTTGTTCATTTGTTCATTTGTTCATTTGTTCATTTGTTCGTTTGTTCGTTTGTTCGTTTGCTCATTTGTTCTTTTGTTCATTTGTTCATTTGCTCATTTGTTCTTTTGTTCATTTGTTCATTTGTTCATTTGTTCCTTTGTTCATTTGTTCATTTGTTCATTTGTTCATTTGTTCATTTGTTCATTTGTTTATTTGTTCATTTGTTCATTTGTTCATTTGTTCATTTGTTCATTTGTTCATTTGTTCATTTGTTCATTTGTTCATTTGTTCATTTGTTCATTTGTTCATTTGTTCATTTGTTCATTTGTTCATTTATCCATTTGTTCATTTGTTCATTTGTTCATTTGTTCATTTGTTCACTTCTTCAATTCTTCATTTCTTCATTTGTTCATTTGTTCTTTTTTTAATTTGTTCACTTGTTCATTTGTCCATTTGTTCATTTGTTCATTTGTTCATTTGTTCATTTGTTCATTTGTTCATTTGTTCATTTGTTCATTTGTTCATTTGTTCATTTGTTCATTTGTTCATTTGTTCATTTGTTCATTTGTTCATTTGTTCATTTGTTCATTTGTTCATTTGTTCATTTGTTCATTTGTTCATTTGTTCATTTGTTCATTTGTTCATTTCTTCATTTGTTCATTTGTTCATTTGTTCATTTGTTCATTTGTTCATTTGTTCATTTCTTCATTTCTTCATTTCTTCATTTCTTCATTTCTTCATTTCTTCATTTGTTCATTTGTTCATTTGTTCATTTGTTCATTTGTTCATTTGTTCATTTGTTCATTTGTTCATTTCTTCATTTCTTCATTTCTTCATTTCTTCATTTGTTCATTTGTTCATTTGTTCATTTGTTCATTTGTTCATTTGTTCATTTGTTCATTTGTTCATTTGTTCATTTGTTCATTTGTTCATTTGTTCATTTGATCATTTGTTCATTTGTTCACTTGTTCACTTGTTCATTTGTTCATTTGTTCATTTGTTCATTTGTTCATTTGTTCAGTTGTCCATTTGTCCATTTGTTCATTTGTTCATTTCTTCATTTCTTCATTTCTTCATTTCTTCATTTGTTCATTTGTTCATTTGTTCATTTGTTCATTTGTTCATTTGTTCATTTGTTCATTTGTTCATTTGTTCATTTGTTCATTTGTTCATTTGTTCATTTGTTCATTTGTTCATTTGTTCATTTGTTCATTTGTTCGTTTGCTCATTTGTTCTTTTGTTCATTTGTTCATTTGCTCATTTGTTCATTTGTTCATTTGTTCATTTGTTCATTTGTTCATTTGTTCATTTGTTCCTTTGTTCATTTGTTCATTTGTTCATTTGTTCATTTGTTCATTTGTTCATTTGTTCATTTGTTCATTTGTTCATTTGTTCATTTGTTCATTTGTTCATTTGTTCATTTGTTCATTTATCCATTTGTTCATTTGTTCATTTGTCCATTCGTTCATTTGTTCATTTGTTCATTTGTTCATTTGTTCATTTGTTCATTTGGTCATTTGTCCATTTGGTCATTTGTCCATTTGTTCATTTGTTCATTTGTTCATTTGTCCATTTGTTCATTTGTTCATTTGTTCATTTGTTCATTTGTTCATTTGTTTATTTGTTCATTTGTTCATTTGTACATTTGTTCATTTGTTCATTTGTTCATTTGTTCATTTGTTCATTTGTCCATTCGTTCATTTGTTCATTTGTTCATTTGTTCATTTGTTCATTTGTTCATTTGTTCATTTGTTCATTTGTTCATTTGTTCATTTGTTCAATTCTTCATTTCTTCATTTCTTCATTTCTTCATTTCTTCATTTCTTCATTTCTTCATTTCTTCATTTCTTCATTTCTTCATTTCTTCATTTCTTCATTTCTTCATTTCTTCATTTGTTCATTTGTTCATTTGTTCATTTGTTCATTTGTTCATTTGTTCATTTGTTCATTTGTTCATTTGTTCATTTGTTCATTTGTTCATTTGTTCATTTGTTCATTTGTTCATTTGTTCATTTGTTCATTTGTTCATTTGTTCATCTGTTCATTTGTTCATTTCTCCATTTCTTCATTTCTTCATTTCTTCATTTCTTCATTTCTTCATTTCTTCATTTCTTCATTTCTTCATTTCTTCATTTGTTCATTTGTTCATTTGTTCTTTTTTTAATTTGTTCACTTGTTCATTTGTCCATTTGTTCATTTGTTCATTTGTTCATTTGTTCATTTGTTCATTTGTTCATTTGTTCATTTGTTCATTTGTTCATTTCTTCATTTGTTCATTTCTTCATTTCTTCATTTCTTCATTTCTTCATTTCTTCATTTCTTCATTTGTTCATTTGTTCATTTGTTCATTTGTTCATTTCTTCATTTCTTCATTTCTTCATTTCTTCATTTCTTCATTTGTTCATTTGTTCATTTGTTCATTTCTTCATTTCTTCATTTGTTCATTTGTTCATTTGTTCATTTGTTCATTTGTTCATTTGTTCATTTGTTCATTTGTTCATTTGTTCATTTGTTCACTTGTTCATTTGTCCATTTGTTCATTTGTTCATTTGTTCATTTGTTCATTTGTTCATTTGTTCATTTGTTCATTTGTTCATTTGTTCATTTGTTCATTTGTTCATTTGTTCATTTCTTCATTTCTTCATTTCTTCATTTCTTCATTTGTTCATTTGTTCATTTGTTCATTTGTTCATTTCTTCATTTCTTCATTTCTTCATTTCTTCATTTCTTCATTTCTTCATTTGTTCATTTGTTCATTTGTTCATTTGTTCATTTCTTCATTTGTTCATTTGTTCATTTGTTCATCTGTTCATTTCTTCATTTCTTCATTTCTTCATTTCTTCATTTCTTCATTTCTTCATTTCTTCATTTCTTCATTTCTTCATTTCTTCATTTCTTCATTTCTTCATTTCTTCATTTCTTCATTTGTTCATTTGTTCATTTGTTCATTTGTTCATTTGTTCATTTGTTCATTTGTACATTTGTTCGTTTGCTCATTTGTTCTTTTGTTCATTTGTTCATTTGCTCATTTGTTCATTTGTTCATTTGTTCATTTGTTCATTTGTTCATTTGTTCATTTGTTCATTTGTTCATTTGTTCATTTATCCATTTGTTCATTTGTTCATTTGTCCATTCGTTCATTTGTTCATTTGTTCATTTGTTCATTTGTTCATTTGTTCATTTGTTCATTTGTTCATTTGTTCATTTATCCATTTGTTCATTTGTTCATTTGTCCATTTGTTCATTTGTTCATTTGTTCATTTGTTCATTTGTTCATTTGTTCATTTGTTCACTTGTTCATTTGTTCATTTGTTCAGTTGTCCATTTGTTCATTTGTTCATTTGTTCATTTGTTCATTTGTTCATTTGTTCATTTGTTCATTTCTTCATTTCTTCATTTGTTCATTTGTTCATTTGTTCATTTGTTCATTTGTTCATTTGTTCATTTGTTCATTTGTTCATTTGTTCATTTGTTCATTTGTTCATTTGTTCATTCGTTCATTTGTTCATTTGTTCATTTGTTCATTTGTTCATTTCTTCATTTGTTCATTTGTTCATTTCTTCATTTGTTCATTTGTTCATTTGTTCATTTCTTCATTTCTTCATTTCTTCATTTGTTCATTTGTTCATTTGTTCATTTGGTCATTTGTCCATTTGTTCATTTGTTCATTTGTTCATTTGTTCATTTGTTCATTTGTTCATTTGTTCGCTTGTTCATTTGTTCATTTGTTCAGTTGTCCATTTGTTCATTTGTTCATTTGTTCATTTGTTCATTTGTTCATTTGTTCATTTCTTCATTTCTTCATTTCTTCATTTGTTCATTTGTTCATTTGTTCATTTGTTCATTTGTTCATTTGTTCATTTGTTCATTTGTTCATTTGTTCATTTGTTCATTTGTTCATTTGTTCATTTGTTCATTTGTTCATTTGTTCATTTGTTCATTTGTTCATTTGTTCATTTGTTCATTTGTTCATTTGTTCATTTCTTCATTTCTTCATTTCTTCATTTCTTCATTTCTTCATTTCTTCATTTCTTCATTTGTTCATTTGTTCATTTCTTCATTTGTTCATTTGTTCATTTGTTCATTTGTTCATTTGTTCATTTGTTCATTTGTTCATTCGTTCATTTGTTCACCTGTTCCTTTGTTCATTTGTTCATTTGTTCATTTGTTCGTTGTTCATTTGTACATTTGTTCATTTGTTCATTTGTTCATTTGTTCACTTGTACATTTGTTCGTTTGCTCATTTGTTCTTTTGTTCATTTGTTCATTTGCTCATTTGTTCATTTGTTCATTTGTTCATTTGTTCATTTGTTCATTTGTTCATTTGTTCATTTGTCCATTCGTTCATTTGTTCATTTGTTCATTTGTTCATTTGTTCATTTGTTCATTTGTTCATTTGTTCATTTGTTCATTTATCCATTTGTTCATTTGTTCATTTGTCCATTTGTTCATTTGTTCATTTGTTCATTTGTTCATTTGTTCATTTGTTCATTTGTTCACTTGTTCATTTGTTCAGTTGTCCATTTGTTCATTTGTTCATTTGTTCATTTGTTCATTTGTTCATTTGTTCATTTGTTCATTTCTTCATTTCTTCATTTGTTCATTTGTTCATTTGTTCATTTGTTCATTTGTTCATTTGTTCATTTGTTCATTTGTTCATTTGTTCATTTGTTCATTTGTTCATTTCTTCATTTGTTCATTTCTTCATTTCTTCATTTCTTCATTTCTTCATTTCTTCATTTCTTCATTTCTTCATTTCTTCATTTCTTCATTTCTTCATTTCTTCATTTCTTCATTTGTTCATTTGTTCATTTGTTCATTTGTTCATTTGTTCATTTGTTCTTTTTTTAATTTGTTCACTTGTTCATTTGTCCATTTGTTCATTTGTTCATTTGTTCATTTGTTCATTTGTTCATTTGTTCATTTGTTCATTTGTTCATTTGTTCATTTCTTCATTTCTTCATTTCTTCATTTCTTCATTTCTTCATTTGTTCATTTGTTCATTTGTTCATTTCTTCATTTCTTCATTTCTTCATTTCTTCATTTCTTCATTTGTTCATTTGTTCATTTGTTCATTTCTTCATTTCTTCATTTGTTCATTTGTTCATTTGTTCATTTGTTCATTTGTTCATTTGTTCATTTGTTCATTTGTTCATTTGTTCATTTGTTCATTTGTTCATTTGTTCATTTGTTCATTTGTTCACTTGTTCATTTGTCCATTTGTTCATTTGTTCATTTGTTCATTTGTTCATTTGTTCATTTGTTCATTTGTTCATTTGTTCATTTGTTCATTTGTTCATTTCTTCATTTCTTCATTTCTTCATTTCTTCATTTCTTCATTTCTTCATTTGTTCATTTGTTCATTTCTTCATTTCTTCATTTCTTCATTTCTTCATTTCTTCATTTCTTCATTTGTTCATTTGTTCATTTGTTCATTTCTTCATTTCTTCATTTGTTCATTTGTTCATTTGTTCATCTGTTCATTTCTTCATTTCTTCATTTCTTCATTTCTTCATTTCTTCATTTCTTCATTTCTTCATTTCTTCATTTCTTCATTTCTTCATTTCTTCATTTCTTCATTTCTTCATTTCTTCATTTGTTCATTTGTTCATTTCTTCATTTCTTCATTTGTTCATTTGTTCATTTGTTCATTTGTTCATTTGTTCATTTGTTCATTTGTTCATTTGTTCATTTGTTCATTTGTTCATTTGTTCATTTGTTCATTTGTTCATTTGTTCATTTGTTCATTTGTTCATTTGTTCATTTCTTCATTTGTTCATTTGTTCATTTGTTCATTTCTTCATTTCTTCATTTCTTCATTTCTTCATTTCTTCATTTCTTCATTTCTTCATTTCTTCATTTCTTCATTTCTTCATTTGTTCATTTGTTCATTTGTTCTTTTTTTAATTTGTTCACTTGTTCATTTGTCCATTTGTTCATTTGTTCATTTGTTCATTTGTTCATTTGTTCATTTGTTCATTTGTTCATTTGTTCATTTGTTCATTTGTTCATTTCTTCATTTCTTCATTTCTTCATTTCTTCATTTCTTCATTTCTTCATTTCTTCATTTCTTCATTTCTTCATTTGTTCATTTGTTCATTTGTTCATTTCTTCATTTCTTCATTTCTTCATTTCTTCATTTCTTCATTTGTTCATTTGTTCATTTGTTCATTTCTTCATTTCTTCATTTGTTCATTTGTTCATTTGTTCATTTGTTCATTTGTTCATTTGTTCATTTGTTCATTTGTTCATTTGTTCATTTGTTCACTTGTTCATTTGTCCATTTGTTCATTTGTTCATTTGTTCATTTGTTCATTTGTTCATTTGTTCATTTGTTCATTTGTTCATTTGTTCATTTGTTCATTTGTTCATTTGTTCATTTCTTCATTTCTTCATTTCTTCATTTCTTCATTTGTTCATTTGTTCATTTGTTCATTTGTTCATTTCTTCATTTCTTCATTTCTTCATTTCTTCATTTCTTCATTTCTTCATTTCTTCATTTGTTCATTTGTTCATTTGTTCATTTCTTCATTTCTTCATTTGTTCATTTGTTCATTTGTTCATCTGTTCATTTCTTCATTTCTTCATTTCTTCATTTCTTCATTTCTTCATTTCTTCATTTCTTCATTTCTTCATTTCTTCATTTCTTCATTTCTTCATTTCTTCATTTCTTCATTTCTTCATTTGTTCATTTGTTCATTTGTTCATTTGTTCATTTGTTCATTTGTTCATTTGTTCATTTGTTCATTTGGTCATTTGTTCATTTGTTCATTTGTTCATTTGTTCATTTCTTCATTTCTTCATTTGTTCATTTGTTCATTTATCCATTTGTTCATTTGTTCATTTGTTCATTTGTTCATTTGTTCATTTGTTCATTTGTTCACTTGATCATTTGTTCATTTGTTCAGTTGTCCATTTGTTCATTTGTTCATTTGTTCATTTGTTCATTTGTTCATTTGTTCATTTCTTCATTTCTTCATTTGTTCATTTGTTCATTTGTTCATTTGTTCATTTGTTCATTTGTTCATTTGTTCATTTGTTCATTTGTTCATTTGTTCATTTGTTCATTTGTTCATTTGTTCATTTGTTCATTTGTTCATTTGTTCATTTGTTCATTTCTTCATTTGTTCATTTGTTCATTTCTTCATTTGTTCATTTGTTCATTTGTTCATTTCTTCATTTCTTCATTTCTTCATTTGTTCATTTGTTCATTTGTTCATTTGTTCATTTGTTCATTTGTTCATTTGTTCATTTGTTCATTTGTTCATTTGTTCATTTGTTCATTTGTTCATTTGTTCATTTGTTCATTTGTTCATTTGTTCATTTGTTCATTTGTTCATTTGTTCATTTGTTCATTTGTTCATTTGTTCATTTGTTCATTTGTTCATTTGTTCATTTGTTCATTTGTTCATTTGTTCATTTGTTCATTTGTTCATTTGTTCATTTGTTCATTTGTTCATTTGTTCATTTGTTCATTTGTTCATTTGTTCATTTGTTCATTTGTTCATTTGTTCATTTGTTCATTTCTTCATTTCTTCATCTCTTCATTTCTTCATTTCTTCATTTGTTCATTTGT
Source organism: Megalopta genalis (assembly GCF_051020955.1). NCBI lineage: Eukaryota > Metazoa > Arthropoda > Insecta > Hymenoptera > Halictidae > Megalopta > Megalopta genalis. Next base: position 607,818 of record NW_027476140.1, read on the forward strand.
TCATTTGTTCATTTGTTCATTTGTTCATTTCTTCATTTGTTCATTTGTTCATTTGTTCATTTGTTCATTTGTTCATTTGTTCTTTTTTTAATTTGTTCACTTGTTCATTTGTCCATTTGTTCATTTGTTCATTTGTTCATTTGTTCATTTGTTCATTTGTTCATTTGTTCATTTGTTCATTTGTTCATTTCTTCATTTCTTCATCTCTTCATTTCTTCATTTCTTCATTTGTTCATTTGTTCATTTGTTCATTTGTTCATTTGTTCATTTCTTCATTTCTTCATTTCTTCATTTCTTCATTTCTTCATTTCTTCATTTCTTCATTTCTTCATTTCTTCATTTCTTCATTTCTTCATTTGTTCATTTGTTCATTTGTTCATTTGTTCATTTGTTCATTTGTTCATTTGTTCATTTGTTCATTTGTTCATTTGTTCATTTGTTCATTTGTTCATTTGTTCATTTGTTCATTTGTTCATCTGTTCATTTCTTCATTTCTTCATTTCTTCATTTCTTCATTTCTTCATTTCTTCATTTCTTCATTTCTTCATTTCTTCATTTCTTCATTTCTTCATTTCTTCATTTCTTCATTTCTTCATTTCTTCATTTCTTCATTTGTTCATTTGTTCATTTGTTCATTTGTTCATCTGTTCATTTCTTCATTTCTTCATTTCTTCATTTCTTCATTTCTTCATTTCTTCATTTCTTCATTTCTTCATTTCTTCATTTCTTCATTTCTTCATTTCTTCATTTCTTCATTTCTTCATTTCTTCATTTCTTCATTTCTTCATTTGTTCATTTGTTCATTTGTTCATTTGTTCTTTTTTTAATTTGTTCACTTGTTCATTTGTCCATTTGTTCATTTGTTCATTTGTTCATTTGTTCATTTGTTCATTTGTTCATTTGTTCATTTGTTCATTTCTTCATTTCTTCATCTCTTCATTTCTTCATTTCTTCATTTGTTCATTTGTTCATTTGTTCATTTGTTCATTTGTTCATTTCTTCATTTGTTCATTTGTTCATTTGTTCATTTCTTCATTTCTTCATTTCTTCATTTCTTCATTTCTTCATTTCTTCATTTGTTCATTTGTTCATTTGTTCATTTGTTCATTTGTTCATTTGTTCATTTGTTCATTTGTTCATTTGTTCATTTGTTCATTTGTTCATTTGTTCATTTGTTCATTTGTTCATTTGTTCATTTCTTCATTTCTTCATCTCTTCATTTCTTCATTTCTTCATTTGTTCATTTGTTCATTTGTTCATTTGTTCATTTGTTCATTTGTTCATTTGTTCATTTGTTCATTTGTTCATTTGTTCATTTGTTCATTTGTTCTTTTTTTAATTTGTTCACTTGTTCATTTGTCCATTTGTTCATTTGTTCATTTGTTCATTTGTTCATTTGTTCATTTGTTCATTTGTTCATTTGTTCATTTCTTCATTTCTTCATCTCTTCATTTCTTCATTTCTTCATTTGTTCATTTGTTCATTTGTTCATTTGTTCATTTGTTCATTTCTTCATTTCTTCATTTCTTCATTTCTTCATTTCTTCATTTCTTCATTTCTTCATTTCTTCATTTCTTCATTTCTTCATTTGTTCATTTGTTCATTTGTTCATTTGTTCATTTGTTCATTTGTTCATTTGTTCATTTGTTCATTTGTTCATTTGTTCATTTGTTCATTTGTTCATTTGTTCATTTGTTCATTTGTTCATTTGTTCATTTGTTCATTTGTTCATCTGTTCATTTCTTCATTTCTTCATTTCTTCATTTCTTCATTTCTTCATTTCTTCATTTCTTCATTTCTTCATTTCTTCATTTCTTCATTTCTTCATTTCTTCATTTCTTCATTTCTTCATTTCTTCATTTCTTCATTTGTTCATTTGTTCATTTGTTCATTTGTTCATTTGTTCATTTGTTCATTTGTTCATTTGTTCATTTGTTCATTTGTTCATTTGTTCATTTGTTCATTTGGTCATTTGTTCATTTGTTCATTTGTTCATTTGTTCATTTGTTCATTTGTTCATTTGTTCATTTGTTCATTTGTTCATTTGTTCATTTGGTCATTTGTTCATTTGTTCATTTGTTCATTTGTTCATTTGTTCATTTGTTCATTTGTTCATTTGTTCATTTATCCATTTGTTCATTTGTTCATTTGTTCATTTGTCCATTTGTTCATTTGTTCATTTGTTCATTTGTTCATTTGTTCATTTGTTCATTTGTTCACTTGTTAATTTGTTCATTTGTTCAGTTGTCCATTTGTTCATTTGTTCATTTGTTCATTTGTTCATTTGTTCATTTGTTCATTTGTTCATTTGTTCATTTGTTCATTTGTTCATTTGTTCATTTGTTCATTTGTTCATTTGTTCATTTGTTCATTTCTCCATTTCTTCATTTCTTCATTTCTTCATTTCTTCATTTCTTCATTTCTTCATTTCTTCATTTGTTCATTTGTTCATTTGTTCATTTGTTCATTTGTTCATTTGTTCATTTGTTCATTTGTTCATTTGTTCATTTGTTCATTTGGTCATTTGTTCATTTGTTCATTTGTTCATTTGTTCATTTGTTCATTTGTTCATTTGTTCATTTGTTCATTTGTTCATTTGTTCATTTGTTCATTTGGTCATTTGTTCATTTGTTCATTTGTTCATTTGTTCATTTGTTCATTTGTTCATTTGTTCATTTGTTCATTTGTTCATTTGTTCATCTGTTCATTTCTTCATTTCTTCATTTCTTCATTTCTTCATTTCTTCATTTCTTCATTTCTTCATTTCTTCATTTCTTCATTTCTTCATTTCTTCATTTCTTCATTTCTTCATTTCTTCATTTCTTCATTTCTTCATTTCTTCATTTGTTCATTTGTTCATTTGTTCATTTGTTCATCTGTTCATTTCTTCATTTCTTCATTTCTTCATTTCTTCATTTCTTCATTTCTTCATTTCTTCATTTCTTCATTTCTTCATTTCTTCATTTCTTCATTTCTTCATTTCTTCATTTCTTCATTTCTTCATTTCTTCATTTGTTCATTTGTTCATTTGTTCATTTGTTCTTTTTTTAATTTGTTCACTTGTTCATTTGTCCATTTGTTCATTTGTTCATTTGTTCATTTGTTCATTTGTTCATTTGTTCATTTGTTCATTTGTTCATTTGTTCATTTCTTCATTTCTTCATCTCTTCATTTCTTCATTTCTTCATTTGTTCATTTGTTCATTTGTTCATTTGTTCATTTGTTCATTTCTTCATTTCTTCATTTCTTCATTTCTTCATTTCTTCATTTCTTCATTTCTTCATTTCTTCATTTCTTCATTTCTTCATTTCTTCATTTGTTCATTTGTTCATTTGTTCATTTGTTCATTTGTTCATTTGTTCATTTGTTCATTTGTTCATTTGTTCATTTGTTCATTTGTTCATTTGTTCATTTGTTCATTTGTTCATTTGTTCATTTGTTCATTTGTTCATTTCTTCATTTCTTCATCTCTTCATTTCTTCATTTCTTCATTTGTTCATTTGTTCATTTGTTCATTTGTTCATTTGTTCATTTGTTCATTTGTTCATTTGTTCATTTGTTCATTTGTTCATTTGTTCATTTGTTCATTTGTTCATTTGTTCTTTTTTTAATTTGTTCACTTGTTCATTTGTCCATTTGTTCATTTGTTCATTTGTTCATTTGTTCATTTGTTCATTTGTTCATTTGTTCATTTGTTCATTTCTTCATTTCTTCATCTCTTCATTTCTTCATTTCTTCATTTGTTCATTTGTTCATTTGTTCATTTGTTCATTTGTTCATTTCTTCATTTCTTCATTTCTTCATTTCTTCATTTCTTCATTTCTTCATTTCTTCATTTCTTCATTTCTTCATTTCTTCATTTCTTCATTTGTTCATTTGTTCATTTGTTCATTTGTTCATTTGTTCATTTGTTCATTTGTTCATTTGTTCATTTGTTCATTTGTTCATTTGTTCATTTGTTCATTTGTTCATTTGTTCATTTGTTCATTTGTTCATCTGTTCATTTCTTCATTTCTTCATTTCTTCATTTCTTCATTTCTTCATTTCTTCATTTCTTCATTTCTTCATTTCTTCATTTCTTCATTTCTTCATTTCTTCATTTCTTCATTTCTTCATTTCTTCATTTCTTCATTTCTTCATTTCTTCATTTCTTCATTTCTTCATTTCTTCATTTCTTCATTTCTTCATTTCTTCATTTCTTCATTTCTTCATTTGTTCATTTGTTCATTTGTTCATTTGTTCATTTGTTCATTTGTTCATTTGTTCATTTATCCATTTGTTCATTTGTTCATTTGTCCATTTGTTCATTTGTTCATTTGTTCATTTGTTCATTTGTTCATTTGTTCATTTCTTCATTTCTTCATTTGTTCATTTGTTCATTTGTTCATTTGTTCATTTGTTCATTTGTTCATTTGTTCATTTGTTCATTTGTTCCTTTGTTCATTTGTTCATTTGTTCATTTGTTCATTTGTTCATTTGTTCATTTGTTCATTTGTTCATTTGTTCATTTGTTCATTTCTCCATTTCTTCATTTCTTCATTTCTTCATTTCTTCATTTCTTCATTTCTTCATTTCTTCATTTGTTCATTTGTTCATTTCTTCATTTGTTCATTTGTTCATTTGTTCATTTGTTCATTTGTTCATTTGTTCATTTGTTCATTCGTTCATTTGTTCACCTGTTCCTTTGTTCATTTGTTCATTTGTTCATTTGTTCGTTGTTCATTTGTACATTTGTTCATTTGTTCATTTGTTCATTTGTTCATTTGTACATTTGTTCGTTTGCTCATATGTTCTTTTGTTCATTTGTTCATTTGCTCATTTGTTCTTTGTTCATTTGTTCATTTGTTCATTTGTTCATTTGTTCCTTTGTTCATTTGTTCATTTGTTCATTTGTTCATTTGTTCATTTGTTCATTTGTTCATTTGTTTATTTGTTCATTTGTTCATTTGTTCATTTGTTCATTTATCCATTTGTTCATTTGTTCATTTGTCCATTCGTTCATTTGTTCATTTGTTCATTTGTTCATTTGTTCATTTGTTCATTTGTTCATTTGGTCATTTGTCCATTTGGTCATTTGTCCATTTGTTCATTTGTTCATTTGTTCATTTGTTCATTTGTTCATTTGTTCATTTGTTCATTTGTTCATTTGTTCATTTGTTCATTTGTTCATTTGTTCATTTGTTCATTTATCCATTTGTTCATTTGTTCATTTGTCCATTCGTTCATTTGTTCATTTGTTCATTTGTTCATTTGTTCATTTGTTCATTTGGTCATTTGTCCATTTGTTCATTTGTTCATTTGTTCATTTGTTCATTTGTTCATTTGTTCACTTGTTCATTTGTTCATTTGTTCAGTTGTCCATTTGTTCATTTGTTCATTTGTTCATTTGTTCATTTGTTCATTTGTTCATTTGTTCATTTCTTCATTTGTTCATTTGTTCATTTGTTCATTTGTTCATTTGTTCATTTGTTCATTTGTTCATTTGTTCATTTGTTCATTTGTTCATTTGTTCATTTGTTCATTTGTTCATTTGTTCATTTGTTCATTTCTTCATTTGTTCATTTGTTCATTTCTTCATTTGTTCATTTGTTCATTTGTTCATTTCTTCATTTCTTCATTTCTTCATTTCTTCATTTCTTCATTTGTTCATTTGTTCATTTGTTCATTTGTTCATTTGTTCATTTGTTCATTTGTTCATTTGTTCATTTGTTCATTTGTTCATTTGTTCATTTGTTCATTTGTTCATTTGTTCATTTGTTCATTTGTTCATTTGTTCATTTGTTCATTTGTTCATTTGTTCATTTGTTCATTTGTTCATTTGTTCATTTGTTCATTTGTTCATTTGTTCATTTGTTCATTTGTTCATTTGTTCATTTGTTCATTTGTTCATTTGTTCATTTGTTCATTTGTTCATTTCTTCATTTCTTCATTTCTTCATCTCTTCATTTCTTCATTTCTTCATTTGTTCATTTGTTCATTTGTTCATTTGTTCATTTGTTCATTTCTTCATTTGTTCATTTGTTCATTTGTTCATTTGTTCATTTGTTCATTTGTTCTTTTTTTAATTTGTTCACTTGTTCATTTGTCCATTTGTTCATTTGTTCATTTGTCCATTTGTTCATTTGTTCATTTGTTCATTTGTTCATTTGTTCATTTGTTCATTTGTTCATTTGTGCATTTCTTCATTTCTTCATCTCTTCATTTCTTCATTTCTTCATTTGTTCATTTGTTCATTTGTTCATTTGTTCATTTCTTCATTTCTTCATTTCTTCATTTCTTCATTTCTTCATTTCTTCATTTCTTCATTTCTTCATTTCTTCATTTCTTCATTTGTTCATTTGTTCATTTGTTCATTTGTTCATTTGTTCATTTGTTCATTTGTTCATTTCTTCATTTCTTCATTTCTTCATTTCTTCATTTCTTCATTTGTTCATTTGTTCATTTGTTCATTTGTTCATCTGTTCATTTCTTCATTTCTTCATTTCTTCATTTCTTCATTTCTTCATTTCTTCATTTCTTCATTTCTTCATTTCTTCATTTCTTCATTTCTTCATTTCTTCATTTCTTCATTTCTTCATTTCTTCATTTCTTCATTTGTTCATTTGTTCATTTGTTCATTTGTTCATCTGTTCATTTCTTCATTTCTTCATTTCTTCATTTCTTCATTTCTTCATTTCTTCATTTCTTCATTTCTTCATTTCTTCATTTCTTCATTTCTTCATTTCTTCATTTCTTCATTTCTTCATTTCTTCATTTCTTCATTTCTTCATTTCTTCATTTGTTCATTTGTTCATTTGTTCATTTGTTCTTTTTTTAATTTGTTCACTTGTTCATTTGTCCATTTGTTCATTTGTTCATTTGTTCATTTGTTCATTTGTTCATTTGTTCATTTGTTCATTTGTTCATTTCTTCATTTCTTCATCTCTTCATTTCTTCATTTCTTCATTTGTTCATTTGTTCATTTGTTCATTTGTTCATTTGTTCATTTCTTCATTTCTTCATTTCTTCATTTCTTCATTTCTTCATTTCTTCATTTCTTCATTTCTTCATTTCTTCATTTGTTCATTTGTTCATTTGTTCATTTGTTCATTTGTTCATTTGTTCATTTGTTCATTTGTTCATTTGTTCATTTGTTCATTTGTTCATTTGTTCATTTGTTCATTTGTTCATTTGTTCATTTGTTCATTTCTTCATTTCTTCATCTCTTCATTTCTTCATTTCTTCATTTGTTCATTTGTTCATTTGTTCATTTGTTCATTTGTTCATTTGTTCATTTGTTCATTTGTTCATTTGTTCATTTGTTCATTTGTTCATTTGTTCATTTGTTCATTTGTTCTTTTTTTAATTTGTTCACTTGTTCATTTGTCCATTTGTTCATTTGTTCATTTGTTCATTTGTTCATTTGTTCATTTGTTCATTTGTTCATTTGTTCATTTCTTCATTTCTTCATCTCTTCATTTCTTCATTTCTTCATTTGTTCATTTGTTCATTTGTTCATTTGTTCATTTGTTCGTTTCTTCATTTCTTCATTTCTTCATTTCTTCATTTCTTCATTTCTTCATTTCTTCATTTCTTCATTTCTTCATTTCTTCATTTCTTCATTTGTTCATTTGTTCATTTGTTCATTTGTTCATTTGTTCATTTGTTCATTTGTTCATTTGTTCATTTGTTCATTTGTTCATTTGTTCATTTGTTCATTTGTTCATTTGTTCATTTGTTCATTTGTTCATCTGTTCATTTCTTCATTTCTTCATTTCTTCATTTCTTCATTTCTTCATTTCTTCATTTCTTCATTTCTTCATTTCTTCATTTCTTCATTTCTTCATTTCTTCATTTCTTCATTTCTTCATTTCTTCATTTCTTCATTTCTTCATTTGTTCATTTGTTCATTTGTTCATTTGTTCATTTGTTCATTTGTTCATTTGTTCATTTGTTCATTTGTTCATTTGTTCATTTGTTCATTTGTTCATTTGTTCATTTGTTCATTTGGTCATTTGTTCATTTGTTCATTTGTTCATTTGTTCATTTGTTCATTTGTTCATTTGTTCATTTGTTCATTTGTTCATTTGTTCATTTGTTCATTTGGTCATTTGTTCATTTGTTCATTTGTTCATTTGTTCATTTGTTCATTTGTTCATTTGTTCATTTGTTCATTTATCCATTTGTTCATTTGTTCATTTGTCCATTTGTTCATTTGTTCATTTGTTCATTTGTTCATTTGTTCATTTGTTCATTTGTTCATTTCTTCATTTCTTCATTTCTTCATTTGTTCATTTGTTCATTTGTTCATTTGTTCATTTGTTCATTTGTTCATTTGTTCATTTGTTCATTTGTTCATTTGTTCATTTGTTCCTTTGTTCATTTGTTCATTTGTTCATTTGTTCATTTGTTCATTTGTTCATTTGTTCATTTGTTCATTTGTTCATTTGTTCATTTGTTCATTTGTTCATTTCTCCATTTCTTCATTTCTTCATTTCTTCATTTCTTCATTTCTTCATTTCTTCATTTCTTCATTTGTTCATTTGTTCATTTCTTCATTTGTTCATTTGTTCATTTGTTCATTTGTTCATTTGTTCATTTGTTCATTTGTTCATTTGTTCATTCGTTCATTTGTTCACCTGTTCCTTTGTTCATTTGTTCATTTGTTCATTTGTTCGTTGTTCATTTGTACATTTGTTCATTTGTTCATTTGTTCATTTGTTCATTTGTACATTTGTTCGTTTGCTCATATGTTCTTTTGTTCATTTGTTCATTTGCTCATTTGTTCTTTGTTCATTTGTTCATTTGTTCATTTGTTCATTTGTTCCTTTGTTCATTTGTTCATTTGTTCATTTGTTCATTTGTTCATTTGTTCATTTGTTCATTTGTTTATTTGTTCATTTGTTCATTTGTTCATTTGTTCATTTATCCATTTGTTCATTTGTTCATTTGTCCATTCGTTCATTTGTTCATTTGTTCATTTGTTCATTTGTTCATTTGTTCATTTGTTCATTTGGTCATTTGTCCATTTGGTCATTTGTCCATTTGTTCATTTGTTCATTTGTTCATTTGTTCATTTGTTCATTTGTTCATTTGTTCATTTGTTCATTTGTTCATTTGTTCATTTGTTCATTTGTTCATTTGTTCATTTGTTCATTTGTTCATTTGTTCATTTATCCATTTGTTCATTTGTTCATTTGTCCATTCGTTCATTTGTTCATTTGTTCATTTGTTCATTTGTTCATTTGTTCATTTGTTCATTTGGTCATTTGTCCATTTGTTCATTTGTTCATTTGTTCATTTGTTCATTTGTTCATTTGGTCATTTGTCCATTTGTTCATTTGTTCATTTGTTCATTTGTCCATTTGTTCATTTGTTCATTTGGTCATTTGTTCATTTGTTCATTTGTTCATTTGTTCATTTGTTCATTTGTTCATTTGTTCATTTGTACATTTGTTCATTTGTTTATTTGTTCATTTGTTCAGTGGTTCAGTTGTTCATTTGTTCATTTGTTCATTTCTTCAATTCTTCATTTCTTCTTTTGTTCACTTCTTCAATTCTTCATTTCTTCATTTGTTCATTTGTTCGTTTTTTAATTTGTTCACTTGTTCATTTGTCCATTTGTTTATTTGTTCACCTGTTCCTTTGTTCATTTGTTCATTTGTTCGTTGTTCATTTGTACATTTGTTCATTTGTTCATTTGTTCGTTGTTCATTTGTACATTTGTTCATTTGTTCATTTGTTCATTTGTTCGTTTGCTCATTTGTTCTTTTGTTCATTTGTTCATTTGTTCATTTGTTCATTTGTTCATTTGTTCATTTGTTCATTTGTTCATTTGTTCATTTGTTCATTTGTTCATTTGTTCATTTGTTCATTTGTTCATTTGTTCATTTGTTCATTTGTTCATTTGTTCATTTGTTCATTTGTTCATTTGTTCATTTGTTCATTTGTTCATTTGTACATATGTTCATTTGTTCATTTGTTCATTTGTTCATTTGTTCATTTGTTCATTTGTTCATTTGTTCATTTGTTCATTTGTTCATTTGTTCATTTGTTCATTTGTTCATTTGTTCATTTGTTCATTTGTTCATTTGTTCATTTGTTCTTTTGTTCATTTGTTCATTTGTTCATTTGTTCATTTGTTCATTTGTTCATTTGTTCATTTGTTCATTTGTTCATTTGTTCATTTTTCATTTGTTCATTTGTTCATTTGTTCATTTGTTCATTTGTTCATTTGTTCATTTGTTCATTTGTTCATTTGTTCATTTGTTCATTTGTTCATTTGTTCATTTGTTCATTTGTTCATTTGTTCGTTTGTTCGTTTGTTCGTTTGTTCGTTTGTTCGTTTGTTCGTTTGTTCGTTTGTTCGTTTGTTCGTTTGTTCGTTTGTTCGTTTGCTCGTTTGTTCTTTTGTTCATTTGTTCATTTGCTCATTTGTTCTTTTGTTCATTTGTTCATTTGTTCATTTGTTCCTTTGTTCATTTGTTCATTTGTTCATTTGTTCATTTGTTCATTTGTTCATTTGTTCATTTGTTCACTTGTTTATTTGTTCATTTGTTTATTTGTTCATTTGTTCATTTGTTCATTTGTTCATTTATCCATTTGTTCATTTGTTCATTTGTCCATTCGTTCATTTGTTCATTCGTTCATTTGTTCATTCGTTCATTTGGTCATTTCTCCATTTGGTCATTTGTCCATTTGTTCATTTGTTCATTTGTTCATTTGTCCATTTGTTCATTTGTTCATTTGTTCATTTGTTCATTTGTTCATTTGTTCATTTGTTCATTTGTTCATTTGTTCATTTGTTCATTTGTTCATTTGTTCATTTGTTCATTTGTTTATTTGTTCATTTGTTCATTTGTTCATTTATCCATTTGTTCATTTGTTCATTTGTTCATTTGTTCATTTGTTCATTTGTTCATTTGTTCATTTGTTCATTTGTTCATTTGTTCATTTGTTCATTTGTTCATTTGTTCATTTGTTCATTTGTTCATTTGTTCATTTTTCCATTTGTTCAGTTGTCCATTTGTTCATTTGTTCATTTGTTCATTTGTTCATTTGTTCATTTGTTCATTTCTTCATATCTTCATTTGTTCATTTGTTCATTTGTTCATTTGTTCATTTGTTCATTTCTTCATTTCTTCATTTCTTCATTTGTTCATTTGTTCATTTGTTCATTTGTTCATTTGTTCATTTGTTCATTTGTTCATTTGTTCATTTGTTCATTTGTTCATTTGTTCATCTGTTCATTTGTTCATTTGTTCATTTGTTCATTTGTTCATTTGTTCATTTGTTCATTTGTTCATTTGTTCATTTGTTCATTTGTTCATTTGTTCATTTGTTCATTTGTTCATTTGTTCATTTGTTCATTTGTTCATTTGTTCATTTGTTCATTTGTTCATTTGTTCATTTGTTCATTTGTTCATTTGTTCATTTGTTCATTTGTTCATTTGTTCATTTGTTCATTTGTTCATTTGTTCATTTGTTCATTTGTTCATTTGTTCATTTGTTCATTTGATCATTTGTTCATTTGTTCACTTGTTCACTTGTTCATTTGTTCATTTGTTCATTTGTTCATTTGTTCATTTGTTCATTTGTTCATTTGTTCATTTGTTCATTTGTTCATTTGTTCATTTGTTCATTTGTTCATTTGTTCATTTGTTCATTTGTTCATTTGTTCATTTGTTCATTTGTTCATTTGTTCATTTGTTCATTTGTTCATTTGTTCATTTGTTCATTTGTTCATTTGTTCATTTGTTCATTTGTTCATTTGTTCATTTGTTCATTTGTTCATTTGTTCATTTGTTCATTTGTTCATTTGTTCATTTGTTCATTTGTTCATTTGTTCATTTGTTCGTTTGTTCGATTGTTCGTTTGCTCATTTGTTCTTTTGTTCATTTCTTCATTTCTTCATTTCTTCATTTCTTCATTTCTTCATTTCTTCATTTCTTCATTTGTTCATTTGTTCATTTGTTCATTTGTTCATTTGTTCATTTGTTCATTTGTTCATTTCTTCATTTCTTCATTTCTTCATTTCTTCATTTGTTCATTTGTTCATTTGTTCATTTGTTCATTTCTTCATTTCTTCATTTCTTCATTTCTTCATTTCTTCATTTCTTCATTTGTTCATTTGTTCATTTATCCATTTGTTCATTTGTTCATTTATCCATTTGTTCATTTGTTCATTTGTTCATTTGTTCATTTGTTCATTTGTTCATTTGTTCATTTGTTCATTTGTTCATTTGTTTATTTGTTCATTTGTTCATTTGTTCATTTATCCATTTGTTCATTTGTTCATTTGTTCATTTGTTCATTTGTTCATTTGTTCATTTGTTCATTTGTTCATTTGTTCATTTGTTCATTTGTTCATTTGTTCATTTGTTCATTTGTTCATTTGTTCATTTGTTCATTTGTTCATTTGTTCATTTGTTCATTTGTTCATTTGTTCATTTGTTCATTTGTTCATTTGTTCATTTGTTCATTTGTTCATTTCTTCCTTGGTTCATTTGTTCATTTGTTCATTTGTTCATTTTTCCATTTGTTCAGTTGTCCATTTGTTCATTTGTTCATTTGTTCATTTGTTCATTTGTTCATTCGTTCATTTGTTCATTTGTTCATTTGTTCATTTCTTCATTTCTTCATTTGTTCATTTGTTCATTTGTTCATTTGTTCATTTGTTCATTTGTTCATTTCTTCATTTCTTCATTTCTTCATTTGTTCATTTGTTCATTTGTTCATTTGTTCATTTGTTCATTTGTTCATTTGTTCATTTGTTCATTTGATCATTTGTTCATTTGTTCATTTGTTCACTTGTTCATTTGTTCATTTGTTCATTTGTTCATTTGTTCATTTGTTCATTTGTTCATTTGTTCATTTGTTCATTTGTTCATTTGTTCATTTGTTCATTTGTTCATTTGTTCATTTGTTCATTTGTTCATTTGTTCATTTGTTCATTTGTTCATTTGTTCATTTGTTCATTTGTTCATTTGTTCATTTGTTCATTTGTTCATTTGTTCATTTGTTCATTTGTTCATTTGTTCATTTGTTCATTTGTTCATTTGTTCATTTGTTCATTTGTTCATTTGTTCATTTGTTCATTTGTTCATTTGTTCATTTGTTCATTTGATCATTTGTTCATTTGTTCATTTGTTCACTTGTTCATTTGTTCATTTGTTCATTTGTTCATTTGTTCATTTGTTCATTTGTTCATTTGTTCATTTGTTCATTTGTTCATTTGTTCATTTGTTCATTTGTTCACTTGTTCATTTGTTCATTTGTTCATTTGTTCATTTGTTCATTTGTTCATTTGTTCATTTGTTCATTTGTTCATTTGTTCATTTGTTCATTTGTTCATTTGTTCATTTGTTCATTTGTTCATTTGTTCATTTGTTCATTTGTTCATTTGTTCATTTGTTCATTTGATCATTTGTTCATTTGTTCATTTGTTCACTTGTTCATTTGTTCATTTGTTCATTTGTTCATTTGTTCATTTGTTCATTTGTTCATTTGTTCATTTGTCCATTCGTTCATTTGTTCACCTGTTCCTTTGTTCATTTGTTCATTTGTTCATTTGTTCGTTGTTCATTTGTACATTTGCACATTTGTTCATTTGTTCATTTGTTCATTTGTTCATTTGTTCATTTGTTCGTTTGTTCGTTTGCTCATTTGTTCTTTTGTTCATTTGTTCATTTGCTCATTTGTTCTTTTGTTCATTTGTTCATTTGTTCATTTGTTCATTTGTTCCTTTGTTCATTTGTTCATTTGTTCATTTGTTCATTTGTTCATTTGTTCTTTTGTTCATTTGTTCATTTGTTCATTTGTTCATTTGTTCATTTGTTCATTTATCCATTTGTTCATTTGTTCATTTGTTCATTTGTCCATTCGTTCATTTGTTCATTTGTTCATTTGTTCATTTGTTCATTTGTTCATTTGGTCATTTGTCCATTTGGTCATTTGTCCATTTGTTCATTTGTTCATTTGTCCATTTGTTCATTTGTTCATTTGTTCATTTGTTCATTTGTTCATTTGTTTATTTGTTCATTTGTTCATTTGTACATTTGTTCATTTGTTCATTTGTTCATTTGTTCATTTGTTCATTTATCCATTTGTTCATTTGTTCATTTGTTCATTTGTTCATTTGTTCATTTGTTCATTTGTTCATTTGTTCATTTGTTCATTTGTTCATTTGTTCATTTGTCCATTCGTTCATTTGTTCATTTGTTCAGTTGTCCATTTGTTCATTTGTTCATTTGTTCATTTGTTCATTTGTTCATTTGTTCATTTGTTCATTTGTTCATTTGTTCATTTGTTCATTTGTTAATTTGTGCATTTGTTCATTTGTTCATTCGTTCATTTCTCAACTTGTTCATTTGCTCATTTCTTCATTTCTTCAATTCTTCATTTCTTCTTTTGTTCACTTCTTCAATTCTTCATTTCTTCATTTGTTCATTTGTTCGTTTTTTAATTTGTTCACTTGTTCATTTGTCCATTTGTTTATTTGTTCACCTGTTCCTTTGTTCATTTGTTCATTTGTTCATTTGTTCGTTGTTCATTTGTACATTTGTTCATTTGTTCATTTGTTCATTTGTTCATTTGTTCGCTGTTCATTTGTACATTTCTTCATTTGTTCATTCGTTCATTTGTTCATTTCTTCAATTCTTCATTTCTTCTTTTGTTCACTTCTTCAATTCTTCATTTCTTCATTTGTTCGTTTTTTAATTTGTTCATTTGTCCATTTGTTTATTTGTTCACCTGTTCATTTGTTCATTTGTTCATTTGTTCATTTGTTCAGTTGTCCATTTGTTCATTTGTTCATTTGTTCATTTGTTCATTAGTTCATTTGTTCATTTGTACATTTGTTCATTTGTTCATTTGTTCATTTGTTCAGTTGTTCATTTGTTCATTTGTTCATTTCTTCAATTCTTCATTTCTTCTTTTGTTCACTTCTTCAATTCTTCATTTCTTCATTTGTTCATTTGTTCGTTTTTTAATTTGTTCATTTGTCCATTTGTTTATTTGTTCACCTGTTCATTTGTTCGTTTTTTAATTTGTTCACTTGTTCATTTGTCCATTTGTTTATTTGTTCACCTGTTCATTTGTTCATTTGTTCAGTTGTCCATTTGTTCATTTGTTCATTTGTTCATTTGTTCATTTGTTCATTTATCCATTTGTTCATTTGTTCATTTGTCCATTCGTTCATTTGTTCATTTGTTCAGTTGTCCATTTGTTCAATTGTTCATTTGTTCATTTGTTCATTTGTTCATTTGTTCATTTGTTCATTTGTTCATTTGTTCATTTGTTCATTTGTTCATTTGTTCATTTGTTCATTTGTTCATTTGTTCATTTGTTCATTTGTTCATTTGTTCATTTGTTCATTTGTTCATTTGTTCATTTGTTCATTTGTTCATTTTTTCATTTTTTCATTTGTTCATTTGTTCATTTGTTCGTTTGCTCATTTGTTCTTTTGTTCATTTGTTCATTTGTTCATTTGTTCATTTGTTCATTTGTTCATTTGGTCATTTCTCCATTTGGTCATTTGTCCATTTGTTCATTTGTTCATTTGTTCATTTGTCCATTTGTTCATTTGTTCATTTGTTCATTTGTTCATTTGTTCATTTGTTCATTTGTTCATTTGTTCATTTGTTCATTTGTTCATTTGTTCATTTGTTCATTTGTTCATTTGTTCATTTGTTCAGTTGTCCATTTGTTCATTTGTTCATTTGTTCATTTGTTCATTTGTTCATTTATCCATTTGTTCATTTGTTCATTTGTCCATTCGTTCATTTGTTCATTTGTTCAGTTGTCCATTTGTTCATTTGTTCATTTGTTCATTTGTTCATTTGTTCATTTGTTCATTTGTTCATTTGTTCATTTGTTCATTTGTTAATTTGTGCATTTGTTCATTTGTTCATTCGTTCATTTCTCAACTTGTTCATTTGCTCATTTCTTCATTTCTTCAATTCTTCATTTCTTCTTTTGTTCACTTCTTCAATTCTTCATTTCTTCATTTGTTCATTTGTTCGTTTTTAATTTGTTCACTTGTTCATTTGTCCATTTGTTTATTTGTTCACCTGTTCCTTTGTTCATTTGTTCATTTGTTCATTTGTTCGTTGTTCATTTGTACATTTGTTCATTTGTTCATTTGTTCATTTGTTCATTTGTTCGCTGTTCATTTGTACATTTGTTCATTTGTTCATTCGTTCATTTGTTCATTTCTTCAATTCTTCATTTCTTCTTTTGTTCACTTCTTCAATTCTTCATTTCTTCATTTGTTCGTTTTTTAATTTGTTCATTTGTCCATTTGTTTATTTGTTCACCTGTTCATTTGTTCATTTGTTCATTTGTTCAGTTGTCCATTTGTTCATTTGTTCATTTGTTCATTTGTTCATTAGTTCATTTGTTCATTTGTACATTTGTTCATTTGTTCATTTGTTCATTTGTTCAGTTGTTCATTTGTTCATTTGTTCATTTCTTCAATTCTTCATTTCTTCTTTTGTTCACTTCTTCAATTCTTCATTTCTTCATTTGTTCATTTGTTCGTTTTTTAATTTGTTCATTTGTCCATTTGTTTATTTGTTCACCTGTTCATTTGTTCGTTTTTTAATTTGTTCACTTGTTCATTTGTCCATTTGTTTATTTGTTCACCTGTTCATTTGTTCATTTGTTCAGTTGTCCATTTGTTCATTTGTTCATTTATCCATTTGTTCATTTGTTCATTTGTCCATTCGTTCATTTGTTCATTTGTTCAGTTGTCCATTTGTTCAATTGTTCATTTGTTCATTTGTTCATTTGTTCATTTGTTCATTTGTTCATTTGTTCATTTGTTCATTTGTTCATTTGTTCATTTGTTCATTTGTTCGTTTGCTCATTTGTTCTTTTGTTCATTTGTTCATTTGTTCATTTGTTCATTTGTTCATTTGTTCATTTGGTCATTTCTCCATTTGGTCATTTGTCCATTTGTTCATTTGTTCATTTGTTCATTTGTCCATTTGTTCATTTGTTCATTTGTTCATTTGTTCATTTGTTCATTTGTTCATTTGTTCATTTGTTCATTTGTTCATTTGTTCATTTGTTCATTTGTTCATTTGTTCATTTGTTCATTTGTTCATTTGTTCATTTGTTCATTTGTTCATTTGTTCATTTGTTCATTTGTTCATTTGTTCATTTGTTCATTTGTTCATTTGTTCATTTGTTCATTTGTTCATTTGTTCATTTGTTCATTTGTTCATTTGTTCATTTGTTCATTTGTTCATTTGTTCATTTGTTCATTTGTTCATTTGTTCACTTCTTCAATTCTTCATTTCTTCATTTGTTCATTTGTTCTTTTTTTAATTTGTTCACTTGTTCATTTGTCCATTTGTTCATTTGTTCATTTGTTCATTTGTTCATTTGTTCATTTGTTCATTTGTTCATTTGTTCATTTGTTCATTTGTTCATTTGTTCATTTGTTCATTTGTTCATTTGTTCATTTCTTCATTTCTTCATTTGATCATTTGTTCATTTGTTCATTTGTACATTTGTTCATTTCTTCATTTCTTCATTTCTTCATTTGTTCATTTGTTCATTTGTTCATTTGTTCATTTGTTCATTTGTTCATTTGTTCATTTGTTCATTTGTTCATTTGTTCACCTGTTCATTTGTTCATTTGTTCATTTGTTCATTTGTTCATTTGTTCATTTGTTCATTTGTTCATTTGTTCATTTGTTCATTTGTTCATTTGTTCATTTGTTCATTTGTTCATTTGTTCATTTGTTCATTTGGTCATTTGTTCATTTGTTCATTTGTTCATTTGTTCATTTGTTCATTTGTTCATTTGTTCATTTGTTCATTTATCCATTTGTTCATTTGTTCATTTGTTCATTTGTTCATTTGTTCATTTGTTCATTTGTTCATTTGTTCATTTGTTCATTTGTTCATTTGTTCATTTGTTCATTTCTTCATTTCTTCATTTCTTCATTTCTTCATTTCTTCATTTCTTCATTTGTTCATTTGTTCATTTGTTCATTTGTTCATTTGTTCATTTGTTCATTTGTTCATTTGATCATTTGTTCATTTGTTCACTTGTTCACTTGTTCATTTGTTCATTTGTTCCTTTGTTCATTTGTTCATTTGTTCATTTGTTCATTTGTTCATTTGTTCATTTGTTCAGTTGTTCATTTGTTCATTTGTTCATTTCATCAATTCTTCATTTCTTCTTTTGTTCACTTCTTCAATTCTTCATTTCTTCATTTGTTCATTTGTTCGTTTTTTAATTTGTTCACTTGTTCATTTGTCCATTTGTTTATTTGTTCACCTGTTCATTTGTTCATTTGTTCAGTTGTCCATTTGTTCATTTGTTCATTTGTTCATTTGTTCATTAGTTCATTTGTTCATTTGTTCATTTGTTCATTTGTTCATTTGTTCATTTGTTCATTTGTTCATTTGTTCATTTGTTCATTTGTTCATTTGTTCATTTGTTCATTTGTTCATTAGTTCATTTGTTCATTTGTTCATTTGTTCATTTGTTCATTTGTTCATTTGTTCATTTGTTCATTTGTTCATTTGTCCATTTGTTCATTTGTTCATTTGTTCATTTGTTCATTTGTTCATTTGTTCATTTGTTCATTTGTTCATTTGTTCATTTGTTCATTTGTTCATTTGTTCATTTGTTCATTTGTTCATTTGTTCATTTGTTCATTTGTTCATTTGTTCATTTGTTCATTTGTTCATTTGTTCATTTGTTCATTTGTTCATTTGTTCATTTGTTCATTTGTTCATTTGTTCATTTGTTCATTTGTTCATTTGTTCATTTGTTCATTTGTTCATTTGTTCATTTGTTCATTTGTTCATTTGTTCATTTGTTCACTTCTTCAATTCTTCATTTCTTCATTTGTTCATTTGTTCTTTTTTTAATTTGTTCACTTGTTCATTTGTCCATTTGTTCATTTGTTCATTTGTTCATTTGTTCATTTGTTCATTTGTTCATTTGTTCATTTGTTCATTTGTTCATTTGTTCATTTGTTCATTTGTTCATTTGTTCATTTGTTCATTTCTTCATTTCTTCATTTGATCATTTGTTCATTTGTTCATTTGTACATTTGTTCATTTCTTCATTTCTTCATTTCTTCATTTGTTCATTTGTTCATTTGTTCATTTGTTCATTTGTTCATTTGTTCATTTGTTCATTTGTTCATTTGTTCATTTGTTCACCTGTTCATTTGTTCATTTGTTCATTTGTTCATTTGTTCATTTGTTCATTTGTTCATTTGTTCATTTGTTCATTTGTTCATTTGTTCATTTGTTCATTTGTTCATTTGTTCATTTGTTCATTTGTTCATTTGTTCATTTGTTCATTTGTTCATTTGTTCATTTGTTCATTTGTTCATTTGTTCATTTGTTCATTTGTTCATTTGTTCATTTGTTCATTTGTTCATTTGTTCATTTGTTCATTTGTTCATTTGTTCATTTGTTCATTTGTTCATTTGTTCATTTGTTCATTTGTTCATTTGTTCATTTGTTCATTTGTTCATTTGTTCATTTGTTCATTTGTTCATTTTTTCATTTTTTCATTTGTTCATTTGTTCATTTGTTCGTTTGCTCATTTGTTCTTTTGTTCATTTGTTCATTTGTTCATTTGTTCATTTGTTCATTTGTTCATTTGGTCATTTCTCCATTTGGTCATTTGTCCATTTGTTCATTTGTTCATTTGTTCATTTGTCCATTTGTTCATTTGTTCATTTGTTCATTTGTTCATTTGTTCATTTGTTCATTTGTTCATTTGTTCATTTGTTCATTTGTTCATTTGTTCATTTGTTCATTTGTTCATTTGTTCATTTGTTCATTTGTTCAGTTGTCCATTTGTTCATTTGTTCATTTGTTCATTTGTTCATTTGTTCATTTATCCATTTGTTCATTTGTTCATTTGTCCATTCGTTCATTTGTTCATTTGTTCAGTTGTCCATTTGTTCATTTGTTCATTTGTTCATTTGTTCATTTGTTCATTTGTTCATTTGTTCATTTGTTCATTTGTGCATTTGTTCATTTGTTCATTCGTTCATTTCTCAACTTGTTCATTTGCTCATTTCTTCATTTCTTCAATTCTTCATTTCTTCTTTTGTTCACTTCTTCAATTCTTCATTTCTTCATTTGTTCATTTGTTCGTTTTTAATTTGTTCACTTGTTCATTTGTCCATTTGTTTATTTGTTCACCTGTTCCTTTGTTCATTTGTTCATTTGTTCATTTGTTCGTTGTTCATTTGTACATTTGTTCATTTGTTCATTTGTTCATTTGTTCATTTGTTCGCTGTTCATTTGTACATTTGTTCATTTGTTCATTCGTTCATTTGTTCATTTCTTCAATTCTTCATTTCTTCTTTTGTTCACTTCTTCAATTCTTCATTTCTTCATTTGTTCGTTTTTTAATTTGTTCATTTGTCCATTTGTTTATTTGTTCACCTGTTCATTTGTTCATTTGTTCATTTGTTCAGTTGTCCATTTGTTCATTTGTTCATTTGTTCATTTGTTCATTAGTTCATTTGTTCATTTGTACATTTGTACATTTGTTCATTTGTTCATTTGTTCATTTGTTCAGTTGTTCATTTGTTCATTTGTTCATTTCTTCAATTCTTCATTTCTTCTTTTGTTCACTTCTTCAATTCTTCATTTCTTCATTTGTTCATTTGTTCGTTTTTTAATTTGTTCATTTGTCCATTTGTTTATTTGTTCACCTGTTCATTTGTTCGTTTTTTAATTTGTTCACTTGTTCATTTGTCCATTTGTTTATTTGTTCACCTGTTCATTTGTTCATTTGTTCAGTTGTCCATTTGTTCATTTGTTCATTTGTTCATTTGTTCATTTGTTCATTTGTTCATTTATCCATTTGTTCATTTGTTCATTTGTTCATTTGTTCATTTGTTCATTTGTTCATTTGTTCATTTGTTCATTTGTTCATTTGTTCATTTGTTCATTTGTTCATTTGTTCATTTGTTCATTTGTTCATTTGTTCATTTGTTCATTTGTTCATTTATCCATTTGTTCATTTGTTCATTTGTTCATTTGTTCGTTTGTTCATTTCTTCATTTCTTCATTTCTTCATTTCTTCATTTCTTCATTTCTTCATTTCTTCATTTCTTCATTTCTTCATTTCTTCATTTCTTCATTTCTTCATTTCTTCATTTCTTCATTTCTTCATTTCTTCATTTGTTCATTTGTTCATTTGTTCATTTGTTCATTTGTTCATTTGTTCATTTGTTCATTTGTTCATTTATCCATTTGTTCATTTGTTCATTTGTTCATTTGTTCGTTTGTTCATTTCTTCATTTCTTCATTTCTTCATTTCTTCATTTCTTCATTTCTTCATTTCTTCATTTCTTCATTTCTTCATTTCTTCATTTCTTCATTTCTTCATTTCTTCATTTCTTCATTTCTTCATTTCTTCATTTCTTCATTTGTTCATTTGTTCATTTGTTCATTTGTTCATTTGTTCATTTGTTCATTTGTTCATTTGTTCATTTGTTCATTTGTTCATTTGTTCATTTGTTCATTTGTTCATTTGTTCATTTCTTCATTTCTTCATTTCTTCATTTCTTCATTTCTTCATTTCTTCATTTCTTCATTTCTTCATTTGTTCATTTCTTCATTTCTTCATTTGTTCATTTGTTCGTTTGTTCGTTTGTTCATTTGTTCATTTGTTCATTTGTTCATTTGTTCATTTGTTCATTTGTTCATTTGTTCATTTGTTCATTTGTTCATTTGTTCATTTGTTCATTTCTTCATTTCTTCATTTGTTCATTTGTTCATTTCTCCATTTCTTCATTTGTTCATTTGTTCATTTGTTCATTTGTTCATTTGTTCATTTCTTCATTTCTTCATTTCTTCATTTCTTCATTTCTTCATTTCTTCATTTCTTCATTTCTTCATTTGTTCATTTGTTCATTTGTTCGTTGTTCATTTGTTCGTTGTTCATTTGTACATTTGTTCATTTGTTCATTTGTTCATTTGTTCATTTGTTCATTTCTTCATTTGTTCATTTCTTCATTTGTTCATTTGTTCATTTGTTCATTTCTTCATTTCTTCATTTCTTCATTTCTTCATTTGTTCATTTGTTCATTTGTTCATTTGTTCATTTGTTCATTTGTTCATTTGTTCACTTGTTCATTTGTTCATTTGTTCATTTGTTCATTTGTTCATTTGTTCATTTGTTCATTTGTTCATTTGTTCATTTGTTCATTTGTTCATTTGTTCATTTGGTCATTTGTTCATTTGTTCATTTGTTCATTTGTTCATTTGTTCATTTGTTCATTTGTTCATTTGTTCATTTATCCATTTGTTCATTTGTTCATTTGTTCATTTGTTCATTTGTTCATTTGTTCATTTGTTCATTTGTTCATTTGTTCATTTGTTCATTTGTTCATTTCTTCATTTCTTCATTTCTTCATTTCTTCATTTCTTCATTTCTTCATTTGTTCATTTGTTCATTTGTTCATTTGTTCATTTGTTCATTTGTTCATTTGTTCATTTGATCATTTGTTCATTTGTTCACTTGTTCACTTGTTCATTTGTTCATTTGTTCCTTTGTTCATTTGTTCATTTGTTCATTTGTTCATTTGTTCATTTGTTCATTTGTTCAGTTGTTCATTTGTTCATTTGTTCATTTCATCAATTCTTCATTTCTTCTTTTGTTCACTTCTTCAATTCTTCATTTCTTCATTTGTTCATTTGTTCGTTTTTTAATTTGTTCACTTGTTCATTTGTCCATTTGTTTATTTGTTCACCTGTTCATTTGTTCATTTGTTCAGTTGTCCATTTGTTCATTTGTTCATTTGTTCATTTGTTCATTAGTTCATTTGTTCATTTGTTCATTTGTTCATTTGTTCATTTGTTCATTTGTTCATTTGTTCATTTGTTCA
The DNA here is from genome assembly GCF_051020955.1 of Megalopta genalis. NCBI lineage: Eukaryota > Metazoa > Arthropoda > Insecta > Hymenoptera > Halictidae > Megalopta > Megalopta genalis. The sequence goes on from NW_027476140.1 coordinate 630,683, forward strand.
TTTGTTCATTTGTTCATTTGTTCATTTGTTCATTTGTTCATTAGTTCATTTGTTCATTTGTTCATTTGTTCATTTGTTCATTTGTTCATTTGTTCATTTGTTCATTTGTTCATTTGTCCATTTGTTCATTTGTTCATTTGTTCATTTGTTCATTTGTTCATTTGTTCATTTGTTCATTTGTTCATTTGTTCATTTGTTCATTTGTTCATTTGTTCATTTGTTCATTTGTTCATTTGTTCATTTGTTCATTTGTTCATTTGTTCATTTGTTCATTTGTTCATTTGTTCATTTGTTCATTTGTTCATTTGTTCATTTGTTCATTTGTTCATTTGTTCATTTGTTCATTTGTTCATTTGTTCATTTGTTCATTTGTTCATTTGTTCATTTGTTCATTTGTTCATTTGTTCATTTGTTCATTTGTTCACTTCTTCAATTCTTCATTTCTTCATTTGTTCATTTGTTCTTTTTTTAATTTGTTCACTTGTTCATTTGTCCATTTGTTCATTTGTTCATTTGTTCATTTGTTCATTTGTTCATTTGTTCATTTGTTCATTTGTTCATTTGTTCATTTGTTCATTTGTTCATTTGTTCATTTGTTCATTTGTTCATTTCTTCATTTCTTCATTTGATCATTTGTTCATTTGTTCATTTGTACATTTGTTCATTTCTTCATTTCTTCATTTCTTCATTTGTTCATTTGTTCATTTGTTCATTTGTTCATTTGTTCATTTGTTCATTTGTTCATTTGTTCATTTGTTCATTTGTTCACCTGTTCATTTGTTCATTTGTTCATTTGTTCATTTGTTCATTTGTTCATTTGTTCATTTGTTCATTTGTTCATTTGTTCATTTGTTCATTTGTTCATTTGTTCATTTGTTCATTTGTTCATTTGTTCATTTGTTCATTTGTTCATTTGTTCATTTGTTCATTTGTTCATTTGTTCATTTGTTCATTTGTTCATTTGTTCATTTGTTCATTTGTTCATTTGTTCATTTGTTCATTTGTTCATTTGTTCATTTGTTCATTTGTTCATTTGTTCATTTGTTCATTTGTTCATTTGTTCATTTGTTCATTTGTTCATTTGTTCATTTGTTCATTTGTTCATTTGTTCATTTGTTCATTTGTTCATTTTTTCATTTTTTCATTTGTTCATTTGTTCATTTGTTCGTTTGCTCATTTGTTCTTTTGTTCATTTGTTCATTTGTTCATTTGTTCATTTGTTCATTTGTTCATTTGGTCATTTCTCCATTTGGTCATTTGTCCATTTGTTCATTTGTTCATTTGTTCATTTGTCCATTTGTTCATTTGTTCATTTGTTCATTTGTTCATTTGTTCATTTGTTCATTTGTTCATTTGTTCATTTGTTCATTTGTTCATTTGTTCATTTGTTCATTTGTTCATTTGTTCATTTGTTCATTTGTTCAGTTGTCCATTTGTTCATTTGTTCATTTGTTCATTTGTTCATTTGTTCATTTATCCATTTGTTCATTTGTTCATTTGTCCATTCGTTCATTTGTTCATTTGTTCAGTTGTCCATTTGTTCATTTGTTCATTTGTTCATTTGTTCATTTGTTCATTTGTTCATTTGTTCATTTGTTCATTTGTTCATTTGTGCATTTGTTCATTTGTTCATTCGTTCATTTCTCAACTTGTTCATTTGCTCATTTCTTCATTTCTTCAATTCTTCATTTCTTCTTTTGTTCACTTCTTCAATTCTTCATTTCTTCATTTGTTCATTTGTTCGTTTTTAATTTGTTCACTTGTTCATTTGTCCATTTGTTTATTTGTTCACCTGTTCCTTTGTTCATTTGTTCATTTGTTCATTTGTTCGTTGTTCATTTGTACATTTGTTCATTTGTTCATTTGTTCATTTGTTCATTTGTTCGCTGTTCATTTGTACATTTGTTCATTTGTTCATTCGTTCATTTGTTCATTTCTTCAATTCTTCATTTCTTCTTTTGTTCACTTCTTCAATTCTTCATTTCTTCATTTGTTCGTTTTTTAATTTGTTCATTTGTCCATTTGTTTATTTGTTCACCTGTTCATTTGTTCATTTGTTCATTTGTTCAGTTGTCCATTTGTTCATTTGTTCATTTGTTCATTTGTTCATTAGTTCATTTGTTCATTTGTACATTTGTACATTTGTTCATTTGTTCATTTGTTCATTTGTTCAGTTGTTCATTTGTTCATTTGTTCATTTCTTCAATTCTTCATTTCTTCTTTTGTTCACTTCTTCAATTCTTCATTTCTTCATTTGTTCATTTGTTCGTTTTTTAATTTGTTCATTTGTCCATTTGTTTATTTGTTCACCTGTTCATTTGTTCGTTTTTTAATTTGTTCACTTGTTCATTTGTCCATTTGTTTATTTGTTCACCTGTTCATTTGTTCATTTGTTCAGTTGTCCATTTGTTCATTTGTTCATTTGTTCATTTGTTCATTTGTTCATTTGTTCATTTATCCATTTGTTCATTTGTTCATTTGTTCATTTGTTCATTTGTTCATTTGTTCATTTGTTCATTTGTTCATTTGTTCATTTGTTCATTTGTTCATTTGTTCATTTGTTCATTTGTTCATTTGTTCATTTGTTCATTTGTTCATTTGTTCATTTGTTCATTTATCCATTTGTTCATTTGTTCATTTGTTCATTTGTTCGTTTGTTCATTTCTTCATTTCTTCATTTCTTCATTTCTTCATTTCTTCATTTCTTCATTTCTTCATTTCTTCATTTCTTCATTTCTTCATTTCTTCATTTCTTCATTTCTTCATTTCTTCATTTCTTCATTTCTTCATTTGTTCATTTGTTCATTTGTTCATTTGTTCATTTGTTCATTTGTTCATTTGTTCATTTGTTCATTTATCCATTTGTTCATTTGTTCATTTGTTCATTTGTTCGTTTGTTCATTTCTTCATTTCTTCATTTCTTCATTTCTTCATTTCTTCATTTCTTCATTTCTTCATTTCTTCATTTCTTCATTTCTTCATTTCTTCATTTCTTCATTTCTTCATTTCTTCATTTCTTCATTTCTTCATTTGTTCATTTGTTCATTTGTTCATTTGTTCATTTGTTCATTTGTTCATTTGTTCATTTGTTCATTTGTTCATTTGTTCATTTGTTCATTTGTTCATTTGTTCATTTGTTCATTTCTTCATTTCTTCATTTCTTCATTTCTTCATTTCTTCATTTCTTCATTTCTTCATTTCTTCATTTGTTCATTTCTTCATTTCTTCATTTGTTCATTTGTTCGTTTGTTCGTTTGTTCATTTGTTCATTTGTTCATTTGTTCATTTGTTCATTTGTTCATTTGTTCATTTGTTCATTTGTTCATTTGTTCATTTGTTCATTTGTTCATTTCTTCATTTCTTCATTTGTTCATTTGTTCATTTCTCCATTTCTTCATTTGTTCATTTGTTCATTTGTTCATTTGTTCATTTGTTCATTTGTTCATTTGTTCATTTGTTCATTTCTTCATTTCTTCATTTCTTCATTTCTTCATTTCTTCATTTCTTCATTTCTTCATTTCTTCATTTGTTCATTTGTTCATTTGTTCGTTGTTCATTTGTTCGTTGTTCATTTGTACATTTGTTCATTTGTTCATTTGTTCATTTGTTCATTTGTTCATTTCTTCATTTGTTCATTTCTTCATTTGTTCATTTGTTCATTTGTTCATTTCTTCATTTCTTCATTTCTTCATTTCTTCATTTGTTCATTTGTTCATTTGTTCATTTGTTCATTTGTTCATTTGTTCATTTGTTCACTTGTTCATTTGTTCATTTGTTCATTTGTTCATTTGTTCATTTGTTCATTTGTTCATTTGTTCATTTGTTCATTTGTTCATTTGTTCATTTGTTCATTTGGTCATTTGTTCATTTGTTCATTTGTTCATTTGTTCATTTGTTCATTTGTTCATTTGTTCATTTGTTCATTTATCCATTTGTTCATTTGTTCATTTGTTCATTTGTTCATTTGTTCATTTGTTCATTTGTTCATTTGTTCATTTGTTCATTTGTTCATTTGTTCATTTCTTCATTTCTTCATTTCTTCATTTCTTCATTTCTTCATTTCTTCATTTGTTCATTTGTTCATTTGTTCATTTGTTCATTTGTTCATTTGTTCATTTGTTCATTTGATCATTTGTTCATTTGTTCACTTGTTCACTTGTTCATTTGTTCATTTGTTCCTTTGTTCATTTGTTCATTTGTTCATTTGTTCATTTGTTCATTTGTTCATTTGTTCAGTTGTTCATTTGTTCATTTGTTCATTTCATCAATTCTTCATTTCTTCTTTTGTTCACTTCTTCAATTCTTCATTTCTTCATTTGTTCATTTGTTCGTTTTTTAATTTGTTCATTTGTCCATTTGTTTATTTGTTCACCTGTTCATTTGTTCGTTTTTTAATTTGTTCACTTGTTCATTTGTCCATTTGTTTATTTGTTCACCTGTTCATTTGTTCATTTGTTCAGTTGTCCATTTGTTCATTTGTTCATTTGTTCATTTGTTCATTTGTTCATTTATCCATTTGTTCATTTGTTCATTTGTCCATTCGTTCATTTGTTCATTTGTTCAGTTGTCCATTTGTTCAATTGTTCATTTGTTCATTTGTTCATTTGTTCATTTGTTCATTTGTTCATTTGTTCATTTGTTCATTTGTTCATTTGTTCATTTGTTCATTTGTTCATTTGTTCATTTGTTCATTTGTTCATTTGTTCATTTGTTCATTTGTTCATTTGTTCATTTGTTCATTTTTTCATTTTTTCATTTGTTCATTTGTTCATTTGTTCGTTTGCTCATTTGTTCTTTTGTTCATTTGTTCATTTGTTCATTTGTTCATTTGTTCATTTGTTCATTTGGTCATTTCTCCATTTGGTCATTTGTCCATTTGTTCATTTGTTCATTTGTTCATTTGTCCATTTGTTCATTTGTTCATTTGTTCATTTGTTCATTTGTTCATTTGTTCATTTGTTCATTTGTTCATTTGTTCATTTGTTCATTTGTTCATTTGTTCATTTGTTCATTTGTTCATTTGTTCAGTTGTCCATTTGTTCATTTGTTCATTTGTTCATTTGTTCATTTGTTCATTTATCCATTTGTTCATTTGTTCATTTGTCCATTCGTTCATTTGTTCATTTGTTCAGTTGTCCATTTGTTCATTTGTTCATTTGTTCATTTGTTCATTTGTTCATTTGTTCATTTGTTCATTTGTTCATTTGTTCATTTGTTAATTTGTGCATTTGTTCATTTGTTCATTCGTTCATTTCTCAACTTGTTCATTTGCTCATTTCTTCATTTCTTCAATTCTTCATTTCTTCTTTTGTTCACTTCTTCAATTCTTCATTTCTTCATTTGTTCATTTGTTCGTTTTTAATTTGTTCACTTGTTCATTTGTCCATTTGTTTATTTGTTCACCTGTTCCTTTGTTCATTTGTTCATTTGTTCATTTGTTCGTTGTTCATTTGTACATTTGTTCATTTGTTCATTTGTTCATTTGTTCATTTGTTCGCTGTTCATTTGTACATTTGTTCATTTGTTCATTCGTTCATTTGTTCATTTCTTCAATTCTTCATTTCTTCTTTTGTTCACTTCTTCAATTCTTCATTTCTTCATTTGTTCGTTTTTTAATTTGTTCATTTGTCCATTTGTTTATTTGTTCACCTGTTCATTTGTTCATTTGTTCATTTGTTCAGTTGTCCATTTGTTCATTTGTTCATTTGTTCATTTGTTCATTAGTTCATTTGTTCATTTGTACATTTGTTCATTTGTTCATTTGTTCATTTGTTCAGTTGTTCATTTGTTCATTTGTTCATTTCTTCAATTCTTCATTTCTTCTTTTGTTCACTTCTTCAATTCTTCATTTCTTCATTTGTTCATTTGTTCGTTTTTTAATTTGTTCATTTGTCCATTTGTTTATTTGTTCACCTGTTCATTTGTTCGTTTTTTAATTTGTTCACTTGTTCATTTGTCCATTTGTTTATTTGTTCACCTGTTCATTTGTTCATTTGTTCAGTTGTCCATTTGTTCATTTGTTCATTTGTTCATTTGTTCATTTGTTCATTTATCCATTTGTTCATTTGTTCATTTGTCCATTCGTTCATTTGTTCATTTGTTCAGTTGTCCATTTGTTCAATTGTTCATTTGTTCATTTGTTCATTTGTTCATTTGTTCATTTGTTCATTTGTTCATTTGTTCATTTGTTCATTTGTTCATTTGTTCATTTGTTCGTTTGCTCATTTGTTCTTTTGTTCATTTGTTCATTTGTTCATTTGTTCATTTGTTCATTTGTTCATTTGTTCATTTGTTCATTTGTTCATTTGTTCATTTGTTCATTTGTTCATTTGTTCATTTGTTCATTTGTTCATTTTTTCATTTTTTCATTTGTTCATTTGTTCGTTTGCTCATTTGTTCTTTTGTTCATTTGTTCATTTGTTCATTTGTTCATTTGTTCATTTGTTCATTTGTTCATTTGGTCATTTCTCCATTTGGTCATTTGTCCATTTGTTCATTTGTTCATTTGTTCATTTGTCCATTTGTTCATTTGTTCATTTGTTCATTTGTTCATTTGTTCATTTGTTCATTTGTTCATTTGTTCATTTGTTCATTTGTTCATTTGTTCATTTGTTCATTTGTTCATTTGTTCATTTGTTCATTTGTTCATTTGTTCATTTGTTCATTTGTTCATTTGTTCATTTGTTCATTTGTTCATTTGTTCATTTGTTCATTTGTTCATTTGTTCATTTGTTCATTTGTTCATTTGTTCATTTGTTCATTTGTTCATTTGTTCATTTGTTCATTTGTTCATTTGTTCATTTGTTCATTTGTTCATTTGTTCACTTCTTCAATTCTTCATTTCTTCATTTGTTCATTTGTTCTTTTTTTAATTTGTTCACTTGTTCATTTGTCCATTTGTTCATTTGTTCATTTGTTCATTTGTTCATTTGTTCAGTTGTCCATTTGTTCATTTGTTCATTTCTTCATTTCTTCATTTGATCATTTGTTCATTTGTTCATTTGTACATTTGTTCATTTCTTCATTTCTTCATTTCTTCATTTGTTCATTTGTTCATTTGTTCATTTGTTCATTTGTTCATTTGTTCATTTGTTCATTTGTTCATTTGTTCATTTGTTCACCTGTTCATTTGTTCATTTGTTCATTTGTTCATTTGTTCATTTGTTCATTTGTTCATTTGTTCATTTGTTCATTTGTTCATTTGTTCATTTGTTCATTTGTTCATTTGTTCATTTGTTCATTTGTTCATTTGTTCATTTGTTCATTTGTTCATTTGTTCATTTGTTCATTTGTTCATTTGTTCATTTGTTCATTTGTTCATTTGTTCATTTGTTCATTTGTTCATTTGTTCATTTGTTCATTTGTTCATTTGTTCATTTGTTCATTTGTTCATTTGTTCATTTGTTCATTTGTTCATTTGTTCATTTGTTCATTTGTTCATTTGTTCATTTGTTCATTTGTTCATTTGTTCATTTATTCATTTTTTCATTTTTTCATTTGTTCATTTGTTCATTTGTTCGTTTGCTCATTTGTTCTTTTGTTCATTTGTTCATTTGTTCATTTGTTCATTTGTTCATTTGTTCATTTGGTCATTTCTCCATTTGGTCATTTGTCCATTTGTTCATTTGTTCATTTGTTCATTTGTCCATTTGTTCATTTGTTCATTTGTTCATTTGTTCATTTGTTCATTTGTTCATTTGTTCATTTGTTCATTTGTTCATTTGTTCATTTGTTCATTTGTTCATTTGTTCATTTGTTCATTTGTTCATTTGTTCAGTTGTCCATTTGTTCATTTGTTCATTTGTTCATTTGTTCATTTGTTCATTTATCCATTTGTTCATTTGTTCATTTGTCCATTCGTTCATTTGTTCATTTGTTCAGTTGTCCATTTGTTCATTTGTTCATTTGTTCATTTGTTCATTTGTTCATTTGTTCATTTGTTCATTTGTTCATTTGTTCATTTGTTCATTTGTGCATTTGTTCATTTGTTCATTCGTTCATTTCTCAACTTGTTCATTTGCTCATTTCTTCATTTCTTCAATTCTTCATTTCTTCTTTTGTTCACTTCTTCAATTCTTCATTTCTTCATTTGTTCATTTGTTCGTTTTTAATTTGTTCACTTGTTCATTTGTCCATTTGTTTATTTGTTCACCTGTTCCTTTGTTCATTTGTTCATTTGTTCATTTGTTCGTTGTTCATTTGTACATTTGTTCATTTGTTCATTTGTTCATTTGTTCATTTGTTCGCTGTTCATTTGTACATTTGTTCATTTGTTCATTCGTTCATTTGTTCATTTCTTCAATTCTTCATTTCTTCTTTTGTTCACTTCTTCAATTCTTCATTTCTTCATTTGTTCGTTTTTTAATTTGTTCATTTGTCCATTTGTTTATTTGTTCACCTGTTCATTTGTTCATTTGTTCATTTGTTCAGTTGTCCATTTGTTCATTTGTTCATTTGTTCATTTGATCATTAGTTCATTTGTTCATTTGTACATTTGTACATTTGTTCATTTGTTCATTTGTTCATTTGTTCAGTTGTTCATTTGTTCATTTGTTCATTTCTTCAATTCTTCATTTCTTCTTTTGTTCACTTCTTCAATTCTTCATTTCTTCATTTGTTCATTTGTTCGTTTTTTAATTTGTTCATTTGTCCATTTGTTTATTTGTTCACCTGTTCATTTGTTCGTTTTTTAATTTGTTCACTTGTTCATTTGTCCATTTGTTTATTTGTTCACCTGTTCATTTGTTCATTTGTTCAGTTGTCCATTTGTTCATTTGTTCATTTGTTCATTTGTTCATTTGTTCATTTGTTCATTTATCCATTTGTTCATTTGTTCATTTGTTCATTTGTTCATTTGTTCATTTGTTCATTTGTTCATTTGTTCATTTGTTCATTTGTTCATTTGTTCATTTGTTCATTTGTTCATTTGTTCATTTGTTCATTTGTTCATTTGTTCATTTGTTCATTTATCCATTTGTTCATTTGTTCATTTGTTCATTTGTTCGTTTGTTCATTTCTTCATTTCTTCATTTCTTCATTTCTTCATTTCTTCATTTCTTCATTTCTTCATTTCTTCATTTCTTCATTTCTTCATTTCTTCATTTCTTCATTTCTTCATTTCTTCATTTCTTCATTTGTTCATTTGTTCATTTGTTCATTTGTTCATTTGTTCATTTGTTCATTTGTTCATTTGTTCATTTGTTCATTTGTTCATTTGTTCATTTGTTCATTTGTTCATTTGTTCATTTCTTCATTTCTTCATTTCTTCATTTCTTCATTTCTTCATTTCTTCATTTCTTCATTTCTTCATTTGTTCATTTCTTCATTTCTTCATTTGTTCATTTGTTCGTTTGTTCGTTTGTTCATTTGTTCATTTGTTCATTTGTTCATTTGTTCATTTGTTCATTTGTTCATTTGTTCATTTGTTCATTTGTTCATTTGTTCATTTGTTCATTTCTTCATTTCTTCATTTGTTCATTTGTTCATTTCTCCATTTCTTCATTTGTTCATTTGTTCATTTGTTCATTTGTTCATTTGTTCATTTCTTCATTTCTTCATTTCTTCATTTCTTCATTTCTTCATTTCTTCATTTCTTCATTTCTTCATTTGTTCATTTGTTCATTTGTTCGTTGTTCATTTGTTCGTTGTTCATTTGTACATTTGTTCATTTGTTCATTTGTTCATTTGTTCATTTGTTCATTTCTTCATTTGTTCATTTCTTCATTTGTTCATTTGTTCATTTGTTCATTTCTTCATTTCTTCATTTCTTCATTTCTTCATTTGTTCATTTGTTCATTTGTTCATTTGTTCATTTGTTCATTTGTTCATTTGTTCACTTGTTCATTTGTTCATTTGTTCATTTGTTCATTTGTTCATTTGTTCATTTGTTCATTTGTTCATTTGTTCATTTGTTCATTTGTTCATTTGTTCATTTGGTCATTTGTTCATTTGTTCATTTGTTCATTTGTTCATTTGTTCATTTGTTCATTTGTTCATTTGTTCATTTATCCATTTGTTCATTTGTTCATTTGTTCATTTGTTCATTTGTTCATTTGTTCATTTGTTCATTTGTTCATTTGTTCATTTGTTCATTTGTTCATTTCTTCATTTCTTCATTTCTTCATTTCTTCATTTCTTCATTTCTTCATTTGTTCATTTGTTCATTTGTTCATTTGTTCATTTGTTCATTTGTTCATTTGTTCATTTGATCATTTGTTCATTTGTTCACTTGTTCACTTGTTCATTTGTTCATTTGTTCATTTGTTCATTTGTTCATTTGTTCAGTTGTCCATTTGTCCATTTGTTCATTTGTTCATTTCTTCATTTCTTCATTTCTTCATTTCTTCATTTGTTCATTTGTTCATTTGTTCATTTGTTCATTTGTTCATTTGTTCATTTGTTCATTTGTTCATTTGTTCATTTGTTCATTTGTTCATTTGTTCATTTGTTCGTTTGCTCATTTGTTCTTTTGTTCATTTGTTCATTTGCTCATTTGTTCTTTTGTTCATTTGTTCATTTGTTCATTTGTTCCTTTGTTCATTTGTTCATTTGTTCATTTGTTCATTTGTTCATTTGTTCATTTGTTCATTTGTTCATTTGTTCATTTGTTCATTTGTTCATTTGTTCATTTGTTCATTTGTTCATTTGTTCATTTATCCATTTGTTCATTTGTTCATTTGTCCATTCGTTCATTTGTTCATTTGTTCATTTGTTCATTTGTTCATTTGTTCATTTGTTCATTTGGTCATTTGTCCATTTGGTCATTTGTCCATTTGTTCATTTGTTCATTTGTTCATTTGTCCATTTGTTCATTTGTTCACTTGTTCATTTGTTCATTTGTTCATTTGTTTATTTGTTCATTTGTTCATTTGTACATTTGTTCATTTGTTCATTTGTTCATTTGTTCATTTGTCCATTCGTTCATTTGTTCATTTGTTCATTTGTTCATTTGTCCATTTGTTCATTTGTTCATTTGGTCATTTGTTCATTTGTTCATTTGTTCATTTGTTCATTTGTTCATTTGTTCATTTGTACATTTGTTCATTTGTTCATTTGTTCATTTGTTCAGTTGTTCATTTGTTCATTTGTTCATTTGTTCATTTGTTCATTTGTTCATTTGTTCATTTGTTCATTTGTTCATTTTTTCATTTGTTCATTTGTTCATTTGTTCATTTGTTCATTTGTTCATTTGTTCATTTGTTCATTTGTTCATTTGTTCATTTGTTCGCTTGTTCGTTTGTTCGTTTGCTCATTTGTTCTTTTGTTCATTTGTTCATTTGCTCATTTGTTCTTTTGTTCATTTGTTCATTTGTTCATTTGTTCCTTTGTTCATTTGTTCATTTGTTCATTTGTTCATTTGTTCATTTGTTCATTTGTTTATTTGTTCATTTGTTCATTTGTTCATTTGTTCATTTGTTCATTTGTTCATTTGTTCATTTGTTCATTTGTTCATTTGTTCATTTGTTCATTTGTTCATTTGTTCATTTGTTCATTTGTTCATTTATCCATTTGTTCATTTGTTCATTTGTTCATTTGTTCATTTGTTCACTTCTTCAATTCTTCATTTCTTCATTTGTTCATTTGTTCTTTTTTTAATTTGTTCACTTGTTCATTTGTCCATTTGTTCATTTGTTCATTTGTTCATTTGTTCATTTGTTCATTTGTTCATTTGTTCATTTGTTCATTTGTTCATTTGTTCATTTGTTCATTTGTTCATTTGTTCATTTGTTCATTTGTTCATTTGTTCATTTGTTCATTTGTTCATTTGTTCATTTGTTCATTTGTTCATTTGTTCATTTCTTCATTTGTTCATTTGTTCATTTGTTCATTTGTTCATTTGTTCATTTGTTCATTTCTTCATTTCTTCATTTCTTCATTTCTTCATTTCTTCATTTCTTCATTTCTTCATTTGTTCATTTGTTCATTTGTTCATTTGTTCATTTGTTCATTTGTTCATTTGTTCATTTGTTCATTTGTTCATTTGTTCATTTCTTCATTTGTTCATTTCTTCATTTCTTCATTTCTTCATTTCTTCATTTCTTCATTTGTTCATTTGTTCATTTGTTCATTTGTTCATTTGTTCATTTGTTCATTTGTTCATTTGTTCATTTGTTCATTTGTTCATTTGTTCATTTGTTCATTTGTTCATTTGTTCATTTGATCATTTGTTCATTTGTTCACTTGTTCACTTGTTCATTTGTTCATTTGTTCATTTGTTCATTTGTTCATTTGTTCAGTTGTCCATTTGTCCATTTGTTCATTTGTTCATTTCTTCATTTCTTCATTTCTTCATTTCTTCATTTGTTCATTTGTTCATTTGTTCATTTGTTCATTTGTTCATTTGTTCATTTGTTCATTTGTTCATTTGTTCATTTGTTCATTTGTTCATTTGTTCATTTGTTCATTTGTTCGTTTGCTCATTTGTTCTTTTGTTCATTTGTTCATTTGCTCATTTGTTCTTTTGTTCATTTGTTCATTTGTTCATTTGTTCATTTGTTCATTTGTTCATTTGTTCCTTTGTTCATTTGTTCATTTGTTCATTTGTTCATTTGTTCATTTGTTCATTTGTTCATTTGTTCATTTGTTCATTTGTTCATTTGTTCATTTGTTCATTTGTTCATTTGTTCATTTATCCATTTGTTCATTTGTTCATTTGTCCATTCGTTCATTTGTTCATTTGTTCATTTGTTCATTTGTTCATTTGTTCATTTGGTCATTTGTCCATTTGGTCATTTGTCCATTTGTTCATTTGTTCATTTGTTCATTTGTCCATTTGTTCATTTGTTCATTTGTTCATTTGTTCATTTGTTTATTTGTTCATTTGTTCATTTGTACATTTGTTCATTTGTTCATTTGTTCATTTGTTCATTTGTCCATTCGTTCATTTGTTCATTTGTTCATTTGTTCATTTGTTCATTTGTTCATTTGTTCATTTGTTCATTTGTTCATTTGTTCATTTGTTCAATTCTTCATTTCTTCATTTCTTCATTTCTTCATTTCTTCATTTCTTCATTTCTTCATTTCTTCATTTCTTCATTTCTTCATTTCTTCATTTCTTCATTTCTTCATTTCTTCATTTCTTCATTTCTTCATTTGTTCATTTGTTCATTTGTTCATTTGTTCATTTGTTCATTTGTTCATTTGTTCATTTGTTCATTTGTTCATTTGTTCATTTGTTCATTTGTTCATTTGTTCATTTGTTCATTTGTTCATTTGTTCATTTGTTCATTTGTTCATTTGTTCATTTGTTCATTTGTTCATCTGTTCATTTGTTCATTTCTCCATTTCTTCATTTCTTCATTTCTTCATTTCTTCATTTCTTCATTTCTTCATTTGTTCATTTGTTCATTTCTTCATTTGTTCATTTGTTCATTTGTTCATTTGTTCATTTGTTCATTTGTTCATTCGTTCATTTGTTCACCTGTTCCTTTGTTCATTTGTTCATTTGTTCATTTGTTCGTTGTTCATTTGTACATTTGATCATTTGTTCATTTGTTCATTTGTTCATTTGTTCATTTGTTCGTTTGCTCATTTGTTCTTTTGTTCATTTGTTCATTTGCTCATTTGTTCTTTTGTTCATTTGTTCATTTGTTCATTTGTTCATTTGTTCCTTTGTTCATTTGTTCATTTGTTCATTTGTTCATTTGTTCATTTGTTCATTTGTTTATTTGTTCATTTGTTCATTTGTTCATTTGTTCATTTGTTCATTTATCCATTTATCCATTTGTTCATTTGTTCATTTGTCCATTCGTTCATTTGTTCATTTGTTCATTTGTTCATTTGTTCATTTGTTCATTTGGTCATTTGTCCATTTGGTCATTTGTCCATTTGTTCATTTGTTCATTTGTTCATTTGTTCATTTGTTCATTTGTTCATTTGTTCATTTGTTCATTTGTTCATTTGTTCATTTGTTCATTTGTTCATTTGTTCATTTGTTCATTTGTACATTTGTTCATTTGTTCATTTGTTCATTTGTTCAGTTGTTCATTTGTTCATTTGTTCATTTCATCAATTCTTCATTTCTTCTTTTGTTCACTTCTTCAATTCTTCATTTCTTCATTTGTTCATTTGTTCGTTTTTTAATTTGTTCACTTGTTCATTTGTCCATTTGTTTATTTGTTCACCTGTTCATTTGTTCATTTGTTCAGTTGTCCATTTGTTCATTTGTTCATTTGTTCATTTGTTCATTAGTTCATTTGTTCATTTGTTCATTTGTTCATTTGTTCATTTGTTCATTTGTTCATTTGTTCATTTGTTCATTTGTTCATTTGTTCATTTGTTCATTTGTTCATTTGTTCATTAGTTCATTTGTTCATTTGTTCATTTGTTCATTTGTTCATTTGTTCATTTGTTCATTTGTTCATTTGTTCATTTGTTCATTTGTTCATTTGTTCATTTGTTCATTTGTTCATTTGTTCATTTGTTCATTTGTTCATTTGTTTATTTGTTCATTTGTACATTTGTACATTTGTTCATTTGTTCATTTGTTCATTTGTTCATTTGTTCATTTGTTCATTTGTTCATTTGTTCATTTATCCATTTGTTCATTTGTTCATTTGTCCATTCGTTCATTTGTTCATTTGTTCATTTGTTCATTTGTTCATTTGGTCATTTGTCCATTTGGTCATTTGTCCATTTGTTCATTTGTTCATTTGTTCATTTGTCCATTTGTTCATTTGTTCATTTGTTCATTTGTTCATTTGTTTATTTGTTTATTTGTTCATTTGTACATTTGTTCATTTGTTCATTTGTTCATTTGTTCATTTGTCCATTCGTTCATTTGTTCATTTGTTCATTTGTCCATTTGTTCATTTGTTCATTTGGTCATTTGTTCATTTGTTCATTTGTTCATTTGTTCATTTGTTCATTTGTTCATTTGTACATTTGTTCATTTGTTCATTTGTTCATTTGTTCATTTGTTCAGTTGTTCATTTGTTCATTTGTTCATTTGTTCATTTGTTCATTTGTTCATTTGTTCATTTGTTCATTTGTTCATTTGTTCATTTGTTCATTTGTTCATTTGTTCGTTTGTTCGTTTGTTCGTTTGCTCATTTGTTCTTTTGTTCATTTGCTCATTTGTTCTTTTGTTCATTTGTTCATTTGTTCATTTGTTCCTTTGTTCATTTGTTCATTTGTTCATTTGTTCATTTGTTCATTTGTTCATTTGTTCATTTGTTTATTTGTTCATTTGTTCATTTGTTCATTTGTTCATTTATCCATTTGTTCATTTGTTCATTTGTCCATTCGTTCATTTGTTCATTTGTTCATTTGTTCATTTGTTCATTTGTTCATTTGTTCATTTGTTCATTTGTTCATTTGTTCATTTGTTCATTTGTTCATTTGTTCATTTGTTCATTTGGTCATTTCTCCATTTGGTCATTTGTCCATTTGTTCATTTGTTCATTTGTTCATTTGTCCATTTGTTCATTTGTTCGTTTGTTCATTTGTTCATTTGTTCATTTGTTCATTTGTTCATTTGTCCATTTGTTCATTTGTTCATTTGTTCATTTGTTCATTTGTTCATTTGTTCATTTGTTCATTTGTTCATTTGTTCATTTGTTCATTTGTTCATTTGTTCATTTGTTCATTTGTTCATTTGTTTATTTGTTCATTTGTTCATTTGTTCATTTATCCATTTGTTCATTTGTTCATTTGTTCATTTGTTCATTTGTTCACTTCTTCAATTCTTCATTTCTTCATTTGTTCATTTGTTCTTTTTTTAATTTGTTCACTTGTTCATTTGTCCATTTGTTCATTTGTTCATTTGTTCATTTGTTCATTTGTTCATTTGTTCATTTGTTCATTTGTTCATTTGTTCATTTGTTCATTTGTTCATTTGTTCATTTGTTCATTTGTTCATTTGTTCATTTGTTCATTTGTTCATTTGTTCATTTGTTCATTTGTTCATTTCTTCATTTGTTCATTTGTTCATTTGTTCATTTGTTCATTTGTTCATTTCTTCATTTCTTCATTTCTTCATTTCTTCATTTCTTCATTTGTTCATTTGTTCATTTGTTCATTTGTTCATTTGTTCATTTGTTCATTTGTTCATTTCTTCATTTCTTCATTTGTTCATTTGTTCATTTGTTCATTTGTTCATTTCTTCATTTGTTCATTTCTTCATTTCTTCATTTCTTCATTTCTTCATTTGTTCATTTGTTCATTTGTTCATTTGTTCATTTGTTCATTTGTTCATTTGTTCATTTGTTCATTTGATCATTTGTTCATTTGTTCACTTGTTCACTTGTTCATTTGTTCATTTGTTCATTTGTTCATTTGTTCATTTGTTCAGTTGTCCATTTGTCCATTTGTTCATTTGTTCATTTCTTCATTTCTTCACTTCTTCATTTCTTCATTTGTTCATTTGTTCATTTGTTCATTTGTTCATTTGTTCATTTGTTCATTTGTTCATTTGTTCATTTGTTCATTTGTTCATTTGTTCATTTGTTCATTTGTTCATTTGTTCATTTGTTCATTTGTTCATTTGTTCATTTGTTCATTTGTTCATTTGTTCATTTGTTCATTTGTTCGTTTGCTCATTTGTTCTTTTGTTCATTTGTTCATTTGCTCATTTGTTCTTTTGTTCATTTGTTCATTTGTTCATTTGTTCATTTCTTCATTTGTTCATTAGTTCATTTGTTCATTTGTTCATTTGTTCATTTGTTCATTTGTTCATTTGTTCATTTGTTCATTTGTTCATTTGTTCATTTGTTCATTTGTTCATTTGTTCATTTGTTCATTTGTTCATTTGTACATTTGTTCATTTGTTCAGTTGTTCATTTGTTCATTTGTTCATTTGTTCATTTCATCAATTCTTCATTTCTTCTTTTGTTCACTTCTTCAATTCTTCATTTCTTCATTTGTTCATTTGTTCGTTTTTTAATTTGTTCACTTGTTCATTTGTCCATTTGTTTATTTGTTCACCTGTTCCTTTGTTCATTTGTTCATTTGTTCATTTGTTCGTTGTTCATTTGTACATTTGTTCATTTGTTCATTTGTTCATTTGTTCATTTGTTCGTTGTTCATTTGTACATTTGTTCATTTGTTCATTTGTTCATTTGTTCATTTGTTCATTTGTTCATTTCTTCATTTCTTCATTTGTTCATTTCTTCATTTCTTCATTTCTTCATTTTTTCATTTCTTCATTTCTTCATTTCTTCATTTCTTCATTTCTTCATTTGTTCATTTCTTCATTTCTTCATTTCTTCATTTCTTCATTTGTTCATTTGTTCATTTGTTCATTTGTTCATTTGTTCATTTGTTCATTTGTTCATTTGTTCATTTGTTCATTTGTTCATTTGTTCATTTGTTCATTTGTTCATTTGTTCATTTGTTCATTTGTTCATTTGTTCATTTGTTCATTTGTTCATTTGTTCCATTGTTCATTTGTTCATTTGTTCATTTGTTCATTTGTTCATTTGTTCATTTGTTCATTTGTTCATTTGTTCATTTGTTCCATTGTTCATTTGTTCATTTGTTCAGTTGTTCATTTGTTCATTTGTTCATTTCATCAATTCTTCATTTCTTCTTTTGTTCACTTCTTCAATTCTTCATTTCTTCATTTGTTCATTTCTTCATTTCTTCATTTGTTCATTTGTTCATTTGTTCATTTGTTCATTTGTTCATTTGTTCATTTGTTCATTTGTTCATTTGTTCATTTGTTCATTTGTTCATTTGTTCATTTGTTCATTTGTTCATTTGTTCATTTGTTCATTTGTTCATTTGTTCATTTGTTCATTTGTTCATTTGTTCATTTGTTCATTTGTTCATTTGTTCATTTGTTCATTTGTTCATTTGTTCATTTGTTCATTTGTTCATTTGTTCATTTGTTCATTTGTTCATTTGTTCATTTGTTCATTTGTTCATTTGTTCATTTGTTCATTTGTTCATTTGTTCATTTGTTCATTTGTTCATTTGTTCATTTGTTCATTTGTTCATTTGTTCATTTGTTCATTTGTTCATTTGTTCATTTGTTCATTTGTTCATTTGTTCATTTGTTCATTTGTTCATTTGTACATTTGTTCATTTGTTCAGTTGTTCATTTGTTCATTTGTTCATTTCTTCAATTCTTCATTTATTCTTTTGTTCACTTCTTCAACTCTTCATTTCTTCATTTGTTCATTTGTTCGTTTTTTAATTTGTTCACTTGTTCATTTGTCCATTTGTTTATTTGTTCACCTGTTCCTTTGTTCATTTGTTCATTTGTTCATTTGTTCGTTGTTCATTTGTACATTTGTTCATTTCTTCATTTGTTCATTTGTTCGTTTTTTAATTTGTTCACTTGTTCATTTGTCCATTTGTTTATTTGTTCACCTGTTCATTTGTTCATTTGTTCAGTTGTCCATTTGTTCATTTGTTCATTTGTGCATTTGTTCATTAGTTCATTTGTTCATTTGTTCATTTGTTCATTTGTTCATTTCTTCATTTCTTCATTTCTTCATTTCTTCATTTCTTCATTTCTTCATTTCTTCATTTCTTCATTTCTTCATTTGTTCATTTGTTCATTTGTTCATTTGTTCATTTGTTCCTTTGTTCATTTGTTCATTTGTTCATTTGTTCATTTGTTCATTTGTTCATTTGTTCATTTGTTCATTTGTTCATTTGTTCATTTATCCATTTGTTCATTTGTTCATTTGTCCATTCGTTCATTTGTTCATTTGTTCATTTGTTCATTTGTTCATTTGGTCATTTGTCCATTTGGTCATTTGTCCATTTGTTCATTTGTTCATTTGTTCATTTGTCCATTTGTTCATTTGTTCATTTGTTCATTTGTTCATTTGTTCATTTGTTTATTTGTTTATTTGTTCATTTGTACATTTGTTCATTTGTTCATTTGTTCATTTGTTCATTTGTCCATTCGTTCATTTGTTCATTTGTTCATTTGTCCATTTGTTCATTTGTTCATTTGGTCATTTGTTCATTTGTTCATTTGTTCATTTGTTCATTTGTTCATTTGTTCATTTGTACATTTGTTCATTTGTTCATTTGTTCATTTGTTCAGTTGTTCATTTGTTCATTTGTTCATTTGTTCATTTGTTCATTTGTTCATTTGTTCATTTGTTCATTTGTTCATTTTTTCATTTGTTCATTTGTTCATTTGTTCATTTGTTCATTTGTTCATTTGTTCATTTGTTCATTTGTTCATTTGTTCATTTGTTCATTTGTTCGTTTGTTCGTTTGTTCGTTTGTTCGTTTGCTCATTTGTTCTTTTGTTCATTTGTTCATTTGCTCATTTGTTCTTTTGTTCATTTGTTCATTTGTTCATTTGTTCCTTTGTTCCTTTGTTCATTTGTTCATTTGTTCATTTGTTCATTTGTTCATTTGTTTATTTGTTCATTTGTTCATTTGTTCATTTGTTCATTTATCCATTTGTTCATTTGTTCATTTGTCCATTCGTTCATTTGTTCATTTGTTCATTTGTTCATTTGTTCGTTTGCTCATTTGTTCTTTTGTTCATTTGTTCATTTGCTCATTTGTTCTTTTGTTCATTTGTTCATTTGTTCATTTGTTCATTTGTTCATTTGTTCATTTGTTCCTTTGTTCATTTGTTCATTTGTTCATTTGTTCATTTGTTCATTTGTTCATTTGTTCATTTGTTCATTTGTTCATTTGTTCATTTGTTCATTTGTTCATTTGTTCATTTGTTCATTTGTTCATTTGTTCATTTGTTCATTTGTTCATTTATCCATTTGTTCATTTGTTCATTTGTCCATTCGTTCATTTGTTCATTTGTTCGTTTGTTCATTTGTTCATTTGTTCATTTGTTCATTTGGTCATTTGTCCATTTGGTCATTTGTCCATTTGTTCATTTGTTCATTTGTTCATTTGTCCATTTGTTCATTTGTTCATGTGTTCATTTGTTCATTTGTTCATTTGTTTATTTGTTCATTTGTTCATTTGTACATTTGTTCATTTGTTCATTTGTTCATTTGTTCATTTGTCCATTCGTTCATTTGTTCATTTGTTCATTTGTTCATTTGTCCATTTGTTCATTTGTTCATTTGGTCATTTGTTCATTTGTTCATTTGTTCATTTGTTCATTTCTTCAATTCATTTCTTCTTTTGTTCACTTCTTCAATTCTTCATTTCTTCATTTGTTCATTTGTTCGTTTTTTAATTTGTTCACTTGTTCATTTGTCCATTTGTTTATTTGTTCACCTGTTCATTTGTTCATTCGTTCAGTTGTCCATTTGTTCATTTGTTCATTTGTTCATTAGTTCATTTGTTCATTTGTTCATTTGTTCATTTGTTCATTTGTTCATTTGTTCATTTGTTCATTTGTTCATTTGTTCATTTGTTCATTTGTTCATTTGTTCATTTGTTCATTTGTTCATTTGTACATTTGTTCATTTGTTCAGTTGTTCATTTGTTCATTTGTTCATTTCATCAATTCTTCATTTCTTCTTTTGTTCACTTCTTCAATTCTTCATTTCTTCATTTGTTCATTTGTTCGTTTTTTAATTTGTTCACTTGTTCATTTGTCCATTTGTTTATTTGTTCACCTGTTCATTTGTTCATTTGTTCAGTTGTCCATTTGTTCATTTGTTCATTTGTTCATTTGTTCATTTGTTCATTTGTTCATTTGTTCATTTGTTCATTTGTTCATTTGTTCATTTATCCATTTGTTCATTTGTTCATTTGTCCATTCGTTCATTTGTTCATTCGTTCATTTGTTCATTTGTTCATTTGTTCATTTGGTCATTTGTTCATTTGTTCATTTGTTCATTTGTTCATTTGTTCATTTGTTCATTTGTTCATTTGTTCATTTATCCATTTGTTCATTTGTTCATTTGTCCATTCGTTCATTTGTTCATTTGTTCAGTTGTCCATTTGTTCATTTGTTCATTTGTTCATTTGTTCATTTGTTCATTTGTTCATTTGTTCATTTGTTCATTTGTTCATTTGTTCATTTGTTAATTTGTGCATTTGTTCATTTGTTCATTCGTTCATTTCTCAACTTGTTCATTTGCTCATTTCTTCATTTCTTCAATTCTTCATTTCTTCTTTTGTTCACTTCTTCAATTCTTCATTTCTTCATTTGTTCATTTGTTCGTTTTTTAATTTGTTCACTTGTTCATTTGTCCATTTGTTTATTTGTTCACCTGTTCCTTTGTTCATTTGTTCATTTGTTCATTTGTTCGTTGTTCATTTGTTCGTTGTTCATTTGTACATTTGTTCATTTGTTCATTTGTTCATTTGTTCATTTGTTCGTTGTTCATTTGTACATTTGTTCATTTGTTCATTTGTTCGTTTGCTCATTTGTTCTTTTGTTAATTTGTTCATTTGCTCATTTGTTCTTTTGTTCATTTGTTCATTTGTTCATTTGTTCATTTGTTCCTTTGTTCATTTGTTCATTTGTTCATTTGTTCATTTGTTCATTTGTTCATTTGTTCATTTGTTCATTTCTTCATTTGTTCATTTCTTCATTTGTTCATTTGTTCATTTGTTCATTTGTTCATTTGTTCATTTCTTCATTTCTTCATTTCTTCATTTCTTCATTTCTTCATTTCTTCATTTCTTCATTTCTTCATTTCTTCATTTCTTCATTTGTTCATTTGTTCATTTGTTCATTTGTTCATTTGTTCATTTGTTCATTTGTTCATTTGTTCATTTGTTCATTTGTTCATTTGTTCATTTGTTCATTTGTTCATTTGTTCATTTGTTCATTTGTTCATTTGTTCATTTGTTCATTTGTTCATTTGTTCATTTGTTCATTTGTTCATTTGTTCATTTGTTCATCTGTTCATTTCTTCATTTCTTCATTTCTTCATTTCTTCATTTCTTCATTTCTTCATTTCTTCATTTCTTCATTTCTTCATTTCTTCATTTGTTCATTTGTTCATTTGTTCATTTGTTCATTTGTTCATTTGTTCATTCGTTCATTTGTTCATTCGTTCAGTTGTCCATTTGTTCATTTGTTCATTTGTTCATTTGTTCATTAGTTCATTTGTTCATTAGTTCATTAGTTCATTTGTTCATTTGTTCATTTGTTCATTTGTTCATTTGTTCATTTGTTCATTTGTTCATTTGTTCATTTGTTCATTTGTTCATTTGTTCATTTGTTCATTTGTTCATTTGTTCATTTGTACATTTGTTCATTTGTTCAGTTGTTCATTTGTTCATTTGTTCATTTCATCAATTCTTCATTTCTTCTTTTGTTCACTTCTTCAATTCTTCATTTCTTCATTTGTTCATTTGTTCGTTTTTTAATTTGTTCACTTGTTCATTTGTCCATTTGTTTATTTGTTCACCTGTTCCTTTGTTCATTTGTTCATTTGTTCATTTGTTCGTTGTTCATTTGTTCGTTGTTCAATTGTACATTTGTTCATTTGTTCATTTGTTCATTTGTTCGTTGTTCATTTGTACATTTGTTCATTTGTTCATTTGTTCATTTGTTCATTTGTTCATTTGTTCATTTCTTCATTTCTTCATTTGTTCATTTCTTCATTTCTTCATTTTTTCATTTCTTCATTTCTTCATTTCTTCATTTCTTCATTTCTTCATTTCTTCATTTGTTCATTTGTTCATTTGTTCATTTGTTCATTTGTTCATTTGTTCATTTGTTCATTTGTTCATTTGTTCATTTGTTCATTTGTTCATTTGTTCATTTGTTCATTTGTTCATTTGTTCATTTGTTCATTTGTTCATTTGTTCATTTGTTCATTTGTTCATTTGTTCATTTGTTCATTTGTTCATTTGTTCATTTGTTCATTTGTTCATTTGTTCATTTGTTCATTTGTTCATTTGTTCATTTGTTCATTTGTTCATTTGTTCATTTGTTCATTTGTTCATTTGTTCATTTGTTCATTTGTTCATTTGTTCATTTGTTCATTTGTTCATTTGTTCATTTGTTCTTTTTTTAATTTGTTCACTTGTTCATTTGTTCATTTGTTCATTTGTTCATTTGATCATTTGTTCATTTGTTCATTTGTTCATTTGTTCATTTGTTAATTTCTTCATTTCTTCATTTGTTCATTTGTTCATTTGTTCATTTGTTCATTTGTTCATTTGTCCATTCGTTCATTTGTTCATTTGTTCATTTGTTCATTTGTCCATTTGTTCATTTGTTCATTTGGTCATTTGTTCATTTGTTCATTTGTTCTTTTGTTCATTTGTTCATTTGTTCATTTGTTCATTTGTTCATTTCTTCAATTCATTTCTTCTTTTGTTCACTTCTTCAATTCTTCATTTCTTCATTTGTTCATTTGTTCGTTTTTTAATTTGTTCACTTGTTCATTTGTCCATTTGTTTATTTGTTCACCTGTTCATTTGTTCATTCGTTCAGTTGTCCATTTGTTCATTTGTTCATTTGTTCATTTGTTCATTTGTTCATTTGTTCATTTGTTCATTTGTTCATTTGGTCATTTGTTCATTTGTTCATTTGTTCATTTGTTCATTTGTTCATTTGTTCATTTGTTCATTTGTTCATTTGTTCATTTATCCATTTGTTCATTTGTTCATTTGTCCATTTGTTCATTTGTTCATTTGTTCATTTGTTCATTTGTTCATTTGTTCATTTGTTCATTTGTTCACTTGTTCATTTGTTCATTTGTTCATTTGTTCAGTTGTCCATTTGTTCATTTGTTCATTTGTTCATTTGTTCATTTGTTCATTTGTTCATTTGTTCATTTGTTCATTTGTTCATTTGTTCATTTGTTCATTTGTTCATTTGTTCATTTGTTCATTTGTTCATTTGTTCATTTGTTCATTTGTACATTTGTTCATTTGTTCAGTTGTTCATTTGTTCATTTGTTCATTTCATCAATTCTTCATTTCTTCTTTTGTTCACTTCTTCAATTCTTCATTTCTTCATTTGTTCATTTGTTCGTTTTTTAATTTGTTCACTTGTTCATTTGTCCATTTGTTTATTTGTTCACCTGTTCCTTTGTTCATTTGTTCATTTGTTCATTTGTTCGTTGTTCATTTGTTCGTTGTTCATTTGTACATTTGTTCATTTGTTCATTTGTTCATTTGTTCATTTGTTCGTTGTTCATTTGTACATTTGTTCATTTGTTCATTTGTTCATTTGTTCATTTGTTCATTTCTTCATTTCTTCATTTGTTCATTTCTTCATTTCTTCATTTTTTCATTTCTTCATTTCTTCATTTGTTCATTTGTTCATTTCTTCATTTGTTCATTTGTTCATTTGTTCATTTGTTCATTTGTTCATTTGTTCATTTCTTCATTTGTTCATTTGTTCATTTGTTCATTTGTTCATTTGTTCATTTGTTCATTTGTTCATTTGTTCATTTCTCCATTTCTTCATTTCTTCATTTCTTCATTTCTTCATTTCTTCATTTCTTCATTTGTTCATTTGTTCATTTCTTCATTTGTTCATTTGTTCATTTGTTCATTTGTTCATTTGTTCATTTGTTCATTCGTTCATTTGTTCACCTGTTCCTTTGTTCATTTGTTCATTTGTTCATTTGTTCGTTGTTCATTTGTACATTTGTTCATTTGTTCATTTGTTCATTTGTTCATTTGTTCATTTGGTCATTTGTTCATTTGTTCTTTTGTTCATTTGTTCATTTGCTCATTTGTTCTTTTGTTCATTTGTTCATTTGTTCATTTGTTCATTTGTTCCATTGTTCATTTGTTCATTTGTTCATTTGTTCATTTGTTCATTTGTTCATTTGTTCATTTGTTTATTTGTTCATTTGTTCATTTGTTCATTTATCCATTTGTTCATTTGTTCATTTGTCCATTCGTTCATTTGTTCATTTGTTCATTTGTTCATTTGTTCATTTGGTCATTTGTCCATTTGGTCATTTGTCCATTTGTTCATTTGTTCATTTGTTCATTTGTTCATTTGTTCATTTGTTCATTTGTTCATTTGTTCATTTGTTCATTTGTTCATTTGTTCATTTGTTCATTTGTACATTTGTTCATTTGTTCATTTGTTCATTTGTTCAGTTGTTCATTTGTTCATTTGTTCATTTCATCAATTCTTCATTTCTTCTTTTGTTCACTTCTTCAATTCTTCATTTCTTCATTTGTTCATTTGTTCGTTTTTTAATTTGTTCACTTGTTCATTTGTCCATTTGTTTATTTGTTCACCTGTTCATTTGTTCATTTGTTCAGTTGTCCATTTGTTCATTTGTTCATTTGTTCATTTGTTCATTAGTTCATTTGTTCATTTGTTCATTTGTTCATTTGTTCATTTGTTCATTTGTTCATTTGTTCATTTGTTCATTTGTTCATTTGTTCATTTGTTCATTTGTTCATTTGTTCATTTGTTCATTTGTTCATTTGTTCATTTGTTCATTTGTTCATTTGTTCATTTGTTCATTTGTTCATTTGTTCATTTGTTCATTTGTTCATTTGTTCATTTGTTCATTTGTTCATTTGTTCATTTGTTCATTTGTTCATTTGTTCATTTGTTCATTTGTTCATTTGTTCATTTGTTCATTTGTACATTTGTTCATTTGTTCAGTTGTTCATTTGTTCATTTGTTCATTTCTTCAATTCTTCATTTATTCTTTTGTTCACTTCTTCAACTCTTCATTTCTTCATTTGTTCATTTGTTCGTTTTTTAATTTGTTCACTTGTTCATTTGTCCATTTGTTTATTTGTTCACCTGTTCCTTTGTTCATTTGTTCATTTGTTCATTTGTTCATTTGTTCGTTGTTCATTTGTACATTTGTTCATTTCTTCATTTGTTCATTTGTTCGTTTTTTAATTTGTTCACTTGTTCATTTGTCCATTTGTTTATTTGTTCACCTGTTCATTTGTTCATTTGTTCAGTTGTCCATTTGTTCATTTGTTCATTTGTGCATTTGTTCATTAGTTCATTTGTTCATTTGTTCATTTGTTCATTTGTTCATTTTTTCATTTGTTCATTTGTTCATTTGTTCATTTGTTCATTTGTTCATTTGTTCATTTGTTCATTTGTTCATTTGTTCATTTGTTCATTTGTTCATTTGTTCATTTGTTCCTTTGTTCATTTGTTCATTTGTTCATTTGTTCATTTGTTCATTTGTTCATTTGTTCATTTGTTCATTTGTTCATTTGTTCATTTGTTCATTTATCCATTTGTTCATTTGTTCATTTGTCCATTCGTTCATTTGTTCATTTGTTCATTTGTTCATTTGTTCATTTGGTCATTTGTCCATTTGGTCATTTGTCCATTTGTTCATTTGTTCATTTGTTCATTTGTCCATTTGTTCATTTGTTCATTTGTTCATTTGTTCATTTGTTCATTTGTTTATTTGTTTATTTGTTCATTTGTACATTTGTTCATTTGTTCATTTGTTCATTTGTTCATTTGTTCATTTGTCCATTCGTTCATTTGTTCATTTGTTCATTTGTCCATTTGTTCATTTGTTCATTTGGTCATTTGTTCATTTGTTCATTTGTTCATTTGTTCATTTGTTCATTTGTTCATTTGTTCATTTGTTCATTTGTTCATTTGTTCATTTGTTCATTTGTACATTTGTTCATTTGTTCATTTGTTCATTTGTTCAGTTGTTCATTTGTTCATTTGTTCATTTGTTCATTTGTTCATTTGTTCATTTGTTCATTTGTTCATTTGTTCATTTGTTCATTTGTTCATTTTTTCATTTGTTCATTTGTTCATTTGTTCATTTGTTCATTTGTTCATTTGTTCATTTGTTCATTTGTTCATTTGTTCATTTGTTCATTTGTTCGTTTGTTCGTTTGTTCGTTTGCTCATTTGTTCTTTTGTTCATTTGTTCATTTGCTCATTTGTTCTTTTGTTCATTTGTTCATTTGTTCATTTGTTCCTTTGTTCCTTTGTTCATTTGTTCATTTGTTCATTTGTTCATTTGTTTATTTGTTCATTTGTTCATTTGTTCATTTGTTCATTTATCCATTTGTTCATTTGTTCATTTGTCCATTCGTTCATTTGTTCATTTGTTCATTTGTTCATTTGTTCATTTGTTCATTTGTTCATTTGTTCATTTGTTCATTTGTTCATTTGCTCATTTGGTCATTTCTCCATTTGGTCATTTGTCCATTTGTTCATTTGTTCATTTGTTCATTTGTTCATTTTTCCATTTGTTCATTTGTTCATTTGTTCATTTGTTCATTTGTTCATTTGTTCATTTGTTCATTTGTCCATTTGTTCATTTGTTCATTTGTTCATTTGTTCATTTGTTCATTTGTTCATTTGTTCATTTGTTCATTTGTTCATTTGTTCATTTGTTCATTTGTTCATTTGTTCATTTGTTTATTTGTTCATTTGTTCATTTGTTCATTTGTTCATTTGTTCATTTGTTCATTTGTTCATTTGTTCACTTCTTCAATTCTTCATTTCTTCATTTGTTCATTTGTTCTTTTTTTAATTTGTTCACTTGTTCATTTGTCCATTTGTTCATTTGTTCATTTGTTCATTTGTTCATTTGTTCATTTGTTCATTTGTTCATTTGTTCATTTGTTCATTTGTTCATTTGTTCATTTGTTCATTTGTTCATTTCTTCATTTCTTCATTTCTTCATTTGTTCATTTGTTCATTTGTTCATTTGTTCATTTCTTCATTTCTTCATTTCTTCATTTCTTCATTTCTTCATTTCTTCATTTCTTCATTTCTTCATTTCTTCATTTGTTCATTTGTTCATTTGTTCATTTGTTCATTTGTTCATTTGTTCATTTGTTCATTTGTTCATTTGTTCATTTGTTCATTTGTTCATTTGTTCATTTCTTCATTTCTTCATTTCTTCATTTGTTCATTTGTTCATTTGTTCATTTGTTCATTTGTTCATTTGTTCATTTGTTCATTTGTTCATTTGTTCATTTGATCATTTGTTCATTTGTTCACTTGTTCACTTGTTCATTTGTTCATTTGTTCATTTGTTCATTTGTTCATTTGTTCAGTTGTCCATTTGTCCATTTGTTCATTTGTTCATTTCTTCATTTCTTCATTTCTTCATTTGTTCATTTGTTCATTTGTTCATTTGTTCATTTGTTCATTTGTTCATTTGTTCATTTGTTCATTTGTTCATTTGTTCATTTGTTCATTTGTCCATTCGTTCATTTGTTCATTTGTTCATTTGTTCATTTGTCCATTTGTTCATTTGTTCATTTGGTCATTTGTTCATTTGTTCATTTGTTCATTTGTTCATTTCTTCAATTCATTTCTTCTTTTGTTCACTTCTTCAATTCTTCATTTCTTCATTTGTTCATTTGTTCGTTTTTTAATTTGTTCACTTGTTCATTTGTCCATTTGTTTATTTGTTCACCTGTTCATTTGTTCATTCGTTCAGTTGTCCATTTGTTCATTTGTTCATTTGTTCATTTGTTCATTAGTTCATTTGTTCATTTGTTCATTTGTTCATTTGTTCATTTGTTCATTTGTTCATTTGTTCATTTGTTCATTTGTTCATTTGTTCATTTGTTCATTTGTTCATTTGTTCATTTGTTCATTTGTTCATTTGTACATTTGTTCATTTGTTCAGTTGTTCATTTGTTCATTTGTTCATTTCATCAATTCTTCATTTCTTCTTTTGTTCACTTCTTCAATTCTTCATTTCTTCATTTGTTCATTTGTTCGTTTTTTAATTTGTTCACTTGTTCATTTGTCCATTTGTTTATTTGTTCACCTGTTCATTTGTTCATTTGTTCAGTTGTCCATTTGTTCATTTGTTCATTTGTGCATTTGTTCATTAGTTCATTTGTTCATTTGTTCATTTGTTCATTTGTTCATTTTTTCATTTGTTCATTTGTTCATTTGTTCATTTGTTCATTTGTTCATTTGTTCATTTGTTCATTTGTTCATTTGTTCATTTGTTCATTTGTTCATTTGTTCATTTGTTCATTTGTTCATTTGTTCATTTGTTCATTTGTTCATTTGTTCATTTGTTCATTTGTTCATTTGTTCATTTGTTCATTTGTTCATTTGTTCATTTGTTCATTTGTTCATTTGTTCATTTGTTCTTTTTTTAATTTGTTCACTTGTTCATTTGTTCATTTGTTCATTTGTTCATTTGATCATTTGTTCATTTGTTCATTTGTTCATTTGTTCATTTGTTAATTTCTTCATTTCTTCATTTGTTCATTTGTTCATTTGTTCATTTGTTCATTTGTTCATTTGTCCATTCGTTCATTTGTTCATTTGTTCATTTGTTCATTTGTCCATTTGTTCATTTGTTCATTTGGTCATTTGTTCATTTGTTCATTTGTTCATTTGTTCATTTGTTCATTTGTTCATTTGTTCATTTGTTCATTTCTTCAATTCATTTCTTCTTTTGTTCACTTCTTCAATTCTTCATTTCTTCATTTGTTCATTTGTTCGTTTTTTAATTTGTTCACTTGTTCATTTGTCCATTTGTTTATTTGTTCACCTGTTCATTTGTTCATTCGTTCAGTTGTCCATTTGTTCATTTGTTCATTTGTTCATTTGTTCATTTGTTCATTTGTTCATTTGTTCATTTGTTCATTTGGTCATTTGTTCATTTGTTCATTTGTTCATTTGTTCATTTGTTCATTTGTTCATTTGTTCATTTGTTCATTTGTTCATTTATCCATTTGTTCATTTGTTCATTTGTCCATTTGTTCATTTGTTCATTTGTTCATTTGTTCATTTGTTCATTTGTTCATTTGTTCATTTGTTCACTTGTTCATTTGTTCATTTGTTCATTTGTTCAGTTGTCCATTTGTTCATTTGTTCATTTGTTCATTTGTTCATTTGTTCATTTGTTCATTTGTTCATTTGTTCATTTGTTCATTTGTTCATTTGTTCATTTGTTCATTTGTTCATTTGTTCATTTGTTCATTTGTTCATTTGTACATTTGTTCATTTGTTCAGTTGTTCATTTGTTCATTTGTTCATTTCATCAATTCTTCATTTCTTCTTTTGTTCACTTCTTCAATTCTTCATTTCTTCATTTGTTCATTTGTTCGTTTTTTAATTTGTTCACTTGTTCATTTGTCCATTTGTTTATTTGTTCACCTGTTCCTTTGTTCATTTGTTCATTTGTTCATTTGTTCGTTGTTCATTTGTTCGTTGTTCATTTGTACATTTGTTCATTTGTTCATTTGTTCATTTGTTCGTTGTTCATTTGTACATTTGTTCATTTGTTCATTTGTTCATTTGTTCATTTGTTCATTTCTTCATTTCTTCATTTGTTCATTTCTTCATTTCTTCATTTTTTCATTTCTTCATTTCTTCATTTGTTCATTTGTTCATTTCTTCATTTGTTCATTTGTTCATTTGTTCATTTGTTCATTTGTTCATTTGTTCATTTCTTCATTTGTTCATTTGTTCATTTGTTCATTTGTTCATTTGTTCATTTGTTCATTTGTTCATTTGTTCATTTCTCCATTTCTTCATTTCTTCATTTCTTCATTTCTTCATTTCTTCATTTCTTCATTTGTTCATTTGTTCATTTCTTCATTTGTTCATTTGTTCATTTGTTCATTTGTTCATTTGTTCATTTGTTCATTTGTTCATTTGTTCATTCGTTCATTTGTTCACCTGTTCCTTTGTTCATTTGTTCATTTGTTCATTTGTTCGTTGTTCATTTGTACATTTGTTCATTTGTTCATTTGTTCATTTGTTCATTTGTTCATTTGGTCATTTGTTCATTTGTTCTTTTGTTCATTTGTTCATTTGCTCATTTGTTCTTTTGTTCATTTGTTCATTTGTTCATTTGTTCATTTGTTCCATTGTTCATTTGTTCATTTGTTCATTTGTTCATTTGTTCATTTGTTCATTTGTTCATTTGTTTATTTGTTCATTTGTTCATTTGTTCATTTATCCATTTGTTCATTTGTTCATTTGTCCATTCGTTCATTTGTTCATTTGTTCATTTGTTCATTTGTTCATTTGGTCATTTGTCCATTTGGTCATTTGTCCATTTGTTCATTTGTTCATTTGTTCATTTGTTCATTTGTTCATTTGTTCATTTGTTCATTTGTTCATTTGTTCATTTGTTCATTTGTTCATTTGTTCATTTGTACATTTGTTCATTTGTTCATTTGTTCATTTGTTCAGTTGTTCATTTGTTCATTTGTTCATTTCATCAATTCTTCATTTCTTCTTTTGTTCACTTCTTCAATTCTTCATTTCTTCATTTGTTCATTTGTTCGTTTTTTAATTTGTTCACTTGTTCATTTGTCCATTTGTTTATTTGTTCACCTGTTCATTTGTTCATTTGTTCAGTTGTCCATTTGTTCATTTGTTCATTTGTTCATTTGTTCATTAGTTCATTTGTTCATTTGTTCATTTGTTCATTTGTTCATTTGTTCATTTGTTCATTTGTTCATTTGTTCATTTGTTCATTTGTTCATTTGTTCATTTGTTCATTTGTTCATTTGTTCATTTGTTCATTTGTTCATTTGTTCATTTGTTCATTTGTTCATTTGTTCATTTGTTCATTTGTTCATTTGTTCATTTGTTCATTTGTTCATTTGTTCATTTGTTCATTTGTTCATTTGTTCATTTGTTCATTTGTTCATTTGTTCATTTGTTCATTTGTTCATTTGTTCATTTGTTCATTTGTACATTTGTTCATTTGTTCAGTTGTTCATTTGTTCATTTGTTCATTTCTTCAATTCTTCATTTATTCTTTTGTTCACTTCTTCAACTCTTCATTTCTTCATTTGTTCATTTGTTCGTTTTTTAATTTGTTCACTTGTTCATTTGTCCATTTGTTTATTTGTTCACCTGTTCCTTTGTTCATTTGTTCATTTGTTCATTTGTTCATTTGTTCGTTGTTCATTTGTACATTTGTTCATTTCTTCATTTGTTCATTTGTTCGTTTTTTAATTTGTTCACTTGTTCATTTGTCCATTTGTTTATTTGTTCACCTGTTCATTTGTTCATTTGTTCAGTTGTCCATTTGTTCATTTGTTCATTTGTGCATTTGTTCATTAGTTCATTTGTTCATTTGTTCATTTGTTCATTTGTTCATTTTTTCATTTGTTCATTTGTTCATTTGTTCATTTGTTCATTTGTTCATTTGTTCATTTGTTCATTTGTTCATTTGTTCATTTGTTCATTTGTTCATTTGTTCATTTGTTCCTTTGTTCATTTGTTCATTTGTTCATTTGTTCATTTGTTCATTTGTTCATTTGTTCATTTGTTCATTTGTTCATTTGTTCATTTATCCATTTGTTCATTTGTTCATTTGTCCATTCGTTCATTTGTTCATTTGTTCATTTGTTCATTTGTTCATTTGGTCATTTGTCCATTTGGTCATTTGTCCATTTGTTCATTTGTTCATTTGTTCATTTGTCCATTTGTTCATTTGTTCATTTGTTCATTTGTTCATTTGTTCATTTGTTTATTTGTTTATTTGTTCATTTGTACATTTGTTCATTTGTTCATTTGTTCATTTGTTCATTTGTTCATTTGTCCATTCGTTCATTTGTTCATTTGTTCATTTGTCCATTTGTTCATTTGTTCATTTGGTCATTTGTTCATTTGTTCATTTGTTCATTTGTTCATTTGTTCATTTGTTCATTTGTTCATTTGTTCATTTGTTCATTTGTTCATTTGTTCATTTGTACATTTGTTCATTTGTTCATTTGTTCATTTGTTCAGTTGTTCATTTGTTCATTTGTTCATTTGTTCATTTGTTCATTTGTTCATTTGTTCATTTGTTCATTTGTTCATTTGTTCATTTGTTCATTTTTTCATTTGTTCATTTGTTCATTTGTTCATTTGTTCATTTGTTCATTTGTTCATTTGTTCATTTGTTCATTTGTTCATTTGTTCATTTGTTCGTTTGTTCGTTTGTTCGTTTGCTCATTTGTTCTTTTGTTCATTTGTTCATTTGCTCATTTGTTCTTTTGTTCATTTGTTCATTTGTTCATTTGTTCCTTTGTTCCTTTGTTCATTTGTTCATTTGTTCATTTGTTCATTTGTTTATTTGTTCATTTGTTCATTTGTTCATTTGTTCATTTATCCATTTGTTCATTTGTTCATTTGTCCATTCGTTCATTTGTTCATTTGTTCATTTGTTCATTTGTTCATTTGTTCATTTGTTCATTTGTTCATTTGTTCATTTGTTCATTTGCTCATTTGGTCATTTCTCCATTTGGTCATTTGTCCATTTGTTCATTTGTTCATTTGTTCATTTTTCCATTTGTTCATTTGTTCATTTGTTCATTTGTTCATTTGTTCATTTGTTCATTTGTTCATTTGTCCATTTGTTCATTTGTTCATTTGTTCATTTGTTCATTTGTTCATTTGTTCATTTGTTCATTTGTTCATTTGTTCATTTGTTCATTTGTTCATTTGTTCATTTGTTCATTTGTTTATTTGTTCATTTGTTCATTTGTTCATTTGTTCATTTGTTCATTTGTTCATTTGTTCATTTGTTCACTTCTTCAATTCTTCATTTCTTCATTTGTTCATTTGTTCTTTTTTTAATTTGTTCACTTGTTCATTTGTCCATTTGTTCATTTGTTCATTTGTTCATTTGTTCATTTGTTCATTTGTTCATTTGTTCATTTGTTCATTTGTTCATTTGTTCATTTGTTCATTTGTTCATTTGTTCATTTGTTCATTTGTTCATTTCTTCATTTCTTCATTTCTTCATTTGTTCATTTGTTCATTTGTTCATTTGTTCATTTGTTCATTTGTTCATTTCTTCATTTCTTCATTTCTTCATTTCTTCATTTCTTCATTTGTTCATTTGTTCATTTGTTCATTTGTTCATTTGTTCATTTGTTCATTTGTTCATTTGTTCATTTGTTCATTTGTTCATTTGTTCATTTGTTCATTTGTTCATTTCTTCATTTCTTCATTTCTTCATTTGTTCATTTGTTCATTTGTTCATTTGTTCATTTGTTCATTTGTTCATTTGTTCATTTGTTCATTTGTTCATTTGATCATTTGTTCATTTGTTCACTTGTTCACTTGTTCATTTGTTCATTTGTTCATTTGTTCATTTGTTCATTTGTTCAGTTGTCCATTTGTCCATTTGTTCATTTGTTCATTTCTTCATTTCTTCATTTCTTCATTTGTTCATTTGTTCATTTGTTCATTTGTTCATTTGTTCATTTGTTCATTTGTTCATTTGTTCATTTGTTCATTTGTTCATTTGTTCATTTGTCCATTCGTTCATTTGTTCATTTGTTCATTTGTTCATTTGTCCATTTGTTCATTTGTTCATTTGGTCATTTGTTCATTTGTTCATTTGTTCATTTGTTCATTTCTTCAATTCATTTCTTCTTTTGTTCACTTCTTCAATTCTTCATTTCTTCATTTGTTCATTTGTTCGTTTTTTAATTTGTTCACTTGTTCATTTGTCCATTTGTTTATTTGTTCACCTGTTCATTTGTTCATTCGTTCAGTTGTCCATTTGTTCATTTGTTCATTTGTTCATTTGTTCATTAGTTCATTTGTTCATTTGTTCATTTGTTCATTTGTTCATTTGTTCATTTGTTCATTTGTTCATTTGTTCATTTGTTCATTTGTTCATTTGTTCATTTGTTCATTTGTTCATTTGTTCATTTGTTCATTTGTTCATTTGTTCATTTGTACATTTGTTCATTTGTTCAGTTGTTCATTTGTTCATTTGTTCATTTCATCAATTCTTCATTTCTTCTTTTGTTCACTTCTTCAATTCTTCATTTCTTCATTTGTTCATTTGTTCGTTTTTTAATTTGTTCACTTGTTCATTTGTCCATTTGTTTATTTGTTCACCTGTTCATTTGTTCATTTGTTCAGTTGTCCATTTGTTCATTTGTTCATTTGTGCATTTGTTCATTAGTTCATTTGTTCATTTGTTCATTTGTTCATTTGTTCATTTTTTCATTTGTTCATTTGTTCATTTGTTCATTTGTTCATTTGTTCATTTGTTCATTTGTTCATTTGTTCATTTGTTCATTTGTTCATTTGTTCATTTGTTCATTTGTTCATTTGTTCATTTGTTCATTTGTTCATTTGTTCATTTGTTCATTTGTTCATTTGTTCATTTGCTCATTTGTTCATTTGTTCAATTGTTCATTTGTTCATTTGTTCATTTGTTCATTTGTTCATTTGTTCATTTGTTCATTTGTTCATTTGTTCATTTGTTCATTTGTTCATTTATCCATTTGTTCATTTGTTCATTTGTCCATTCGTTCATTTGTTCATTCGTTCATTTGTTCATTTGTTCATTTGTTCATTTGGTCATTTGTTCATTTGTTCATTTGTTCATTTGTTCATTTGTTCATTTGTTCATTTGTTCATTTGTTCATTTGTTCATTTGTTCATTTATCCATTTGTTCATTTGTTCATTTGTCCATTCGTTCATTTGTTCATTTGTTCAGTTGTCCATTTGTTCATTTGTTCATTTGTTCATTTGTTCATTTGTTCATTTGTTCATTTGTTCATTTGTTCATTTGTTCATTTGTTCATTTGTTCATTTGTTCATTTGTTCATTTGTTAATTTGTGCATTTGTTCATTTGTTCATTCGTTCATTTCTCAACTTGTTCATTTGCTCATTTCTTCATTTCTTCAATCCTTCATTTCTTCTTTTGTTCACTTCTTCAATTCTTCATTTCTTCATTTGTTCATTTGTTCGTTTTTTAATTTGTTCACTTGTTCATTTGTCCATTTGTTTATTTGTTCACCTGTTCCATTGTTCATTTGTTCATTTGTTCATTTGTTCGTTGTTCATTTGTTCGTTGTTCATTTGTACATTTGTTCATTTGTTCATTTGTTCATTTGTTCATTTGTTCGTTGTTCATTTGTACATTTGTTCATTTGTTCATTTGTTCATTTGTTCATTTGTTCATTTCTTCATTTGTTCATTTGTTCATTTCTTCATTTCTTCATCTCTTCATTTCTTCATTTCTTCATTTCTTCATTTCTTCATTTCTTCATTTCTTCATTTGTTCATTTGTTCATTTGTTCATTTGTTCATTTGTTCATTTGTTCATTTGTTCATTTGTTCATTTGTTCATTTGTTCATTTGTTCATTTGTTCATTTGTTCATTTGTTCATTTGTTCATTTGTTCATTTGTTCATTTGTTCATTTCTTCATTTCTTCATTTCTTCATTTCTTCATTTGTTCATTTGTTCATTTGTTCATTTGTTCATTTGTTCATTTGTTCATTTGTTCATTTGTTCATTTGTTCATTTGTTCATTTGTTCATTTGTTCATTTGTTCATTTGTTCATTTCTTCATTTCTTCATTTCTTCATTTCTTCATTTCTTCATTTCTTCATTTCTTCATTTCTTCATTTCTTCATTTCTTCATTTCTTCATTTCTTCATTTCTTCATTTCTTCATTTGTTCATTTGTTCATTTGTTCATTTGTTCATTTGTTCATTTGTTCATTTGTTCATTTGTTCATTTGTTCATTTGTTCATTTGTTCATTTGTTCATTTGTTCATTTGTTCATTTGTTCATTTGTTCATCTGTTCATTTCTTCATTTCTTCATTTCTTCATTTCTTCATTTCTTCATTTCTTCATTTCTTCATTTCTTCATTTCTTCATTTCTTCATTTCTTCATTTCTTCATTTCTTCATTTCTTCATTTCTTCATTTGTTCATTTGTTCATTTGTTCATTTGTTCATTTGTTCATTTGTTCATTTGTTCATTTGTTCATTTGTTCATTTGTTCATTTGGTCATTTGGTCATTTGTTCATTTGTTCATTTGTTCTTTTGTTCATTTGTTCATTTGTTCATTTGTTCATTTATCCATTTGTTCATTTGTTCATTTGTCCATTTGTTCATTTGTTCATTTGTTCATTTGTTCATTTGTTCATTTGTTCATTTGTTCATTTGTTCATTTGTTCACTTGTTTATTTGTTCATTTGTTCATTTGTTCAGTTGTCCATTTGTTCATTTGTTCATTTGTTCATTTGTTCATTTGTTCATTTGTTCATTTGTTCATTTCTTCATTTGTTCATTTGTTCATTTGTTCATTTGTTCATTTGTTCATTTGTTCATTTGTTCATTTGTTCATTTGTTCATTTGTTCATTTGTTCATTTGTTCATTTGTTCATTTGTTCATTTGTTCATTTGTTCATTTGTTCATTTGTTCATTTGTTCATTTCTCCATTTCTTCATTTCTTCATTTCTTCATTTCTTCATTTCTTCATTTCTTCATTTGTTCATTTGTTCATTTCTTCATTTCTTCATTTGTTCATTTGTTCATTTGTTCATTTGTTCATTCGTTCATTTGTTCACCTGTTCCTTTGTTCATTTGTTCATTTGTTCATTTGTTCGTTGTTCATTTGTACATTTGTTCATTTGTTCATTTGTTCATTTGTTCATTTGTACATTTGTTCGTTTGCTCATTTGTTCTTTTGTTCCTTTGTTCATTTGCTCATTTGTTCTTTTGTTCATTTGTTCATTTGTTCATTTGTTCCTTTGTTCATTTGTTCATTTGTTCATTTGTTCATTTGTTCATTTGTTCATTTGTTCATTTGTTCATTTGTTTATTTGTTCATTTGTTCATTTGTTCATTTGTTCATTTATCCATTTGTTCATTTGTTCATTTGTCCATTCGTTCATTTGTTCATTTGTTCATTTGTTCATTTGTTCATTTGTTCATTTGGTCATTTGTCCATTTGGTCATTTGTCCATTTGTTCATTTGTTCATTTGTTCATTTGTTCATTTGTTCATTTGTTCATTTGTTCATTTGTTCATTTGTTCATTTGTTCATTTGTTCATTTGTTCATTTGTTCATTTGTTCATTTGTACATTTGTTCATTTGTTCATTTGTTCATTTGTTCAGTTGTTCATTTGTTCATTTGTTCATTTCATCAATTCTTCATTTCTTCTTTTGTTCACTTCTTCAATTCTTCATTTCTTCATTTGTTCATTTGTTCGTTTTTTAATTTGTTCACTTGTTCATTTGTCCATTTGTTTATTTGTTCACCTGTTCATTTGTTCATTTGTTCAGTTGTCCATTTGTTCATTTGTTCATTTGTTCATTTGTTCATTAGTTCATTTGTTCATTTGTTCATTTGTTCATTTGTTCATTTGTTCATTTGTTCATTTGTTCATTTGTTCATTTGTTCATTTGTTCATTTGTTCATTTGTTCATTTGTTCATTTGTTCATTTGTTCATTTGTTCATTTGTTCATTTGTTCATTTGTTCATTTGTTCATTTGTTCATTTGTTCATTTGTTCATTTGTTCATTTGTTCATTTGTTCATTTGTTCATTTGTTCATTTGTTCATTTGTTCATTTGTTCATTTGTTCATTTGTTCATTTGTTCATTTGTTCATTTGTTCATTTGGTCATTTGTCCATTTGTTCATTTGTTCATTTGTTCATTTGTTCATTTGTTCATTTGTACGTTTGTTCATTTGTTCAGTTGTTCATTTGTTCATTTGTTCATTTCTTCAATTCTTCATTTATTCTTTTGTTCACTTCTTCAACTCTTCATTTCTTCATTTGTTCATTTGTTCGTTTTTTAATTTGTTCACTTGTTCATTTGTCCATTTGTTTATTTGTTCACCTGTTCCTTTGTTCATTTGTTCATTTGTTCGTTGTTCATTTGTACATTTGTTCATTTGTTCATTTGTTCATTTGTTCCTTTGTTCATTTGTTCATTTGTTCATTTGTTCATTTGTTCGTTTGCTCATTTGTTCTTTTGTTCATTTGTTCATTTGTTCATTTGTTCATTTGTTCATTTGTTCATTTGTTCATTTGTTCATTTGTTCATTTGTTCATTTGTTCATTTGTTCATTTGTTCGTTTGTGCATTTGCTCATTTGTTATTTTGTTCATTTGTTCATTTGTTCATTTGTTCATTTGTTCATTTGTTCATTTGTTCATTTGTTCATTTGTTCATTTGTTCATTTGTTCATTTGTTCATTTGTTCATTTATCCATTTGTTCATTTGTTCATTTGTCCATTCGTTCATTTGTTCATTTGTTCATTTGTTCATTTGTTCATTTGGTCATTTGGTCATTTGTCCATTTGGTCATTTGTCCATTTGTTCATTTGTTCATTTGTTCATTTGTCCATTTGTTCATTTGTTCATTTGTTCATTTGTTCATTTGTTCATTTGTTTATTTGTTTATTTGTTCATTTGTACATTTGTTCATTTGTTCATTTGTTCATTTGTTCATTTGTCCATTCGTTCATTTGTTCATTTGTTCATTTGTCCATTTGTTCACCTGTTCCTTTGTTCATTTGTTCGTTGTTCATTTGTACATTTGTTCATTTGTTCATTTGTTCATTTGTTCACTTGTTCATTTGTTCGTTTGCTCATTTGTTCTTTTGTTCATTTGTTCATTTGTTCATTTGTTCATTTGTTCATTTGTTCATTTGTTCCTTTGTTCATTTGTTCATTTGTTCATTTGTTCATTAGTTCATTTGTTCATTTGTTCATTTGTTCATTTGTTCATTTGTTCATTTGTTCATTTGTTCATTTGTTCATTTGTTCATTTGTTCATTTGTTCATTTGTTCATTTGTTCATTTGTTCATTTATCCATTTGTTCATTCGTTCATTTGTCCATTCGTTCATTTGTTCATTTGTTCATTTGTTCATTTGTTCATTTGTTCATTTGGTCATTTGTCCATTTGTTCATTTGTTCATTTGTTCATTTGTTCATTTGTTCATTTGGTCATTTGTCCATTTGTTCATTTGTTCATTTGTTCATTTGTTCATTTGTTCATTTGTTCATTTGTTCATTTGTTCATTTGTTCATTTGTTCATTTGTTCATTTGTTCATTTTTTCATTTGTACATTTGTTCATTTGTTTATTTGTTCATTTGTTCAGTGGTTCAGTTGTTCATTTGTTCATTTGTTCATTTCTTCAATTCTTCATTTCTTCTTTTGTTCACTTCTTCAATTCTTCATTTCTTCATTTGTTCATTTGTTCGTTTTTTAATTTGTTCACTTGTTCATTTGTCCATTTGTTTATTTGTTCACCCGTTCCTTTGTTCATTTGTTCATTTGTTCGTTGTTCATTTGTACATTTGTTCATTTGTTCATTTGTTCGTTGTTCATTTGTACATTTGTTCATTTGTTCATTTGTTCATTTGTTCGTTTGCTCATTTGTTCTTTTGTTCATTTGTTCATTTGTTCATTTGTTCATTTGTTCATTTGTTCATTTGTTCATTTGTTCATTTTTTCATTTGTTCATTTGTTCATTTGTTCATTTGTACATATGTTCATTTGTTCATTTGTTCATTTGTTCATTTGTTCATTTGTTCATTTGTTCATTTGTTCATTTGTTCATTTGTTCATTTGTTCATTTGTTCATTTGTTCATTTGTTCATTTGTTCATTTGTTCATTTGTTCATTTGTTCATTTGTTCATTTGTTCATTTGTTCATTTGTTCATTTGTTCATTTGTTCATTTGTTCATTTGTTCATTTGTTCATTTGTTCATTTGTTCATTTGTTCATTTGTTCATTTGTTCATTTGTTCATTTGTTCATTTGTTCATTTGTTCATTTGTTCATTTGTTCATTTGTTCATTTGTTCATTTATCCATTTGTTCATTTGTTCATTTGTTCAGTTGTCCATTTGTTCATTTGTTCATTTGTTCATTTGTTCATTTGTTCATTTGTTCATTTGTTCATTTGTTCATTTGTTAATTTGTGCATTTGTTCATTTGTTCATTCGTTCATTTCTCAACTTGTTCATTTGCTCATTTCTTCACTTCTTCAATTCTTCATTTCTTCTTTTGTTCACTTCTTCAATTCTTCATTTCTTCATTTGTTCATTTGTTCGTTTTTTAATTTGTTCACTTGTTCATTTGTCCATTTGTTTATTTGTTCACCTGTTCCTTTGTTCATTTGTTCATTTGTTCGTTGTTCATTTGTACATTTGTTCATTTGTTCATTTGTTCATTTGTTCGTTTGCTCATTTGTTCTTTTGTTCATTTGTTCATTTGTTCATTTGTTCATTTGTTCATTTGTTCTTTTGTTCATTTGTTCATTTGTTCATTTGTTCATTTGTTCATTTGTTCATTTGTTCATTTGTTCATTTGTTCATTTATCCATTTGTTCATTTGTCCATTTGTCCATTTGTTCATTTGTTCATTTGTTCATTTGTTCATTTGTTCATTTGTTCATTTGTTCATTTGGTCATTTGTCCATTTGTTCATTTGTTCATTTCTTCATTTGTTCATTTGTTCATTTGTTCATTTGTTCATTTTTCCATTTGTTCAGTTGTCCATTTGTTCATTTGTTCATTTGTTCATTTGTTCATTTGTTCATTTGTTCATTTGTTCATTTGTTCATTTCTTCATTTGTTCATTTGTTCATTTGTTCATTTGTTCATTTGTTCATTTGTTCATTTGTTCATTTGTTCATTTGTTCATTTGTTCATTTGTTCATTTATTCATTTGTTCATTTGTTCATTTGTTCATTTGTTCATTTGTTCATTTGTTCATTTGTTCATTTGTTCATTTGTTCATTTGTTCATTTGTTCATTTGTTCATTTGTTCATTTGTTCATTTGTTCATTTGTTCATTTGTTCATTTGTTCATTTGTTCATTTGTTCATTTGTTCATTTGTTCATTTGTTCATTTGTTCATTTGTTCATTTGTTCATTTGTTCATTTGTTCATTTGTTCATTTGTTCATTTGTTCATTTGTTCATTTGTTCATTTGTTCATTTGTTCATTTGTTCATTTGTTCATTTGTTCATTTGTTCATTTGTTCATTTGTTCATTTGTTCATTTGTTCATTTGTTCATTTGTTCATTTGTTCATTTGTTCATTTGTTCATTTGTTCATTTATGCATTTGTTCATTTGATTATTTGTTCATTTGTTCGTTTGTTTATTCGTTCAATTGTCTATACGCTCACTTGTTCATTTGTTCATTTGTTCATTTGTTCATTTGTTCATTTGTTCATTTGTTCCTTTGTTCAGTTGTTCATTTGTTCATTTGTTCATTTGTTCATTTGTTCATTTGTTCATTTGTTCATTTGTTCATTTGTTCATTTGTTCATTTGTTCATTTGTTCATTTGTTCATTTGTTCATTTGTTCATTTGTTCATTTGTTCATTTGTTCATTTGTTCATTTGTTCATTTATCCATTTGTTCATTTGTTCATTTGTCCATTCGTTCATTTGTTCATTTGTTCATTTGTTCATTTGTTCATTTGGTCATTTGTGCATTTGTTCATTTGTTCATTTGTTCATTTGTTCATTTCTTCCTTGGTTCATTTGTTCATTTGTTCATTTGTTCATTTGTTCATTTGTTCATTTGTTCATTTGTTCATTTGTTCATTTGTTCATTTGTTCATTTGTTCA
Source organism: Megalopta genalis (assembly GCF_051020955.1). Taxonomy (NCBI): domain Eukaryota; kingdom Metazoa; phylum Arthropoda; class Insecta; order Hymenoptera; family Halictidae; genus Megalopta; species Megalopta genalis. The sequence goes on from NW_027476140.1 coordinate 672,802, forward strand.
TTTGTTCATTTGTTCATTTGTTCATTTGTTCATTTGTTCATTTGTTCATTTGTTCATTTGTTCATTTGTTCGTTTGCTCATTTGTTCTTTTGTTCTTTTGTTCATTTGTTCATTTGTTCATTTGTTCATTTGTTCATTTGTTCATTTGTTCATTTGTTCATTTGTTCATTTGTTCATTTGTTCATTTGTTCATTTGTTCATTTGTTCATTTGTTCATTTGTTCATTTGTTCATTTGTTCATTTGTTCATTTGTTCATTTGTTCATTTGTTCATTTGTTCATTTGTTCATTTCTTCCTTGGTTCATTTGTTCATTTGTTCATTTGATCATTTGTTCATTTGTTCATTTGTTCATTTGTTCATTTGTTCATTTGTTCATTTGTTCATTTGTTCATTTGTTCATTTGTTCATTTGTTCATTTGTTCATTTGTTCATTTGTTCATTTGTTCATTTGTTCATTTGTTCATTTGTTCATTTGTTCATTTGTTCATTTGTTCATTTGTTCATTTGTTCATTTGTTCATTTGTTCATTTCTTCCTTGGTTCATTTGTTCATTTGTTCATTTGTTCATTTGATCATTTGTTCATTTGTTCATTTGTTCATTTGTTCATTTGTTCATTTGTTCATTTGTTCATTTGTTCATTTGTTCATTTGTTCATTTGTTCATTTGTTCATTTGTTCATTTGTTCATTTGTTCATTTGTTCATTTGTTCATTTGTTCATTTGTTCATTTGTTCATTTGTTCATTTGTTCATTTGTTCATTTGTTCATTTGTTCATTTGTTCATTTGTTCATTTGTTCATTTGTTCATTTGTTCATTTGTTCATTTGTTCATTTGTTCATTTGTTCATTTGTTCATTTGTTCATTTGTTCATTTGTTCATTTGTTCATTTGTTCATTTGTTCATTTGTTCATTTGTTCATTTGTTCATTTGTACATTTGTTCATTTGTTCATTTGTTCATTTGTTCAGTGGTTCAGTTGTTCATTTGTTCATTTCTTCAATTCTTCATTTCTTCTTTTGTTCACTTCTTCAATTCTTCATTTCTTCATTTGTTCATTTGTTCGTTTTTTAATTTGTTCACTTGTTCATTTGTCCATTTGTTTATTTGTTCACCTGTTCCTTTGTTCATTTGTTCATTTGTTCATTTGTTCGTTGTTCATTTGTACATTTGTTCATTTGTTCATTTGTTCATTTGTTCATTTGTTCGTTTGTGCATTTGTTCATTTGTTCATTTGTTCATTTGTTCGTTTGTGCATTTGTTCATTTGATTATTTGTTCATTTGTTCGTTTGTTTATTCGTTCAATTGTTCATTTGTTCATTTGGTCATTGCCCATTTGTTCATTTGTTCATTTGTTCATTTGTCCATTTGTTCATTTGTTCATTTGGTCATTTGTTCATTTGTTCATTTGTTCATTTGTTCATTTGTTCATTTGTTCATTTGTTCATTTGTTCATTTGTTCATTTGTTCATTTGTTCATTTGTTCATTTGTTCATTTGTTCATTTGTTCATTTGTTCATTTGTTCATTTGTTCATTTGTTCATTTGTTCATTTGTTCATTTGTTCATTTGTTCATTTGTTCATTTGTTCATTTGTTCATTTGTTCATTTGTTCATTTGTTCATTTGTTCATTTGTTCATTTGTTCATTTGTTCATTTGTTCATTTGTTCATTTGTTCATTTGTTCATTTGTTCATTTGTTCATTTGTTCATTTGTTCATTTGTCCATTCGTTCATTTGTTCATTTGTTCATTTGGTCATTTGTCCATTTGTTCATTTGTTCATTTGTTCATTTGTTCATTTGTTCATTTGGTCATTTGTCCTTTTGTTCATTTGTTCATTTGTTCATTTGTCATTTGTTCATTTGTTCATTTGGTCATTTGTCATTTGTTCATTTGTTCATTTGTTCATTTGTTCATTTGTTCATTTGTTCATTTGTTCATTTGTCATGTTCATTTGTACATTTGTTCATTTGTTCATTTGTTCATTTGTTCAGTGGTTCAGTTGTTCATTTGTTCATTTGTTCATTTCTTCAATTCTTCATTTCTTCTTTTGTTCACTTCTTCAATTCTTCATTTCTTCATTTGTTCGTTTTTTAATTTGTTCACTTGTTCATTTGTCCATTTGTTTATTTGTTCACCTGTTCCTTTGTTCATTTGTTCATTTGTTCGTTGTTCATTTGTACATTTGTTCATTTGTTCATTTGTTCGTTGTTCATTTGTACATTTGTCCATTTGTTCATTTGTTCGTTGTTCATTTGTACATTTGTTCATTTGTTCATTTGTTCATTTGTTCATTTGTTCATTTGTTCGTTTGCTCATTTGTTCTTTTGTTCATTTGTTCATTTGTTCATTTGTTCATTTGTTCATTTGTCATTTGTTCATTTGTTCATTTGTTCATTTGTTCATTTGTTCATTTGTTCATTTTGTTCATTTGTTCATTTGTTCATTTGTTCATTTGTTCATTTGTTCATTGTTCATTTGTTCATTTGTTCATTTGTTCATTTGTTCATTTGTTCATTTGTTCATTTGTTCATTTGTTCATTTGTTCATTTGTTCATTTGTTCATTTGTTCATTTGTTCATTTGTTCATTTGTTCATTTGTTCATTTGTTCATTTGTTCATTTGTTCATTTGTTCATTTGTTTCATTTGTTCATTTGTTCATTTGTTCATTTGTTCATTTGTTCATTTGTTCATTTGTTCATTTGTTCATTTGTTCATTTGTTCATTTGTTCATTTGTTCATTTGTTCATTTGTTCATTTGTTCATTTGTTCATTTGTTCATTTGTTCATTTGTTCTTTGTCATTTGTTCATTTGTTCATTTGTTCATTTGTTCATTTGTTCATTTGTTCATTTGTTCATTTGTTCATTTGTTCATTTGTTCATTTGTTCATTTGTTCATTTGTTCATTTGTTCATTTGTTCATTTGTTCATTTGTTCATTTGTTCATTTGTTCATTTGTTCATTTGTTCATTTGTCATTTGTTCATTTGTTCATTTGTTCATTGTTCATTTGTCATTGTTCATTGTTCATTTATCCATTTGTTCATTTGTTCATTTGTCCATTCGTTCATTTGTTCATTCGTTCATTTGTTCATTTGGTCATTTGTGCATTTGTTCATTTGTTCATTTGTTCATTAGTCCATTTGTTCATTTGTTCATTTGTTCATTTGTTCATTTGTTCATTTGTTCATTTGTTCATTTGTTCATTTGTTCATTTGTTCATTTGTTCATTTGTTCATTTGTTCATTTGTTCATTTGTTCATTTGTTCATTTGTTCATTTGTTCATTTGTTCATTTGTTCATTTGTTCATTTGTTCATTTGTTCATTTGTTCATTTGTTCATTTGTTCATTTGTTCATTTGTTCGTTTGTGCATTTGTTCATTTGATTATTTGTTCATTTGTTCGTTTGTTTATTCGTTCAATTGTCTATACGCTCACTTGTTCATTTGTTCATTTGTTCATTTGTTCATTTGTTCATTTGTTCATTTGTTCATTTGTTCATTTGTCCATTTGTTCATTTTTTCATTTGTTCATTTGTTCATTTGTTCATATGTTCATTTGTTCATTTGTTCATTTGTTCATTTGTTCATTTGTTCATTTGTTCATTTGTTCATTTGTTCATTTGTTCATTTGTGCATTTGTTCATTTGTTCATTCGTTCATTTCTCAACTTGTTCATTTGCTCATTTCTTCACTTCTTCAATTCTTCATTTCTTCTTTTGTTCAGTTCTTCAATTCTTCATTTCTTCATTTGTTCATTTGTTCGTTTTTTAATTTGTTCACTTGTTCATTTGTCCATTTGTTTATTTGTTCACCTGTTCCTTTGTTCATTTGTTCATTTGTTCATTTGTTCGTTGTTCATTTGTACATTTGTTCATTTGTTCATTTGGTCATTTGTCCATTTGTTCATTTGTTCATTTGTTCATTTATCCATTTGTTCATTTGTTCATTTGTCCATTCGTTCATTTGTTCATTTGTTCATTTGTTCATTTGTTCATTTGTTCATTTGGTCATTTGTCCATTTGTTCATTTGTTCATTTGTTCATTTGTCCATTTGTTCATTTGTTCATTTGGTCATTTGTTCATTTGTTCATTTGTTCATTTGTTCATTTGTTCATTTGTACATTTGTTCATTTGTTCATTTGTTCATTTGTTCATTTGTTCATTTGTTCAGTTTTTCAGTTGTTCAGTTGTTCATTTGTTCATTTCTTCAATTCTTCATTTCTTCTTTTGTTCACTTCTTCAATTCTTCATTTCTTCATTTGTTCATTTGTTCGTTTTTTAATTTGTTCACTTGTTCATTTGTCCATTTGTTTATTTGTTCACCTGTTCCTTTGTTCATTTGTTCATTTGTTCATTTGTTCGTTGTTCATTTGTACATTTGTTCATTTGTTCATTTGTTCATTTGTTCATTTGTTCATTTGTTCGTTTGCTCATTTGTTCTTTTGTTCATTTGTTCATTTGTTCATTTGTTCATTTGTTCTTTTGTTCATTTGTTCTTTTGTTCATTTGTTCATTTGTTCATTTGTTCATTTGTTCATTTGTTCATTTGTTCATTTGTTCATTTGTTCATTTGTTCATTTGTTCACTTGTTCATTTGTTCATTTGTTCATTTGTTCATTTGTTCATTTGTTCATTTGTTCATTTGTTCATTTGTTCATTTGTTCGTTTGTGCATTTGTTCATTTGTTCATTTGTTCATTTGTTCATTTGTTCATTTGTTCATTTGTTCATTTGTTCGTTTGCTCATTTGTTCTTTTGTTCATTTGTTCATTTGTTCATTTGTTCATTTGTTCATTTGTTCATTTGTTCATTTGTTCATTTGTTCGTTTGTGCATTTGTTCATTTGATTATTTGTTCATTTGTTCGTTTGTTTATTCGTTCAATTGTCTATACGCTCACTTGTTCATTTGTTCATTTGTTCATTTGTTCATTTGTTCATTTGTTCATTTGTTCATTTGTTCATTTGTTCATTTGTTCATTTGTTCACTTGTTCATTTGTTCATTTGTTCATTTGTTCATTTGTTCATTTGTTCATTTGTTCATTTGTTCATTTGTTCATTTGTTCATTTGTTCATTTGTTCATTTGTTCATTTGTTCATTTGTTCATTTGTTCATTTGTTCATTTGTTCATTTGTTCATTTATCCATTTGTTCATTTGTTCATTTGTCCATTCGTTCATTTTTTCATTTGTTCATTTGTTCATTTGGTCATTTGTGCATTTGTTCATTTGTTCATTTGTTCATTTTTCCATTTGTTCATTTGTTCATTTGGTCATTTGTTCATTTGTTCATTTGTTCATTTGTTCATTTGTTCATTTGTTCATTTGTTCATTTGTTCATTTGTTCATTTGTTCATTTGTTCATTTGTTCATTTGTTCATTTGTTCATTTGTTCCTTTGTTCATTTGTTCATTTGTTCATTTGTTCATTTGTTCATTTGTTCATTTGTTCATTTGTTCATTTGTTCATTTGTTCATTTGTTCATTTGTTCATTTGTTCATTTGTTCATTTGTTCATTTGTTCATTTGTTCATTTGTTCATTTGTTGATTTGTTCATTTATCCATTTGTTCATTTGTTCATTTGTCCATTCGGTTCATTCGTTCATTTGTTCATTTGTTCATTTGGTCATTTGTTCATTTGTTCATTTGTTCATTTGTTCATTTGTTCATTTGTTCATTTGTTCATTTGTTCATTTGTTCATTTGTTCATTTGTTCATTTGTTCATTTGTTCATTTGTTCATTTGTTCATTTGTTCATTTGTTCATTTGTTCATTTGTTTATTTGTTCATTTGTCCATTTGTTCATTTGTTCATTTGTTCATTTGTTCATTTGTTCATTTGTTCATTTGTTCATTTGTTCATTTGTTCATTTGTTCATTTGTTCATTTGTTCATTTGTTCATTTGTTCATTTGTTCATTTGTTCATTTGTTCATTTGTTCATTTGTTCATTTGTTCATTTGTTCATTTGTTCATTTGTTCATTTGTTCATTTGTTCATTTGTTCATTTGTTCATTTGTTCATTTGTTCATTTGTTCATTTGTTCATTTGTACATTTGTGCATTTGTTCATTTGATTATTTGTTCATTTGTTCGTTTGTTTATTCGTTCAATTGTCTATACGCTCACTTGTTCATTTGTTCATTTGTTCATTTGTTCATTTGTTCATTTGTTCATTTGTCCATTTGTTCATTTTTTCATTTGTTCATTTGTTCATTTGTTCATATGTTCATTTGTTCATTTGTTCATTTGATCATTTGTTCATTTGTTCATTTGTTCATTTGTTCATTTGTTCATTTGTTCATTTGTTCATTTGTTCATTTGTTCATTTGTTCATTTGTTCATTTGTTCATTTGTTCATTTGTTCATTTGTTCATTTGTTCATTTGTTCATTTGTTCATTTGTTCATTTGTTCATTTGTTCATTTGTTCATTTGTTCATTTGTTCATTTGTTCATTTGTTCATTTGTTCATTTGTACATTTGTTCATTTGTTCATTTGTTCATTTGTTCATTTGTTCATTTGTACATTTGTTCATTTGTTCATTTGTTCATTTGTTCAGTGGTTCAGTTGTTCATTTGTTCATTTGTTCATTTCTTCAATTCTTCATTTCTTCTTTTGTTCACTTCTTCAATTCTTCATTTCTTCATTTGTTCATTTGTTCGTTTTTTAATTTGTTCACTTGTTCATTTGTCCATTTGTTTATTTGTTCACCTGTTCCTTTGTTCATTTGTTCATTTGTTCATTTGTTCGTTGTTCATTTGTACATTTGTTCATTTGTTCATTTGTTCATTTGTTCATTTGTTCATTTGTTCGTTTGCTCATTTGTTCTTTTGTTCATTTGTTCATTTGTTCATTTGTTCTTTTGTTCATTTGTTCTTTTGTTCATTTGTTCATTTGTTCATTTGTTCATTTGTTCATTTGTTCATTTGTTCATTTGTTCATTTGTTCACTTGTTCATTTGTTCATTTGTTCATTTGTTCATTTGTTCATTTGTTCATTTGTTCATTTGTTCATTTGTTCATTTGTTCGTTTGTGCATTTGTTCATTTGTTCATTTGTTCATTTGTTCATTTGTTCGTTTGCTCATTTGTTCTTTTGTTCATTTGTTCATTTGTTCATTTGTTCATTTGTTCATTTGTTCATTTGTTCATTTGTTCATTTGTTCGTTTGTGCATTTGTTCATTTGATTATTTGTTCATTTGTTCGTTTGTTTATTCGTTCAATTGTCTATACGCTCACTTGTTCATTTGTTCATTTGTTCATTTGTTCATTTGTTCATTTGTTCATTTGTTCACTTGTTCATTTGTTCATTTGTTCATTTGTTCATTTGTTCATTTGTTCATTTGTTCATTTGTTCATTTGTTCATTTGTTCATTTGTTCATTTGTTCATTTGTTCATTTGTTCATTTGTTCATTTGTTCATTTGTTCATTTGTTCATTTGTTCATTTGTTCATTTGTTCATTTATCCATTTGTTCATTTGTTCATTTGTCCATTCGTTCATTTTTTCATTTGTTCATTTGTTCATTTGGTCATTTGTGCATTTGTTCATTTGTTCATTTGTTCATTTTTCCATTTGTTCATTTGTTCATTTGGTCATTTGTTCATTTGTTCATTTGTTCATTTGTTCATTTGTTCATTTGTTCATTTGTTCATTTGTTCATTTGTTCATTTGTTCATTTGTTCATTTGTTCATTTGTTCATTTGTTCATTTGTTCCTTTGTTCATTTGTTCATTTGTTCATTTGTTCATTTGTTCATTTGTTCATTTGTTCATTTGTTCATTTGTTCATTTGTTCATTTGTTCATTTGTTCATTTGTTCATTTGTTCATTTGTTCATTTGTTGATTTGTTCATTTATCCATTTGTTCATTTGTTCATTTGTCCATTCGTTCATTCGTTCATTTGTTCATTTGTTCATTTGGTCATTTGTTCATTTGTTCATTTGTTCATTTGTTCATTTGTTCATTTGTTCATTTGTTCATTTGTTCATTTGTTCATTTGTTCATTTGTTCATTTGTTCATTTGTTCATTTGTTCATTTGTTCATTTGTTCATTTGTTTATTTGTTCATTTGTCCATTTGTTCATTTGTTCATTTGTTCATTTGTTCATTTGTTCATTTGTTCATTTGTTCATTTGTTCATTTGTTCATTTGTTCATTTGTTCATTTGTTCATTTGTTCATTTGTTCATTTGTTCATTTGTTCATTTGTTCATTTGTTCATTTGTTCATTTGTTCATTTGTTCATTTGTTCATTTGTTCATTTGTCATTTGTTCATTTGTTCATTTGTTCATTTGTTCATTTGTTCATTTGTTCATTTGTTCATTTGTTCATTTGTTCATTTGTTCATTTGTACATTTGTGCATTTGTTCATTTGATTATTTGTTCATTTGTTCGTTTGTTTATTCGTTCAATTGTCTATACGCTCACTTGTTCATTTTGTTCATTTGTTCATTTGTTCATTTGTTCATTTGTTCATTTGTTCATTTGTTCATTTGTCATTTGTTCAGTTGTTCATTTGTTCATTTGTTCATTTCATCAATTCTTCATTCTTCTTTTGTTCACTTCTTCACTCTTCTTCATTTCTTCATTTGTTCATTTGTTCGTTTTTTTAATTTGTTCACTTGTTCATTTGTCCATTTGTTTATTTGTTCACCTGTTCATTTGTTCATTTGTTCAGTTGTCCATTTGTTCATTTGTTCATTTGTGCATTTGTTCATTAGTTCATTTGTTCATTTGTTCATTTGTTCATTTGTTCATTTGTTCATTTGTTCATTTGTTCATTTGTTCATTTGTTCATTTGTTCATTTGTTCATTTGTTCATTTGTTCATTTGTTCATTTGTTCATTTGTTCATTTGTTCATTTGTTCATTTGTTCATTTTTGTTCATTTGTTCATTTGTTCATTTGTTCATTTGCTTCATTTGTTCATTATTGTTCATTTGTTCATTTGTTCATTTGTTCATTTGTTCATTTGTTCATTTGTTCATTATTGTTCATTTGTTCATTTGTTCATTTGTTCATTTGTTCATTTGTTCATTTATCCATTTGTTCATTTGTTCATTTGTCCATTCGTTCATTTGTTCATTCGTTCATTTGTTCATTTGTTCATTTGTTCATTTGGTCATTTGTTCATTTGTTCATTTGTTCATTTGTTCATTTGTTCATTTGTTCATTTGTTCATTTGTTCATTTGTTCATTTGTTCATTTATCCATTTGTTCATTTGTTCATTTGTCCATTCGTTCATTTGTTCATTTGTTCAGTTGTCCATTTGTTCATTTGTTCATTTGTTCATTTGTTCATTTGTTCATTTGTTCATTTGTTCATTTGTTCATTTGTTCATTTGTTCATTTGTTCATTTGTTCATTTGTTAATTTGTGCATTTGTTCATTTGTTCATTTCGTTCATTTCTCAACTTGTTCATTTGCTCATTTCTTCATTTCTTCAATTCTTCATTTCTTCTTTTGTTCACTTCTTCAATTCTTCATTTCTTCATTTGTTCATTTGTTCGTTTTTTAATTTGTTCACTTGTTCATTTGTCCATTTGTTTATTTGTTCACCTGTTCCATTGTTCATTTGTTCATTTGTTCATTTGTTCGTTGTTCATTTGTTCGTTGTTCATTTGTACATTTGTTCATTTGTTCATTTGTTCATTTGTTCATTTGTTCGTTGTTCATTTGTACATTTGTTCATTTGTTCATTTGTTCATTTGTTCATTTGTTCATTTCTTCATTTGTTCATTTGTTCATTTCTTCATTTCTTCATCTCTTCATTTCTTCATTTCTTCATTTCTTCATTTCTTCATTTCTTCATTTCTTCATTTGTTCATTTGTTCATTTGTTCATTTGTTCATTTGTTCATTTGTTCATTTGTTCATTTGTTCATTTGTTCATTTGTTCATTTGTTCATTTGTTCATTTGTTCATTTGTTCATTTGTTCATTTGTTCATTTGTTCATTTGTTCATTTCTTCATTTCTTCATTTCTTCATTTCTTCATTTGTTCATTTGTTCATTTGTTCATTTGTTCATTTGTTCATTTGTTCATTTGTTCATTTGTTCATTTGTTCATTTGTTCATTTGTTCATTTGTTCATTTGTTCATTTGTTCATTTCTTCATTTCTTCATTTCTTCATTTCTTCATTTCTTCATTTCTTCATTTCTTCATTTCTTCATTTCTTCATTTCTTCATTTCTTCATTTCTTCATTTCTTCATTTCTTCATTTGTTCATTTGTTCATTTGTTATTTGTTCATTTGTTCATTTGTTCATTTGTTCATTTGTTCATTTGTTCATTTGTTCATTTGTTCATTTGTTCATTTGTTCATTTGTTCATTTGTTCATTTGTTCATTTGTTCATTTGTTCATTTGTTCATTTGTTCATTTCTTCATTTCTTCATTTCTTCATTTCTTCATTTCTTCATTTCTTCATTTCTTCATTTCTTCATTTCTTCATTTCTTCATTTCTTCATTTCTTCATTTCTTCATTTCTTCATTTCTTCATTTCTTCATTTGTTCATTTGTTCATTTGTTCATTTGTTCATTTGTTCATTTGTTCATTTGTTCATTTGTTCATTTGTTCATTTGTTCATTTGGTCATTTGGTCATTTGTTCATTTGTTCATTTGTTCTTTTGTTCATTTGTTCATTTGTTCATTTGTTCATTTATCCATTTGTTCATTTGTTCATTTGTCCATTTGTTCATTTGTTCATTTGTTCATTTGTTCATTTGTTCATTTGTTCATTTGTTCATTTGTTCATTTGTTCACTTGTTTATTTGTTCATTTGTTCATTTGTTCAGTTGTCCATTTGTTCATTTGTTCATTTGTTCATTTGTTCATTTGTTCATTTGTTCATTTGTTCATTTCTTCATTTGTTCATTTGTTCATTTGTTCATTTGTTCATTTGTTCATTTGTTCATTTGTTCATTTGTTCATTTGTTCATTTGTTCATTTGTTCATTTGTTCATTTGTTCATTTGTTCATTTGTTCATTTGTTCATTTGTTCATTTGTTCATTTGTTCATTTCTTCATTTGTTCATTTCTCCATTTCTTCATTTCTTCATTTCTTCATTTCTTCATTTCTTCATTTGTTCATTTGTTCATTTCTTCATTTCTTCATTTGTTCATTTGTTCATTTGTTCATTTGTTCATTCGTTCATTTGTTCACCTGTTCCTTTGTTCATTTGTTCATTTGTTCATTTGTTCGTTGTTCATTTGTACATTTGTTCATTTGTTCATTTGTTCATTTGTTCATTTGTACATTTGTTCGTTTGCTCATTTGTTCTTTTGTTCCTTTGTTCATTTGCTCATTTGTTCTTTTGTTCATTTGTTCATTTGTTCATTTGTTCCTTTGTTCATTTGTTCATTTGTTCATTTGTTCATTTGTTCATTTGTTCATTTGTTCATTTGTTCATTTGTTCATTTGTTTATTTGTTCATTTGTTCATTTGTTCATTTGTTCATTTATCCATTTGTTCATTTGTTCATTTGTCCATTCGTTCATTTGTTCATTTGTTCATTTGTTCATTTGTTCATTTGTTCATTTGGTCATTTGTCCATTTGGTCATTTGTCCATTTGTTCATTTGTTCATTTGTTCATTTGTTCATTTGTTCATTTGTTCATTTGTTCATTTGTTCATTTGTTCATTTGTTCATTTGTTCATTTGTTCATTTGTTCATTTGTACATTTGTTCATTTGTTCATTTGTTCATTTGTTCAGTTGTTCATTTGTTCATTTGTTCATTTCATCAATTCTTCATTTCTTCTTTTGTTCACTTCTTCAATTCTTCATTTCTTCATTTGTTCATTTGTTCGTTTTTTAATTTGTTCACTTGTTCATTTGTCCATTTGTTTATTTGTTCACCTGTTCATTTGTTCATTTGTTCAGTTGTCCATTTGTTCATTTGTTCATTTGTTCATTTGTTCATTAGTTCATTTGTTCATTTGTTCATTTGTTCATTTGTTCATTTGTTCATTTGTTCATTTGTTCATTTGTTCATTTGTTCATTTGTTCATTTGTTCATTTGTTCATTTGTTCATTTGTTCATTTGTTCATTTGTTCATTTGTTCATTTGTTCATTTGTTCATTTGTTCATTTGTTCATTTGTTCATTTGTTCATTTGTTCATTTGTTCATTTGTTCATTTGTTCATTTGTTCATTTGTTCATTTGTTCATTTGTTCATTTGTTCATTTGTTCATTTGTTCATTTGTTCATTTGTTCATTTGGTCATTTGTCCATTTGTTCATTTGTTCATTTGTTCATTTGTTCATTTGTTCATTTGTACGTTTGTTCATTTGTTCAGTTGTTCATTTGTTCATTTGTTCATTTCTTCAATTCTTCATTTATTCTTTTGTTCACTTCTTCAACTCTTCATTTCTTCATTTGTTCATTTGTTCGTTTTTTAATTTGTTCACTTGTTCATTTGTCCATTTGTTTATTTGTTCACCTGTTCCTTTGTTCATTTGTTCATTTGTTCGTTGTTCATTTGTACATTTGTTCATTTGTTCATTTGTTCATTTGTTCCTTTGTTCATTTGTTCATTTGTTCATTTGTTCATTTGTTCGTTTGCTCATTTGTTCTTTTGTTCATTTGTTCATTTGTTCATTTGTTCATTTGTTCATTTGTTCATTTGTTCATTTGTTCATTTGTTCATTTGTTCATTTGTTCATTTGTTCGTTTGTGCATTTGCTCATTTGTTATTTTGTTCATTTGTTCATTTGTTCATTTGTTCATTTGTTCATTTGTTCATTTGTTCATTTGTTCATTTGTTCATTTGTTCATTTGTTCATTTGTTCATTTGTTCATTTATCCATTTGTTCATTTGTTCATTTGTCCATTCGTTCATTTGTTCATTTGTTCATTTGTTCATTTGTTCATTTGGTCATTTGGTCATTTGTCCATTTGGTCATTTGTCCATTTGTTCATTTGTTCATTTGTTCATTTGTCCATTTGTTCATTTGTTCATTTGTTCATTTGTTCATTTGTTCATTTGTTTATTTGTTTATTTGTTCATTTGTACATTTGTTCATTTGTTCATTTGTTCATTTGTTCATTTGTCCATTCGTTCATTTGTTCATTTGTTCATTTGTCCATTTGTTCACCTGTTCCTTTGTTCATTTGTTCGTTGTTCATTTGTACATTTGTTCATTTGTTCATTTGTTCATTTGTTCACTTGTTCATTTGTTCGTTTGCTCATTTGTTCTTTTGTTCATTTGTTCATTTGTTCATTTGTTCATTTGTTCATTTGTTCATTTGTTCCTTTGTTCATTTGTTCATTTGTTCATTTGTTCATTAGTTCATTTGTTCATTTGTTCATTTGTTCATTTGTTCATTTGTTCATTTGTTCATTTGTTCATTTGTTCATTTGTTCATTTGTTCATTTGTTCATTTGTTCATTTGTTCATTTGTTCATTTATCCATTTGTTCATTCGTTCATTTGTCCATTCGTTCATTTGTTCATTTGTTCATTTGTTCATTTGTTCATTTGTTCATTTGGTCATTTGTCCATTTGTTCATTTGTTCATTTGTTCATTTGTTCATTTGTTCATTTGGTCATTTGTCCATTTGTTCATTTGTTCATTTGTTCATTTGTTCATTTGTTCATTTGTTCATTTGTTCATTTGTTCATTTGTTCATTTGTTCATTTGTTCATTTGTTCATTTTTTCATTTGTACATTTGTTCATTTGTTTATTTGTTCATTTGTTCAGTGGTTCAGTTGTTCATTTGTTCATTTGTTCATTTCTTCAATTCTTCATTTCTTCTTTTGTTCACTTCTTCAATTCTTCATTTCTTCATTTGTTCATTTGTTCGTTTTTTAATTTGTTCACTTGTTCATTTGTCCATTTGTTTATTTGTTCACCTGTTCCTTTGTTCATTTGTTCATTTGTTCGTTGTTCATTTGTACATTTGTTCATTTGTTCATTTGTTCGTTGTTCATTTGTACATTTGTTCATTTGTTCATTTGTTCATTTGTTCGTTTGCTCATTTGTTCTTTTGTTCATTTGTTCATTTGTTCATTTGTTCATTTGTTCATTTGTTCATTTGTTCATTTGTTCATTTGTTCATTTGTTCATTTGTTCATTTTTTCATTTGTTCATTTGTTCATTTGTTCATTTGTACATATGTTCATTTGTTCATTTGTTCATTTGTTCATTTGTTCATTTGTTCATTTGTTCATTTGTTCATTTGTTCATTTGTTCATTTGTTCATTTGTTCATTTGTTCATTTGTTCATTTGTTCATTTGTTCATTTGTTCATTTGTTCATTTGTTCATTTGTTCATTTGTTCATTTGTTCATTTGTTCATTTGTTCATTTGTTCATTTGTTCATTTGTTCATTTGTTCATTTGTTCATTTGTTCATTTGTTCATTTGTTCATTTGTTCATTTGTTCATTTGTTCATTTGTTCATTTGTTCATTTGTTCATTTGTTCATTTGTTCATTTATCCATTTGTTCATTTGTTCATTTGTTCAGTTGTCCATTTGTTCATTTGTTCATTTGTTCATTTGTTCATTTGTTCATTTGTTCATTTGTTCATTTGTTAATTTGTGCATTTGTTCATTTGTTCATTCGTTCATTTCTCAACTTGTTCATTTGCTCATTTCTTCACTTCTTCAATTCTTCATTTCTTCTTTTGTTCACTTCTTCAATTCTTCATTTCTTCATTTGTTCATTTGTTCGTTTTTTAATTTGTTCACTTGTTCATTTGTCCATTTGTTTATTTGTTCACCTGTTCCTTTGTTCATTTGTTCATTTGTTCGTTGTTCATTTGTACATTTGTTCATTTGTTCATTTGTTCATTTGTTCGTTTGCTCATTTGTTCTTTTGTTCATTTGTTCATTTGTTCATTTGTTCATTTGTTCATTTGTTCCTTTGTTCATTTGTTCATTTGTTCATTTGTTCATTTGTTCATTTGTTCATTTGTTCATTTGTTCATTTGTTCATTTATCCATTTGTTCATTTGTCCATTTGTCCATTTGTTCATTTGTTCATTTGTTCATTTGTTCATTTGTTCATTTGTTCATTTGTTCATTTGGTCATTTGTCCATTTGTTCATTTGTTCATTTCTTCATTTGTTCATTTGTTCATTTGTTCATTTGTTCATTTTTCCATTTGTTCAGTTGTCCATTTGTTCATTTGTTCATTTGTTCATTTGTTCATTTGTTCATTTGTTCATTTGTTCATTTGTTCATTTCTTCATTTGTTCATTTGTTCATTTGTTCATTTGTTCATTTGTTCATTTGTTCATTTGTTCATTTGTTCATTTGTTCATTTGTTCATTTGTTCATTTATTCATTTGTTCATTTGTTCATTTGTTCATTTGTTCATTTGTTCATTTGTTCATTTGTTCATTTGTTCATTTGTTCATTTGTTCATTTGTTCATTTGTTCATTTGTTCATTTGTTCATTTGTTCATTTGTTCATTTGTTCATTTGTTCATTTGTTCATTTGTTCATTTGTTCATTTGTTCATTTGTTCATTTGTTCATTTGTTCATTTGTTCATTTGTTCATTTGTTCATTTGTTCATTTGTTCATTTGTTCATTTGTTCATTTGTTCATTTGTTCATTTGTTCATTTGTTCATTTGTTCATTTGTTCATTTGTTCATTTGTTCATTTGTTCATTTGTTCATTTGTTCATTTGTTCATTTGTTCATTTGTTCATTTGTTCATTTGTTCATTTGTTCATTTATGCATTTGTTCATTTGATTATTTGTTCATTTGTTCGTTTGTTTATTCGTTCAATTGTCTATACGCTCACTTGTTCATTTGTTCATTTGTTCATTTGTTCATTTGTTCATTTGTTCATTTGTTCCTTTGTTCAGTTGTTCATTTGTTCATTTGTTCATTTGTTCATTTGTTCATTTGTTCATTTGTTCATTTGTTCATTTGTTCATTTGTTCATTTGTTCATTTGTTCATTTGTTCATTTGTTCATTTGTTCATTTGTTCATTTGTTCATTTGTTCATTTGTTCATTTGTTCATTTATCCATTTGTTCATTTGTTCATTTGTCCATTCGTTCATTTGTTCATTTGTTCATTTGTTCATTTGTTCATTTGGTCATTTGTGCATTTGTTCATTTGTTCATTTGTTCATTTGTTCATTTCTTCCTTGGTTCATTTGTTCATTTGTTCATTTGTTCATTTGTTCATTTGTTCATTTGTTCATTTGTTCATTTGTTCATTTGTTCATTTGTTCATTTGTTCATTTGTTCATTTGTTCATTTGTTCATTTGTTCATTTGTTCATTTGTTCATTTGTTCATTTGTTCATTTGTTCGTTTGCTCATTTGTTCTTTTGTTCTTTTGTTCATTTGTTCATTTGTTCATTTGTTCATTTGTTCATTTGTTCATTTGTTCATTTGTTCATTTGTTCATTTGTTCATTTGTTCATTTGTTCATTTGTTCATTTGTTCATTTGTTCATTTGTTCATTTGTTCATTTGTTCATTTGTTCATTTGTTCATTTGTTCATTTGTTCATTTGTTCATTTGTTCATTTGTTCATTTGTTCATTTCTTCCTTGGTTCATTTGTTCATTTGTTCATTTGATCATTTGTTCATTTGTTCATTTGTTCATTTGTTCATTTGTTCATTTGTTCATTTGTTCATTTGTTCATTTGTTCATTTGTTCATTTGTTCATTTGTTCATTTGTTCATTTGTTCATTTGTTCATTTGTTCATTTGTTCATTTGTTCATTTGTTCATTTGTTCATTTGTTCATTTGTTCATTTGTTCATTTGTTCATTTGTTCATTTCTTCCTTGGTTCATTTGTTCATTTGTTCATTTGTTCATTTGATCATTTGTTCATTTGTTCATTTGTTCATTTGTTCATTTGTTCATTTGTTCATTTGTTCATTTGTTCATTTGTTCATTTGTTCATTTGTTCATTTGTTCATTTGTTCATTTGTTCATTTGTTCATTTGTTCATTTGTTCATTTGTTCATTTGTTCATTTGTTCATTTGTTCATTTGTTCATTTGTTCATTTGTTCATTTGTTCATTTGTTCATTTGTTCATTTGTTCATTTGTTCATTTGTTCATTTGTTCATTTGTTCATTTGTTCATTTGTTCATTTGTTCATTTGTTCATTTGTTCATTTGTTCATTTGTTCATTTGTTCATTTGTTCATTTGTTCATTTGTTCATTTGTACATTTGTTCATTTGTTCATTTGTTCATTTGTTCAGTGGTTCAGTTGTTCATTTGTTCATTTCTTCAATTCTTCATTTCTTCTTTTGTTCACTTCTTCAATTCTTCATTTCTTCATTTGTTCATTTGTTCGTTTTTTAATTTGTTCACTTGTTCATTTGTCCATTTGTTTATTTGTTCACCTGTTCCTTTGTTCATTTGTTCATTTGTTCATTTGTTCGTTGTTCATTTGTACATTTGTTCATTTGTTCATTTGTTCATTTGTTCATTTGTTCGTTTGTGCATTTGTTCATTTGTTCATTTGTTCATTTGTTCGTTTGTGCATTTGTTCATTTGATTATTTGTTCATTTGTTCGTTTGTTTATTCGTTCAATTGTTCATTTGTTCATTTGGTCATTGCCCATTTGTTCATTTGTTCATTTGTTCATTTGTCCATTTGTTCATTTGTTCATTTGGTCATTTGTTCATTTGTTCATTTGTTCATTTGTTCATTTGTTCATTTGTTCATTTGTTCATTTGTTCATTTGTTCATTTGTTCATTTGTTCATTTGTTCATTTGTTCATTTGTTCATTTGTTCATTTGTTCATTTGTTCATTTGTTCATTTGTTCATTTGTTCATTTGTTCATTTGTTCATTTGTTCATTTGTTCATTTGTTCATTTGTTCATTTGTTCATTTGTTCATTTGTTCATTTGTTCATTTGTTCATTTGTTCATTTGTTCATTTGTTCATTTGTTCATTTGTTCATTTGTTCATTTGTTCATTTGTTCATTTGTTCATTTGTTCATTTGTTCATTTGTCCATTCGTTCATTTGTTCATTTGTTCATTTGGTCATTTGTCCATTTGTTCATTTGTTCATTTGTTCATTTGTTCATTTGTTCATTTGGTCATTTGTCCTTTTGTTCATTTGTTCATTTGTTCATTTGTCCATTTGTTCATTTGTTCATTTGGTCATTTGTTCATTTGTTCATTTGTTCATTTGTTCATTTGTTCATTTGTTCATTTGTTCATTTGTTCATTTGTACATTTGTTCATTTGTTCATTTGTTCATTTGTTCAGTGGTTCAGTTGTTCATTTGTTCATTTGTTCATTTCTTCAATTCTTCATTTCTTCTTTTGTTCACTTCTTCAATTCTTCATTTCTTCATTTGTTCGTTTTTTAATTTGTTCACTTGTTCATTTGTCCATTTGTTTATTTGTTCACCTGTTCCTTTGTTCATTTGTTCATTTGTTCGTTGTTCATTTGTACATTTGTTCATTTGTTCATTTGTTCGTTGTTCATTTGTACATTTGTCCATTTGTTCATTTGTTCGTTGTTCATTTGTACATTTGTTCATTTGTTCATTTGTTCATTTGTTCATTTGTTCATTTGTTCGTTTGCTCATTTGTTCTTTTGTTCATTTGTTCATTTGTTCATTTGTTCATTTGTTCATTTGTTCATTTGTTCATTTGTTCATTTGTTCATTTGTTCATTTGTTCATTTGTTCATTTGTTCATTTGTTCATTTGTTCATTTGTTCATTTGTTCATTTGTTCATTTGTTCATTTGTTCATTTGTTCATTTGTTCATTTGTTCATTTGTTCATTTGTTCATTTGTTCATTTGTTCATTTGTTCATTTGTTCATTTGTTCATTTGTTCATTTGTTCATTTGTTCATTTGTTCATTTGTTCATTTGTTCATTTGTTCATTTGTTCATTTGTTCATTTGTTCATTTGTTCATTTGTTCATTTGTTCATTTGTTCATTTGTTCATTTGTTCATTTGTTCATTTGTTCATTTGTTCATTTGTTCATTTGTTCATTTGTTCATTTGTTCGTTTGCTCATTTGTTCTTTTGTTCATTTGTTCATTTGTTCATTTGTTCATTTGTTCATTTGTTCATTTGTTCATTTGTTCATTTGTTCATTTGTTCATTTGTTCATTTGTTCATTTGTTCATTTGTTCATTTGTTCATTTGTTCATTTGTTCATTTGTTCATTTGTTCATTTGTTCATTTGTTCATTTGTTCATTTGTTCATTTGTTCATTTGTTCATTTGTTCATTTGTTCATTTGTTCATTTGTTCATTTATCCATTTGTTCATTTGTTCATTTGTCCATTCGTTCATTTGTTCATTCGTTCATTTGTTCATTTGGTCATTTGTGCATTTGTTCATTTGTTCATTTGTTCATTAGTCCATTTGTTCATTTGTTCATTTGTTCATTTGTTCATTTGTTCATTTGTTCATTTGTTCATTTGTTCATTTGTTCATTTGTTCATTTGTTCATTTGTTCATTTGTTCATTTGTTCATTTGTTCATTTGTTCATTTGTTCATTTGTTCATTTGTTCATTTGTTCATTTGTTCATTTGTTCATTTGTTCATTTGTTCATTTGTTCATTTGTTCATTTGTTCATTTGTTCGTTTGTGCATTTGTTCATTTGATTATTTGTTCATTTGTTCGTTTGTTTATTCGTTCAATTGTCTATACGCTCACTTGTTCATTTGTTCATTTGTTCATTTGTTCATTTGTTCATTTGTTCATTTGTTCATTTGTTCATTTGTCCATTTGTTCATTTTTTCATTTGTTCATTTGTTCATTTGTTCATATGTTCATTTGTTCATTTGTTCATTTGTTCATTTGTTCATTTGTTCATTTGTTCATTTGTTCATTTGTTCATTTGTTCATTTGTGCATTTGTTCATTTGTTCATTCGTTCATTTCTCAACTTGTTCATTTGCTCATTTCTTCACTTCTTCAATTCTTCATTTCTTCTTTTGTTCAGTTCTTCAATTCTTCATTTCTTCATTTGTTCATTTGTTCGTTTTTTAATTTGTTCACTTGTTCATTTGTCCATTTGTTTATTTGTTCACCTGTTCCTTTGTTCATTTGTTCATTTGTTCATTTGTTCGTTGTTCATTTGTACATTTGTTCATTTGTTCATTTGGTCATTTGTCCATTTGTTCATTTGTTCATTTGTTCATTTATCCATTTGTTCATTTGTTCATTTGTCCATTCGTTCATTTGTTCATTTGTTCATTTGTTCATTTGTTCATTTGTTCATTTGGTCATTTGTCCATTTGTTCATTTGTTCATTTGTTCATTTGTCCATTTGTTCATTTGTTCATTTGGTCATTTGTTCATTTGTTCATTTGTTCATTTGTTCATTTGTTCATTTGTACATTTGTTCATTTGTTCATTTGTTCATTTGTTCATTTGTTCATTTGTTCAGTTTTTCAGTTGTTCAGTTGTTCATTTGTTCATTTCTTCAATTCTTCATTTCTTCTTTTGTTCACTTCTTCAATTCTTCATTTCTTCATTTGTTCATTTGTTCGTTTTTTAATTTGTTCACTTGTTCATTTGTCCATTTGTTTATTTGTTCACCTGTTCCTTTGTTCATTTGTTCATTTGTTCATTTGTTCGTTGTTCATTTGTACATTTGTTCATTTGTTCATTTGTTCATTTGTTCATTTGTTCATTTGTTCGTTTGCTCATTTGTTCTTTTGTTCATTTGTTCATTTGTTCATTTGTTCATTTGTTCTTTTGTTCATTTGTTCTTTTGTTCATTTGTTCATTTGTTCATTTGTTCATTTGTTCATTTGTTCATTTGTTCATTTGTTCATTTGTTCATTTGTTCATTTGTTCACTTGTTCATTTGTTCATTTGTTCATTTGTTCATTTGTTCATTTGTTCATTTGTTCATTTGTTCATTTGTTCATTTGTTCGTTTGTGCATTTGTTCATTTGTTCATTTGTTCATTTGTTCATTTGTTCATTTGTTCATTTGTTCATTTGTTCGTTTGCTCATTTGTTCTTTTGTTCATTTGTTCATTTGTTCATTTGTTCATTTGTTCATTTGTTCATTTGTTCATTTGTTCATTTGTTCGTTTGTGCATTTGTTCATTTGATTATTTGTTCATTTGTTCGTTTGTTTATTCGTTCAATTGTCTATACGCTCACTTGTTCATTTGTTCATTTGTTCATTTGTTCATTTGTTCATTTGTTCATTTGTTCATTTGTTCATTTGTTCATTTGTTCATTTGTTCACTTGTTCATTTGTTCATTTGTTCATTTGTTCATTTGTTCATTTGTTCATTTGTTCATTTGTTCATTTGTTCATTTGTTCATTTGTTCATTTGTTCATTTGTTCATTTGTTCATTTGTTCATTTGTTCATTTGTTCATTTGTTCATTTGTTCATTTGTTCATTTATCCATTTGTTCATTTGTTCATTTGTCCATTCGTTCATTTTTTCATTTGTTCATTTGTTCATTTGGTCATTTGTGCATTTGTTCATTTGTTCATTTGTTCATTTTTCCATTTGTTCATTTGTTCATTTGGTCATTTGTTCATTTGTTCATTTGTTCATTTGTTCATTTGTTCATTTGTTCATTTGTTCATTTGTTCATTTGTTCATTTGTTCATTTGTTCATTTGTTCATTTGTTCATTTGTTCATTTGTTCCTTTGTTCATTTGTTCATTTGTTCATTTGTTCATTTGTTCATTTGTTCATTTGTTCATTTGTTCATTTGTTCATTTGTTCATTTGTTCATTTGTTCATTTGTTCATTTGTTCATTTGTTCATTTGTTCATTTGTTCATTTGTTCATTTGTTGATTTGTTCATTTATCCATTTGTTCATTTGTTCATTTGTCCATTCGTTCATTCGTTCATTTGTTCATTTGTTCATTTGGTCATTTGTTCATTTGTTCATTTGTTCATTTGTTCATTTGTTCATTTGTTCATTTGTTCATTTGTTCATTTGTTCATTTGTTCATTTGTTCATTTGTTCATTTGTTCATTTGTTCATTTGTTCATTTGTTCATTTGTTCATTTGTTCATTTGTTTATTTGTTCATTTGTCCATTTGTTCATTTGTTCATTTGTTCATTTGTTCATTTGTTCATTTGTTCATTTGTTCATTTGTTCATTTGTTCATTTGTTCATTTGTTCATTTGTTCATTTGTTCATTTGTTCATTTGTTCATTTGTTCATTTGTTCATTTGTTCATTTGTTCATTTGTTCATTTGTTCATTTGTTCATTTGTTCATTTGTTCATTTGTTCATTTGTTCATTTGTTCATTTGTTCATTTGTTCATTTGTTCATTTGTTCATTTGTACATTTGTGCATTTGTTCATTTGATTATTTGTTCATTTGTTCGTTTGTTTATTCGTTCAATTGTCTATACGCTCACTTGTTCATTTGTTCATTTGTTCATTTGTTCATTTGTTCATTTGTTCATTTGTCCATTTGTTCATTTTTTCATTTGTTCATTTGTTCATTTGTTCATATGTTCATTTGTTCATTTGTTCATTTGATCATTTGTTCATTTGTTCATTTGTTCATTTGTTCATTTGTTCATTTGTTCATTTGTTCATTTGTTCATTTGTTCATTTGTTCATTTGTTCATTTGTTCATTTGTTCATTTGTTCATTTGTTCATTTGTTCATTTGTTCATTTGTTCATTTGTTCATTTGTTCATTTGTTCATTTGTTCATTTGTTCATTTGTTCATTTGTTCATTTGTTCATTTGTTCATTTGTACATTTGTTCATTTGTTCATTTGTTCATTTGTTCATTTGTTCATTTGTACATTTGTTCATTTGTTCATTTGTTCATTTGTTCAGTGGTTCAGTTGTTCATTTGTTCATTTGTTCATTTCTTCAATTCTTCATTTCTTCTTTTGTTCACTTCTTCAATTCTTCATTTCTTCATTTGTTCATTTGTTCGTTTTTTAATTTGTTCACTTGTTCATTTGTCCATTTGTTTATTTGTTCACCTGTTCCTTTGTTCATTTGTTCATTTGTTCATTTGTTCGTTGTTCATTTGTACATTTGTTCATTTGTTCATTTGTTCATTTGTTCATTTGTTCATTTGTTCGTTTGCTCATTTGTTCTTTTGTTCATTTGTTCATTTGTTCATTTGTTCTTTTGTTCATTTGTTCTTTTGTTCATTTGTTCATTTGTTCATTTGTTCATTTGTTCATTTGTTCATTTGTTCATTTGTTCATTTGTTCACTTGTTCATTTGTTCATTTGTTCATTTGTTCATTTGTTCATTTGTTCATTTGTTCATTTGTTCATTTGTTCATTTGTTCGTTTGTGCATTTGTTCATTTGTTCATTTGTTCATTTGTTCATTTGTTCATTTGTTCATTTGTTCGTTTGCTCATTTGTTCTTTTGTTCATTTGTTCATTTGTTCATTTGTTCATTTGTTCATTTGTTCATTTGTTCATTTGTTCATTTGTTCGTTTGTGCATTTGTTCATTTGATTATTTGTTCATTTGTTCGTTTGTTTATTCGTTCAATTGTCTATACGCTCACTTGTTCATTTGTTCATTTGTTCATTTGTTCATTTGTTCATTTGTTCATTTGTTCACTTGTTCATTTGTTCATTTGTTCATTTGTTCATTTGTTCATTTGTTCATTTGTTCATTTGTTCATTTGTTCATTTGTTCATTTGTTCATTTGTTCATTTGTTCATTTGTTCATTTGTTCATTTGTTCATTTGTTCATTTGTTCATTTGTTCATTTGTTCATTTGTTCATTTATCCATTTGTTCATTTGTTCATTTGTCCATTCGTTCATTTTTTCATTTGTTCATTTGTTCATTTGGTCATTTGTGCATTTGTTCATTTGTTCATTTGTTCATTTTTCCATTTGTTCATTTGTTCATTTGGTCATTTGTTCATTTGTTCATTTGTTCATTTGTTCATTTGTTCATTTGTTCATTTGTTCATTTGTTCATTTGTTCATTTGTTCATTTGTTCATTTGTTCATTTGTTCATTTGTTCATTTGTTCCTTTGTTCATTTGTTCATTTGTTCATTTGTTCATTTGTTCATTTGTTCATTTGTTCATTTGTTCATTTGTTCATTTGTTCATTTGTTCATTTGTTCATTTGTTCATTTGTTCATTTGTTCATTTGTTGATTTGTTCATTTATCCATTTGTTCATTTGTTCATTTGTCCATTCGTTCATTCGTTCATTTGTTCATTTGTTCATTTGGTCATTTGTTCATTTGTTCATTTGTTCATTTGTTCATTTGTTCATTTGTTCATTTGTTCATTTGTTCATTTGTTCATTTGTTCATTTGTTCATTTGTTCATTTGTTCATTTGTTCATTTGTTCATTTGTTCATTTGTTTATTTGTTCATTTGTCCATTTGTTCATTTGTTCATTTGTTCATTTGTTCATTTGTTCATTTGTTCATTTGTTCATTTGTTCATTTGTTCATTTGTTCATTTGTTCATTTGTTCATTTGTTCATTTGTTCATTTGTTCATTTGTTCATTTGTTCATTTGTTCATTTGTTCATTTGTTCATTTGTTCATTTGTTCATTTGTTCATTTGTTCATTTGTTCATTTGTTCATTTGTTCATTTGTTCATTTGTTCATTTGTTCATTTGTTCATTTGTTCATTTGTTCATTTGTTCATTTGTTCATTTGTTCATTTGTACATTTGTGCATTTGTTCATTTGATTATTTGTTCATTTGTTCGTTTGTTTATTCGTTCAATTGTCTATACGCTCACTTGTTCATTTGTTCATTTGTTCATTTGTTCATTTGTTCATTTGTTCATTTGTTCATTTGTTCATTTGTTCATTTGTCCATTTGTTCATTTTTTCATTTGTTCATTTGTTCATTTGTTCATATGTTCATTTGTTCATTTGTTCATTTGATCATTTGTTCATTTGTTCATTTGTTCATTTGTTCATTTGTTCATTTGTTCATTTGTTCATTTGTTCATTTGTTCATTTGTTCATTTGTTCATTTGTTCATTTGTTCATTTGTTCATTTGTTCATTTGTTCATTTGTTCATTTGTTCATTTGTTCATTTGTTCATTTGTTCATTTGTTCATTTGTTCATTTGTTCATTTGTACATTTGTTCATTTGTTCATTTGTTCATTTGTTCATTTGTTCATTTGTACATTTGTTCATTTGTTCATTTGTTCATTTGTTCAGTGGTTCAGTTGTTCATTTGTTCATTTGTTCATTTCTTCAATTCTTCATTTCTTCTTTTGTTCACTTCTTCAATTCTTCATTTCTTCATTTGTTCATTTGTTCGTTTTTTAATTTGTTCACTTGTTCATATGTCCATTTGTTTATTTGTTCACCTGTTCCTTTGTTCATTTGTTCATTTGTTCGTTGTTCATTTGTACATTTGTTCATTTGTTCATATGTTCGTTGTTCATTTGTACATTTGTTCATTTGTTCATTTGTTCATTTGTTCATTTGTTCGTTTGCTCATTTGTTCTTTTGTTCATTTGTTCATTTGTTCATTTGTTCATTTGTTCATTTGTTCATTTGTTCATTTGTTCATTTGTCCATTTGTTCATTTTTTCATTTGTTCATTTGTTCATTTGTCCATATGTTCATTTGTTCATTTGTTCATTTGTTCATTTGTTCATTTGTTCATTTGTTCATTTGTTCATTTGTGCATTTGTTCATTTGTTCATTCGTTCATTTCTCAACTTGTTCATTTGCTCATTTCTTCACTTCTTCAATTCTTCATTTCTTCTTTTGTTCACTTCTTCAATTCTTCATTTCTTCATTTGTTCATTTGTTCGTTTTTTAATTTGTTCACTTGTTCATTTGTCCATTTGTTTATTTGTTCACCTGTTCCTTTGTTCATTTGTTCATTTGTTCATTTGTTCGTTGTTCATTTGTACATTTGTTCATTTGTTCATTTGGTCATTTGTCCATTTGTTCATTTGTTCATTTGTTCATTTATCCATTTGTTCATTTGTTCATTTGTCCATTCGTTCATTTGTTCATTTGTTCATTTGTTCATTTGTTCATTTGTTCATTTGGTCATTTGTCCATTTGTTCATTTGTTCATTTGTTCATTTGTTCATTTGTTCATTTGTTCATTTGTTCATTTGTTCATTTGTTCATTTGTTCATTTGTTCATTTGTTCATTTGTTCATTTGTTCATTTGTTCATTTGTTCATTTGTTCATTTGTTCATTTGTTCATTTGTTCATTTGTTCATTTGTTCATTTGTTCATTTGTTCATTTGGTCATTTGTTCATTTGTTCATTTGTTCATTTGTTCATTTGTTCATTTGTTCATTTGTACATTTGTTCATTTGTTCATTTGTTCATTTGTTCAGTGGTTCAGTTGTTCATTTGTTCATTTGTTCATTTCTTCAATTCTTCATTTCTTCTTTTGTTCACTTCTTCACTTCCTCATTTCTTCATTTGTTCATTTGTTCGTTTTTTAATTTGTTCATTTGTTCATTTGTTCATTTGTTCATTTGTTCATTTGTTCATTTGTTCGTTTGTGCATTTGTTCATTTGATTATTTGTTCATTTGTTCGTTTGTTTATTCGTTCAATTGTCTATACGCTCACTTGTTCATTTGTTCATTTGTTCATTTGTTCATTTGTTCATTTGTTCATTTGTTCATTTGTTCATTTGTTCATTTATCCATTTGTTCATTTGTTCATTTGTCCATTTGTTCATTTGTTCATTTGTTCATTTGTTCATTTGTTCATATGTTCATTTGTTCATTTGTTCATTTGTTCATTTGTTCATTTGTTCATTTGTTCATTTGTCCATTTGTTCATTTGTTCATTTATTCATTTGTTCATTTGTTCATTTGTTCATTTGTTCATTTGTTCATTTGTTCATTTGTTCATTTGTTCATTTGTTCATTTGTTCGTTTGTGCATTTGTTCATTTGATTATTTGTTCATTTGTTCGTTTGTTTATTCGTTCAATTGTCTATACGCTCACTTGTTCATTTGTTCATTTGTTCATTTGTTCATTTGTTCATTTGTTCATTTGTTCATTTGTTCATTTATCCATTTGTTCATTTGTTCATTTGTCCATTTGTTCATTTGTTCATTTGTTCATTTGTTCATTTGTTCATTTGTTCATTTGTTCGTTTGCTCATTTGTTCTTTTGTTCATTTGTTCATTTGTTCATTTGTTCATTTGTTCTTTTGTTCATTTGTTCATTTGTTCATCTGTTCATTTGTTCATTTGTTCATTTGTTCATTTGTTCATTTGTTCATTTGTTCATTTGTTCATTTGTTCACTTGTTCATTTGTTCATTTGTTCATTTGTTCATTTGTTCATTTGTTCATTTGTTCATTTGTTCATTTGTTCATTTGTACATTTGTTCATTTGTTCATTTGTTCATTTGTTCATTTGTTCATTTGTTCAGTTTTTCAGTTGTTCAGTTGTTCATTTGTTCATTTGTTCATTTCTTCAATTCTTCATTTCTTCTTTTGTTCACTTCTTCAATTCTTCATTTCTTCATTTCTTCATTTGTTCGTTTTTTAATTTGTTCACTTGTTCATTTGTCCATTTGTTTATTTGTTCACCTGTTCCTTTGTTCATTTGTTCATTTGTTCATTTGTTCGTTGTTCATTTGTACATTTGTTCATTTGTTCATTTGTTCATTTGTTCATTTGTTCATTTGTTCGTTTGCTCATTTGTTCTTTTGTTCATTTGTTCATTTGTTCATTTGTTCATTTGTTCTTTTGTTCATTTGTTCTTTTGTTCATTTGTTCATTTGTTCATTTGTTCATTTGTTCATTCGTTCATTTGTTCATTTGTTCACTTGTTCATTTGTTCATTTGTTCATTTGTTCATTTGTTCATTTGTTCATTTGTTCATTTGTACATTTGTTCATTTGTTCATTTGTTCATTTGTTCATTTGTTCATTTGTTCATTTGTTCATTTGTTCATTTGTTCATTTGTTCATTTGTTCATTTGTTCATTTGTTCATTTGTTCATTTGTTCATTTGTTCATTTGTTCATTTGTTCATTTGTTCATTTGTTCATTTGTTCATTTGTTCATTTGTTCATTTGTTCATTTGTTCATTTGTTCATTTGTTCATTTGTTCATTTGTTCATTTGTTCATTTGTTCATTTGTTCATTTGTTCATTTGTTCATTTGGTCATTTGTTCATTTGTTCATTTGTTCATTTGTTCATTTGTTCATTTGTACATTTGTTCATTTGTTCATTTGTTCATTTGTTCAGTGGTTCAGTTGTTCATTTGTTCATTTGTTCATTTCTTCAATTCTTCATTTCTTCTTTTGTTCACTTCTTCACTTCTTCATTTCTTCATTTGTTCATTTGTTCGTTTTTTAATTTGTTCATTTGTTCATTTGTTCATTTGTTCATTTGTTCATTTGTTCATTTGTTCATTTGTTCGTTTGTGCATTTGTTCATTTGATTATTTGTTCATTTGTTCGTTTGTTTATTCGTTCAATTGTCTATACGCTCACTTGTTCATTTGTTCATTTGTTCATTTGTTCATTTGTTCATTTGTTCATTTGTTCATTTGTTCATTTGTTCATTTGTTCATTTGTTCATTTGTTCATTTATCCATTTGTTCATTTGTTCATTTGTCCATTTGTTCATTTGTTCATTTGTTCATTTGTTCATTTGTTCATTTGTTCATATGTTCATTTGTTCATTTGTTCATTTGTTCATTTGTTCATTTGTTCATTTGTTCATTTGTCCATTTGTTCATTTGTTCATTTGTTCATTTATTCATTTGTTCATTTGTTCATTTGTTCATTTGTTCATTTGTTCATTTGTTCATTTGTTCATTTGTTCATTTGTTCATATGTTCATTTGTTCATTTGTTCATTTGTTCATTTGTTCATTTGTTCATTTGTTCATTTGTTCATTTGTTCATTTGTTCATTTGTTCATTTGTTCATTTGTTCATTTGTTCATTTGTTCAATTGTTCATTTGTTCATTTGTTCATTTGTTCATTTGTTCATTTGTTCATTTGTTCATTTGTTCATTTGTTCATTTGTTCATTTGTTCATTTGTTCATTTGTTCATTTGTTCATTTGTTCATTTGTTCATTTGTTCATTTATCCATTTGTTCATTTGTTCATTTGTCCATTTGTTCATTTGTTCATTTGTTCATTTGTTCATTTGTTCATTTGTTCATATGTTCATTTGTTCATTTGTTCATTTGTTCATTTGTTCATTTGTTCATTTGTTCATTTGTTCATTTGTTCATTTGTTCATTTGTTCATTTGTTCATTTGTTCATTTGTTCATTTGTTCATTTGTTCATTTGTTCATTTGTTCATTTGTTCATTTGTTCATTTGTTCATTTGTTCATTTGTTCATTTGTTCATTTGTTCATTTGTTCATTTGTTCATTCGTTCATTTGTTCATTTGTTCATTTGTTCATTTGTTCATTTGTTCATTTGTTCATTTGTTCATTTGTTCATTTGTTCATTTGTTCATTTGTTCATTTGTTCATTTGTTCATTTGTTCATTTGTTCATTTGTTCATTTGTTCATTTGTTCATTTGTTCATTTGTTCATTTGTTCATTTGTTCATTTGTTCATTTGTTCATTTGTTCATTTGTTCATTTGTACATTTGTTCATTTGTTCATTTGTTCATTTGTTCATTTGTTCATTTGTTCATTTGTTCATTTGTTCATTTGTCCATTCGTTCATTTGTTCATTTGTTCATTTGTTCATTTGTTCATTTGTTCATTTGTTCATTTGTTCATTTGTTCATTTGTTCATTTGTTCATTTGTTCATTTGTTCATTTGTTCATTTGTTCATTTGTACATTTGTTCATTTGTTCATTTGTTCAGTGGTTCAGTTGTTCATTTGTTCATTTCTTCAATTCTTCATTTCTTCTTTTGTTCACTTCTTCAATTCTTCATTTCTTCATTTGTTCATTTGTTCGTTTTTTAATTTGTTCACTTGTTCATTTGTCCATTTGTTTATTTGTTCACCTGTTCCTTTGTTCATTTGTTCATTTGTTCATTTGTTGATTTGTTCGTTGTTCATTTGTACATTTGTTCATTTGTTCATTTGTTCATTTGTTCGTTTGCTCATTTGTTCTTTTGTTCATTTGTTCATTTGTTCATTTGTTCATTTGTTCATTTGTTCATTTGTTCATTTGTTCATTTGTTCATTTGTTCATTTGTTCGTTTGTGCATTTGTTCATTTGATTATTTGTTCATTTGTTCGTTTGTTTATTCGTTCAATTGTCTATACGCTCACTTGTTCATTTGTTCATTTGTTCATTTGTTCATTTGTTCATTTGTTCATTTGTTCCTTTGTTCATTTGTTCATTTGTTCATTTGTTCATTTGTTCATTTGTTCATTTATCCATTTGTTCATTCGTTCGTTTGTTCATTTGTTCATTTGTTCATTTGTTCATTTGTTCATTTGGTCATTTGTCCATTTGTTCATTTGTTCATTTGTTCATTTGTCCATTTGTTCATTTGTTCATTTGTTCATTTGTTCATTTGTTCATTTGTTCATTTGTTCATTTGTTCATTTGTTCATTTGTTCATTTGTTCATTTGTTCATTTGTTCATTTGTTCATTTGTTCATTTGTTCATTTGTTCATTTGTTCACTTGTTCATTTGTCCATTTGTTTATTTGTTCACCTGTTCCTTTGTTCATTTGTTCATTTGTTCATTTATCCATTTGTTCATTTGTTCATTTGTTCATTTGTTCATTTGTTCGTTTGTGCATTTGTTCATTTGATTATTTGTTCATTTGTTCGTTTGTTTATTCGTTCAATTGTCTATACGCTCACTTGTTCATTTGTTCATTTGTTCATTTGTTCATTTGTTCATTTGTTCATTTGTTCATTTGTTCATTTGTTCATTTATCCATTTGTTCATTTGTTCATTTGTCCATTTGTTCATTTGTTCATTTGTTCATTTGTTCATTTGTTCATTTGTTCATTTGTTCATATGTTCATTTGTTCATTTGTTCATTTGTTCATTTGTTCATTTGTTCATTTGTTCATTTGTTCATTTGTTCATTTGTCCATTTGTTCATTTGTTCATTTGTTCATTTGTTCATTTGTTCATTTGTTCATTTGTTCATTTGTTCATTTGTTCATTTGTTCATTTGTTCATTTGTTCATATGTTCATTTGTTCATTTGTTCATTTGTTCATTTGTTCATTTGTTCATTTGTTCATTTGTTCATTTGTTCATTTGTTCATTTGTTCATTTGTTCATTTGTTCATTTGTTCATTTGTTCATTTGTCCATTCGTTCATTTGTTCATTTGTCCATTCGTTCATTTGTTCATTTGTTCATTTGTTCATTTGTTCATTTGGTCATTTGTTCATTTGTTCATTTGTTCATATGTTCATTTGTTCATTTGTTCATTTGTTCATTTGTTCATTTGTTCATTTGTTCATTTGTTCATTTGTTCATTTGTTCATTTGTTCATTTGTTCATTTGTTCATTTGTTCATTTGTTCATTTGTTCATTTGTTCATTTGTTCATTTGTTCATTTGTTCATTTGTTCATTTGTTCATTTGTTCATTTGTTCATTTGTTCATTTGTTCATTTGTTCATTTGTTCATTTGTTCATTTGTTCATTTGTTCATTTGTTCATTTGTTCATTTGTTCATTTGTTCATTTGTTCATTTGTTCATTTGTTCATTTGTTCATTTGTTCATTTGTTCATTTATCCATTTGTTCATTTGTTCATTTGTCCATTCGTTCATTTGTTCATTTGTTCATTTGTTCATTTGTTCATTTGTTCGTTTGTTTATTCGTTCAATTGTCTATACGCTCACTTGTTCATTTGTTCATTTGTTCATTTGTTCATTTGTTCATTTGTTCCTTTGTTCATTTGTTCATTTGTTCATTTGTTCATTTGTTCATTTGTTCATTTGTTCATTTGTTCATTTGTTCATTTGTTCATTTGTTCATTTATCCATTTGTTCATTTGTTCATTTGTCCATTCGTTCATTTGTTCATTTGTTCATTTGTTCATTTGTTCATTTGTTCATTTGTTCATTTGTTCACTTGTTCATTTGTTCGTTTGCTCATTTGTTCTTTTGTTCATTTGTTCATTTGTTCATTTGTTCATTTGTTCATTTGTTCATTTGTTCATTTGTTCATTTGTTCATTTGTTCATTTGTTCATTTGTTCATTTGTTCATTTGTTCATTTGTTCCTTTGTTCATTTGTTCATTTGTTCATTTGTTCATTAGTTCATTTGTTCATTTGTTCATTTGTTCATTTATTCATTTGTTCATTTGTTCATTTGTTCATTTGTTCATTTGTTCATTTGTTCATTTGTTCATTTGTTCATTTGTTCATTTGTTCATTTGTCCATTCGTTCATTTGTTCATTTGTTCATTTGTTCATTTGTTCATTTGTTCATTTGTTCATTTGGTCATTTGTCCATTTGTTCATTTGTTCATTTGTTCATTTGTCCATTTCTTCATTTGTCCATTTGTTCATTTGTTCATTTGTTCATTTGTTCATTTGTTCATTTGTTCATTTGTTCATTTGTTCATTTGTACATTTGTTCATTTGTTCATTTGTTCATTTGTTCATTTATCCATTTGTTCATTTGTTCATTTGTCCATTCGTTCATTTGTTCATTTGTTCATTTGTTCATTTGTTCATTTGTTCATTTGTTCATTTGGTCATTTGTCCATTTGTTCATTTGTTCATTTGTTCATTTGTCCATTTGTTCATTTGTTCATTTGGTCATTTGTTCATTTGTTCATTTGTTCATTTGTTCATTTGTTCATTTGTACATTTGTTCATTTGTTCATTTGTTCAGTGGTTCAATTGTTAATTTGTTCATTTGTTCATTTCTTCCATTCTTCATTTCTTCTTTTGTTCACTTCTTCAATTCTTCATTTCTTCATTTGTTCATTTGTTCGTTTTTTAATTTGTTCACTTGTTCATTTGTCCATTTGTTTATTTGTTCACCTGTTCCTTTGTTCATTTGTTCATTTGTTCGTTGTTCATTTGTACATTTGTTCATTGGTTCATTTGTTCATTTGTTCGTTTGCTCATTTGTTCTTTTGTTCATTTGTTCATTTGTTCATTTGTTCATTTGTTCATTTGTTCATTTGTTCATTTGTTCATTTGTTCATTTGTTCATTTGTTCATTTGTTCGTTTGTGCATTTGTTCATTTGATTATTTGTTCATTTGTTCGTTTGTTTATTCGTTCAATTGTCTATACGCTCACTTGTTCATTTGTTCATTTGTTCATTTGTTCACTTGTTCATTTGTTCATTTGTTCATTTGTTCATTTGTTCATTTGTTCATTTGTTCATTTATCCATTTGTTCATTTGTTCATTTGTCCATTTGTTCATTTGTTCATTTGTTCATTTGTTCATTTGTTCATTTGTTCATATGTTCATTTGTTCATTTGTTCATTTGTTCATTTGTTCATTTGTTCATTTGTTCATTTGTTCATTTGTTCACTTGTTCATTTGTTCATTTGTTCATTTGTTCATTTGTTCATTTGTTCATTTGTTCATTTGTTCATTTGTTCATTTGTTCATTTGTTCATTTGTTCATTTGTTCATTTGTTCATTTGTTCATTTGTTCATTTGTTCATTTGTTCATATGTTCATTTGTTCATTTGTTCATTTGTTCATTTGTTCATTTGTTCATTTGTTCATTTGTTCATTTGTTCATTTGTTCATTTGTTCATTTGTTCATTTGTTCATTTGTTCATTTGTTCATTTGTTCATTTGTTCATTTGTTCATTTGTTCATTTGTTCATTTGTTCATTTGTTCATTTGTTCATTTGTTCATTTGTTCATTTGTTCATTTGTTCATTTGTTCATTTGTTCATTTGTTCATTTGTTCATTTGTTCATTTGTTCATTTGTTCATTTGTTCATTTATCCATTTGTTCATTTGTTCATTTGTTCAGTTGTCCATTTGTTCATTTGTTCATTTGTTCATTTGTTCATTTGTTCATTTGTTCATTTGTTCATTTGTTCATTTGTTCATTTGTTCATTTGTTAATTTGTGCATTTGTTCATTTGTTCATTTGTTCATTTGTTCATTTGTTCATTTGTTCATTTGTTAATTTGTGCATTTGTTCATTTGTTCATTCGTTCATTTCTCAACTTGTTCATTTGCTCATTTCTTCATTTCTTCAATTCTTCATTTCTTCTTTTGTTCACTTCTACAATTCTTCATTTCTTCATTTGTTCATTTGTTCGTTTTTTAATTTGTTCACTTGTTCATTTGTCCATTTGTTTATTTGTCCACCTGTTCATTTGTTCATTTGTTCGTTTGTGCATTTGTTCATTTGATTATTTGTTCATTTGTTCGTTTGTTTATTCGTTCAATTGTCTATACGCTCACTTGTTCATTTGTTCATTTGATTATTTGTTCATTTGTTCGTTTGTTTATTCGTTCAATTGTCTATACGCTCACTTGTTCATTTGTTCATTTGTTCATTTGTTCATTTGTTCCTTTGTTCATTTGTTCATTTGTTCATTTGTTCATTTGTTCATTTGTTCATTTGTTCATTTGTTCATTTATCCATTTGTTCATTCGTTCATTTGTTCATTTGTTCATTTGTTCATTTGTTCATTTGGTCATTTGTCCATTTGTTCATTTGTTCATTTGGTCATTTGTCCATTTGTTCATTTGTTCATTTGTTCATTTGTCCATTTGTTCATTTGTTCATTTGGTCATTTGTTCATTCGTTCATTTGTTCATTTGTTCATTTGTTCCTTTGTTCATTTGTTCATTTGTTCATTTGTTCATTTGTTCATTTGTTCATTTGTTCATTTGTTCATTTGTTCATTTGTTCATTTGTTCATTTATCCATTTGTTCATTTGTTCATTTGTCCATTCGTTCATTTGTTCATTTGTTCATTTGTTCATTTGTTCATTTGTTCATTTGTTCATTTGTTCACTTGTTCATTTGTTCGTTTGCTCATTTGTTCTTTTGTTCATTTGTTCATTTGTTCATTTGTTCATTTGTTCATTTGTTCATTTGTTCATTTGTTCATTTGTTCATTTGTTCATTTGTTCATTTGTTCATTTGTTCATTTGTTCCTTTGTTCATTTGTTCATTTGTTCATTTGTTCATTAGTTCATTTGTTCATTTGTTCATTTGTTCATTTATTCATTTGTTCATTTGTTCATTTGTTCATTTGTTCATTTGTTCATTTGTTCATTTGTTCATTTGTTCATTTGTTCATTTGTTCATTTGTCCATTCGTTCATTTGTTCATTTGTTCATTTGTTCATTTGTTCATTTGTTCATTTGTTCATTTGGTCATTTGTCCATTTGTTCATTTGTTCATTTGTTCATTTGTCCATTTCTTCATTTGTCCATTTGTTCATTTGTTCATTTGTTCATTTGTTCATTTGTTCATTTGTTCATTTGTTCATTTGTTCATTTGTACATTTGTTCATTTGTTCATTTGTTCATTTGTTCATTTGTTCATTTGTTCATTTGTTCATTTGTTCATTTGTTCATTTGGTCATTTGTTCATTTGTTCATTTGTTCATATGTTCATTTGTTCATTTGTTCATTTGTTCATTTGTTCATTTGTTCATTTGTTCATTTGTTCATTTGTTCATTTGTTCATTTGTTCATTTGTTCATTTGTTCATTTGTTCATTTGTTCATTTGTTCATTTGTTCATTTGTTCATTTGTTCATTTGTTCATTTGTTCATTTGTTCATTTGTTCATTTGTTCATTTGTTCATTTGTTCATTTGTTCATTTGTTCATTTGTTCATTTGTTCATTTGTTCATTTGTTCATTTGTTCATTTGTTCATTTGTTCATTTGTTCATTTGTTCATTTGTTCATTTGTTCATTTGTTCATTTGTTCATTTGTTCATTTGTTCATTTGTTCATTTGTTCATTTGTTCATTTGTTCATTTGTTCATTTGTTCATTTGTTCATTTGTTCATTTGTTCATTTGTTCATTTGTTCATTTGTTCATTTGTTCATTTGTTCATTTATCCATTTGTTCATTTGTTCATTTGTCCATTCGTTCATTTGTTCATTTGTTCATTTGTTCATTTGTTCATTTGTTCATTTGGTCATTTGTCCATTTGTTCATTTGTTCATTTGTTCATTTGTCCATTTGTTCATTTGTTCATTTGGTCATTTGTTCATTTGTTCATTTGTTCATTTGTTCATTTGTTCATTTGTTCATTTGTTCATTTGTTCATTTGTTCATTTGTTCATTTATCCATTTGTTCATTTGTTCATTTGTCCATTCGTTCATTTGTTCATTTGTTCATTTGTTCATTTGTTCATTTGTTCATTTGTTCATTTGGTCATTTGTCCATTTGTTCATTTGTTCATTTGTTCATTTGTCCATTTGTTCATTTGTTCATTTGGTCATTTGTTCATTTGTTCATTTGTTCATTTGTTCATTTGTTCATTTGTACATTTGTTCATTTGTTCATTTGTTCAGTGGTTCAATTGTTAATTTGTTCATTTGTTCATTTCTTCCATTCTTCATTTCTTCTTTTGTTCACTTCTTCAATTCTTCATTTCTTCATTTGTTCATTTGTTCGTTTTTTAATTTGTTCACTTGTTCATTTGTCCATTTGTTTATTTGTTCACCTGTTCCTTTGTTCATTTGTTCATTTGTTCGTTGTTCATTTGTACATTTGTTCATTGGTTCATTTGTTCATTTGTTCGTTTGCTCATTTGTTCTTTTGTTCATTTGTTCATTTGTTCATTTGTTCATTTGTTCATTTGTTCATTTGTTCATTTGTTCATTTGTTCATTTGTTCATTTGTTCGTTTGTGCATTTGTTCATTTGATTATTTGTTCATTTGTTCGTTTGTTTATTCGTTCAATTGTCTATACGCTCACTTGTTCATTTGTTCATTTGTTCATTTGTTCACTTGTTCATTTGTTCATTTGTTCATTTGTTCATTTGTTCATTTGTTCATTTGTTCATTTGTTCATTTGTTCATTTATCCATTTGTTCATTTGTTCATTTGTCCATTTGTTCATTTGTTCATTTGTTCATTTGTTCATTTGTTCATTTGTTCATATGTTCATTTGTTCATTTGTTCATTTGTTCATTTGTTCATTTGTTCATTTGTTCATTTGTTCATTTGTTCACTTGTTCATTTGTTCATTTGTTCATTTGTTCATTTGTTCATTTGTTCATTTGTTCATTTGTTCATTTGTTCATTTGTTCATTTGTTCATTTGTTCATTTGTTCATTTGTTCATTTGTTCATTTGTTCATATGTTCATTTGTTCATTTGTTCATTTGTTCATTTGTTCATTTGTTCATTTGTTCATTTGTTCATTTGTTCATTTGTTCATTTGTTCATTTGTTCATTTGTTCATTTGTTCATTTGTTCATTTGTTCATTTGTTCATTTGTTCATTTGTTCATTTGTTCATTTGTTCATTTGTTCATTTGTTCATTTGTTCATTTGTTCATTTGTTCATTTGTTCATTTGTTCATTTGTTCATTTGTTCATTTGTTCATTTGTTCATTTGTTCATTTGTTCATTTGTTCATTTGTTCATTTGTTCATTTATCCATTTGTTCATTTGTTCATTTGTTCAGTTGTCCATTTGTTCATTTGTTCATTTGTTCATTTGTTCATTTGTTCATTTGTTCATTTGTTCATTTGTTCATTTGTTCATTTGTTCATTTGTTCATTTGTTAATTTGTGCATTTGTTCATTTGTTCATTTGTTCATTTGTTCATTTGTTCATTTGTTCATTTGTTAATTTGTGCATTTGTTCATTTGTTCATTCGTTCATTTCTCAACTTGTTCATTTGCTCATTTCTTCATTTCTTCAATTCTTCATTTCTTCTTTTGTTCACTTCTACAATTCTTCATTTCTTCATTTGTTCATTTGTTCGTTTTTTAATTTGTTCACTTGTTCATTTGTCCATTTGTTTATTTGTCCACCTGTTCATTTGTTCATTTGTTCGTTTGTGCATTTGTTCATTTGATTATTTGTTCATTTGTTCGTTTGTTTATTCGTTCAATTGTCTATACGCTCACTTGTTCATTTGTTCATTTGATTATTTGTTCATTTGTTCGTTTGTTTATTCGTTCAATTGTCTATACGCTCACTTGTTCATTTGTTCATTTGTTCATTTGTTCATTTGTTCCTTTGTTCATTTGTTCATTTGTTCATTTGTTCATTTGTTCATTTGTTCATTTGTTCATTTGTTCATTTATCCATTTGTTCATTCGTTCATTTGTTCATTTGTTCATTTGTTCATTTGTTCATTTGGTCATTTGTCCATTTGTTCATTTGTTCATTTGGTCATTTGTCCATTTGT
The DNA here is from genome assembly GCF_051020955.1 of Megalopta genalis. Lineage (NCBI taxonomy): Eukaryota > Metazoa > Arthropoda > Insecta > Hymenoptera > Halictidae > Megalopta > Megalopta genalis. Next base: position 710,940 of record NW_027476140.1, read on the forward strand.
TCATTTGTTCATTTGTTCATTTGTCCATTTGTTCATTTGTTCATTTGGTCATTTGTTCATTCGTTCATTTGTTCATTTGTTCATTTGTTCATTTGTTCATTTGTTCATTTGGTCATTTGTCCATTTGTTCATTTGTTCATTTGGTCATTTGTCCATTTGTTCATTTGTTCATTTGTTCATTTGTCCATTTGTTCATTTGTTCATTTGTTCATTTGTTCATTTGTTCATTTGTTCATTTGTTCATTTGTCCATTTGTTCATTTGTTCATTTGTTCATTTGTCCATTTGTTCATTTGTTCATTTGGTCATTTGTTCATTTGTTCATTTGTTCATTTGTTCATTTGTTCATTTGTTCATTTGTTCATTTGTTCATTTGTACATTTGTTCATTTGTTCATTTGTTCATTTGTTCAGTTGTTCAGTTGTTCATTTGTTCACTTCTTCAATTCTTCATTTCTTCATTTGTTCATTTGTTCGTTTTTTAACTTGTTCACTTGTTTATTTGTCCATTTGTTTATTTGTTCACCTGTTCCTTTGTTCATTTGTTCGTTGTTCATTTGTACATTTGTTCATTTGTTCATTTGTTCATTTGTTCATTTGTTCATTTGTTCGTTTGTTCATTTGTTCGTTTGCTCATTTGTTCTTTTGTTCATTTGTTCATTTGTTCATTTGTTCATTTGTTCCTTTGTTCATTTGTTCATTTGTTCATTTGTTCATTTGTTCATTTGTTCATTTGTTCATTTGTTCATTTGTTCATTTATCCATTTGTTCATTTGTTCATTTGTCCATTCGTTGATTTGTTCATTTGTTCATTTGTTCATTTGGTCATTTGTGCATTTGTTCATTTGTTCATTTGTTCATTTGTCCATTTGTTCATTTGTTCATTTGGTCATTTGTTCATTTGTTCATTTGTTCATTTGTTCATTTGTTCATTTGTTCATTTGTTAATTTGTGCATTTGTTCATTTGTTCATTTGTTCATTTGTTCATTTGTTCATTTGTTCATTTGTTAATTTGTGCATTTGTTCATTTGTTCATTCGTTCATTTCTCAACTTGTTCATTTGCTCATTTCTTCATTTCTTCAATTCTTCATTTCTTCTTTTGTTCACTTCTACAATTCTTCATTTCTTCATTTGTTCATTTGTTCGTTTTTTAATTTGTTCACTTGTTCATTTGTCCATTTGTTTATTTGTCCACCTGTTCATTTGTTCATTTGTTCGTTTGTGCATTTGTTCATTTGATTATTTGTTCATTTGTTCGTTTGTTTATTCGTTCAATTGTCTATACGCTCACTTGTTCATTTGTTCATTTGATTATTTGTTCATTTGTTCGTTTGTTTATTCGTTCAATTGTCTATACGCTCACTTGTTCATTTGTTCATTTGTTCATTTGTTCATTTGTTCCTTTGTTCATTTGTTCATTTGTTCATTTGTTCATTTGTTCATTTGTTCATTTGTTCATTTGTTCATTTATCCATTTGTTCATTCGTTCATTTGTTCATTTGTTCATTTGTTCATTTGTTCATTTGGTCATTTGTCCATTTGTTCATTTGTTCATTTGGTCATTTGTCCATTTGTTCATTTGTTCATTTGTTCATTTGTCCATTTGTTCATTTGTTCATTTGGTCATTTGTTCATTCGTTCATTTGTTCATTTGTTCATTTGTTCATTTGTTCATTTGTTCATTTGGTCATTTGTCCATTTGTTCATTTGTTCATTTGGTCATTTGTCCATTTGTTCATTTGTTCATTTGTTCATTTGTCCATTTGTTCATTTGTTCATTTGTTCATTTGTTCATTTGTTCATTTGTTCATTTGTTCATTTGTCCATTTGTTCATTTGTTCATTTGTTCATTTGTCCATTTGTTCATTTGTTCATTTGGTCATTTGTTCATTTGTTCATTTGTTCATTTGTTCATTTGTTCATTTGTTCATTTGTTCATTTGTTCATTTGTACATTTGTTCATTTGTTCATTTGTTCATTTGTTCAGTTGTTCAGTTGTTCATTTGTTCACTTCTTCAATTCTTCATTTCTTCATTTGTTCATTTGTTCGTTTTTTAACTTGTTCACTTGTTTATTTGTCCATTTGTTTATTTGTTCACCTGTTCCTTTGTTCATTTGTTCGTTGTTCATTTGTACATTTGTTCATTTGTTCATTTGTTCATTTGTTCATTTGTTCATTTGTTCGTTTGTTCATTTGTTCGTTTGCTCATTTGTTCTTTTGTTCATTTGTTCATTTGTTCATTTGTTCATTTGTTCCTTTGTTCATTTGTTCATTTGTTCATTTGTTCATTTGTTCATTTGTTCATTTGTTCATTTGTTCATTTGTTCATTTATCCATTTGTTCATTTGTTCATTTGTCCATTCGTTGATTTGTTCATTTGTTCATTTGTTCATTTGGTCATTTGTGCATTTGTTCATTTGTTCATTTGTTCATTTGTCCATTTGTTCATTTGTTCATTTGGTCATTTGTTCATTTGTTCATTTGTTCATTTGTTCATTTGTTCATTTGTTCATTTGTTCATTTGTTCATTTGTTCATTTGTTCATTTGTTCATTTGTTCATTTGTTCATTTGTTCATTTGTTCATTTGTTCATTTGTTCATTTGTTCATTTGTTCATTTGTTCATTTGTTCATTTCTTCATTTGTTCATTTGTTCATTTGTTCATTTGTTCATTTGTTCATTTGTTCATTTGTTCATTTGTTCATTTGTTCATTTGTTCATTTGTCCATTTGTTCATTTGTTCATTTGTTCATTTGTTCATTTGTTCATTTGTTCATTTGTTCATTTGTCCATTTGTTCATTTGTTCATTTGTTCATTTGTCCATTTGTTCATTTGTTCATTTGGTCATTTGTTCATTTGTTCATTTGTTCATTTGTTCATTTGTTCATTTGTTCATTTGTTCATTTGTTCATTTGTACATTTGTTCATTTGTTCATTTGTTCATTTGTTCAGTTGTTCAGTTGTTCATTTGTTCACTTCTTCAATTCTTCATTTCTTCATTTGTTCATTTGTTCGTTTTTTAACTTGTTCACTTGTTTATTTGTCCATTTGTTTATTTGTTCACCTGTTCCTTTGTTCATTTGTTCGTTGTTCATTTGTACATTTGTTCATTTGTTCATTTGTTCATTTGTTCATTTGTTCATTTGTTCGTTTGTTCATTTGTTCGTTTGCTCATTTGTTCTTTTGTTCATTTGTTCATTTGTTCATTTGTTCATTTGTTCCTTTGTTCATTTGTTCATTTGTTCATTTGTTCATTTGTTCATTTGTTCATTTGTTCATTTGTTCATTTGTTCATTTGTTCATTTGTTCATTTATCCATTTGTTCATTTGTTCATTTGTCCATTCGTTGATTTGTTCATTTGTTCATTTGTTCATTTGGTCATTTGTGCATTTGTTCATTTGTTCATTTGTTCATTTGTCCATTTGTTCATTTGTTCATTTGGTCATTTGTTCATTTGTTCATTTGTTCATTTGTTCATTTGTTCATTTGTTCATTTGTTCATTTGTTCATTTGTTCATTTGTTCATTTGTTCATTTGTTCATTTGTTCATTTGTTCATTTGTTCATTTGTTCATTTGTTCAGTTGTCCATTTGTTCATTTGTTCATTTGTTCATTTGTTCATTTGTTCATTTGTTCATTTGTTCATTTGTTCATTTGTTCATTTGTTCATTTGTTCATTTGTTCATTTGTTCATTTGTTCATTTGTGCATTTGTTCATTTGTTCATTCGTTCATTTCTCAACTTGTTCATTTGCTCATTTCTTCATTTCTTCAATTCTTCATTTCTTCTTTTGTTCACTTCTTCAATTCTTCATTTCTTCATTTGCTCATTTGTTCGTTTTTTAATTTGTTCACTTGTTCATTTGTCCATTTGTTTATTTGTTCACCTGTTCCTTTGTTCATTTGTTCATTTGTTCATTTGTTCGTTGTTCATTTGTTCATTTGTTCATTTGTTCATTTGTTCATTTGTACATTTGTTCATTTGTTCATTTGTTCATTTGTTCAGTGGTTCAGTTGTTCATTTGTTCATTTCTTCAATTCTTCATTTCTTCTTTTGTTCACTTCTTCAATTCTTCATTTCTTCATTTGTTCATTTGTTCGTTTTTTAATTTGTTCACTTGTTCATTTGTCCATTTGTTTATTTGTTCACCTGTTCCTTTGTTCATTTGTTCATTTGTTCATTTGTTCGTTGTTCATTTGTTCGTTTGCTCATTTGTTCTTTTGTTCATTTGTTCATTTGTTCATTTGTTCATTTGTTCCTTTGTTCATTTGTTCATTTGTTCATTTGTTCATTTGTTCATTTGTTCATTTGTTCATTTGTTCATTTGTTCATTTATCCATTTGTTCATTTGTTCATTTGTCCATTCGTTGATTTGTTCATTTGTTCATTTGTTCATTTGGTCATTTGTGCATTTGTTCATTTGTTCATTTGTTCATTTGTCCATTTGTTCATTTGTTCATTTGGTCATTTGTTCATTTGTTCATTTGTTCATTTGTTCATTTGTTCATTTGTTCATTTGTTCATTTGTTCATTTGTTCATTTGTTCATTTGTTCATTTGTTCATTTGTTCATTTGTTCATTTGTTCATTTGTTCATTTGTTCATTTGTTCATTTGTTCATTTGTTCATTTGTTCATTTCTTCATTTGTTCATTTGTTCATTTGTTCATTTGTTCATTTGTTCATTTGTTCATTTGTTCATTTGTTCATTTGTTCATTTGTTCATTTGTCCATTTGTTCATTTGTTCATTTGTTCATTTGTTCATTTGTTCATTTGTTCATTTGTTCATTTGTCCATTTGTTCATTTGTTCATTTGTTCATTTGTCCATTTGTTCATTTGTTCATTTGGTCATTTGTTCATTTGTTCATTTGTTCATTTGTTCATTTGTTCATTTGTTCATTTGTTCATTTGTTCATTTGTACATTTGTTCATTTGTTCATTTGTTCATTTGTTCAGTTGTTCAGTTGTTCATTTGTTCACTTCTTCAATTCTTCATTTCTTCATTTGTTCATTTGTTCGTTTTTTAACTTGTTCACTTGTTTATTTGTCCATTTGTTTATTTGTTCACCTGTTCCTTTGTTCATTTGTTCGTTGTTCATTTGTACATTTGTTCATTTGTTCATTTGTTCATTTGTTCATTTGTTCATTTGTTCGTTTGTTCATTTGTTCGTTTGCTCATTTGTTCTTTTGTTCATTTGTTCATTTGTTCATTTGTTCATTTGTTCCTTTGTTCATTTGTTCATTTGTTCATTTGTTCATTTGTTCATTTGTTCATTTGTTCATTTGTTCATTTGTTCATTTATCCATTTGTTCATTTGTTCATTTGTCCATTCGTTGATTTGTTCATTTGTTCATTTGTTCATTTGGTCATTTGTGCATTTGTTCATTTGTTCATTTGTTCATTTGTCCATTTGTTCATTTGTTCATTTGGTCATTTGTTCATTTGTTCATTTGTTCATTTGTTCATTTGTTCATTTGTTCATTTGTTCATTTGTTCATTTGTTCATTTGTTCATTTGTTCATTTGTTCATTTGTTCATTTGTTCATTTGTTCATTTGTTCATTTGTTCAGTTGTCCATTTGTTCATTTGTTCATTTGTTCATTTGTTCATTTGTTCATTTGTTCATTTGTTCATTTGTTCATTTGTTCATTTGTTCATTTGTTCATTTGTTCATTTGTTCATTTGTTCATTTGTGCATTTGTTCATTTGTTCATTCGTTCATTTCTCAACTTGTTCATTTGCTCATTTCTTCATTTCTTCAATTCTTCATTTCTTCTTTTGTTCACTTCTTCAATTCTTCATTTCTTCATTTGCTCATTTGTTCGTTTTTTAATTTGTTCACTTGTTCATTTGTCCATTTGTTTATTTGTTCACCTGTTCCTTTGTTCATTTGTTCATTTGTTCATTTGTTCGTTGTTCATTTGTTCATTTGTTCATTTGTTCATTTGTTCATTTGTACATTTGTTCATTTGTTCATTTGTTCATTTGTTCAGTGGTTCAGTTGTTCATTTGTTCATTTCTTCAATTCTTCATTTCTTCTTTTGTTCACTTCTTCAATTCTTCATTTCTTCATTTGTTCATTTGTTCGTTTTTTAATTTGTTCACTTGTTCATTTGTCCATTTGTTTATTTGTTCACCTGTTCCTTTGTTCATTTGTTCATTTGTTCATTTGTTCGTTGTTCATTTGTACATTTGTTCATTTGTTCATTTGTTCATTTGTTCGTTTGCTCATTTGTTCTTTTGTTCATTTGTTCATTTGTTCATTTGTTCATTTGTTCATTTGTTCATTTGTTCATTTGTTCATTTGTTCATTTGTTCATTTGTTCGTTTGTGCATTTGTTCATTTGATTGTTTGTTCATTTGTTCGTTTGTTTATTCGTTCAATTGTCTATACGCTCACTTGTTCATTTGTTCATTTGTTCATTTGTTCATTTGTTCATTTGTTCATTTGTTCCTTTGTTCATTTGTTCATTTGTTCATTTGTTCATTTGTTCATTTGTTCATTTGTTCATTTGTTCATTTGTTCATTTGTTCATTTATCCATTTGTTCGTTTGTTCATTTGTCCATTCGTTCATTTGTTCATTTGTTCATTTGTTCATTTGTTCATTTGTTCATTTGGTCATTTGTCCATTTGTTCATTTGTTCATTTGTTCATTTGTCCATTTGTTCATTTGTTCATTTGGTCATTTGTTCATTTGTTCATTTGTTCGTTTGTTCATTTGTCCATTCGTTCATTTGTTCATTTGTTCATTTGTTCATTTGTTCATTTGTTCATTTGTTCATTTGTTCGTTTGTTCATTTGTCCATTCGTTCATTTGTTCATTTGGTCATTTGTTCATTTGTTCATTTGTTCATTTGTTCATTTGTTCATTTATCCATTTGTTCATTTGTTCATTTGTCCATTCGTTGATTTGTTCATTTGTTCATTTGTTCATTTGGTCATTTGTGCATTTGTTCATTTGTTCATTTGTTCATTTGTCCATTTGTTCATTTGTTCATTTGGTCATTTGTTCATTTGTTCATTTGTTCATTTGTTCATTTGTTCATTTGTTCATTTGTTCATTTGTTCATTTGTTCATTTGTTCATTTGTTCATTTGTTCATTTGTTCATTTGTTCATTTGTTCATTTGTTCATTTGTTCATTTGTTCATTTGTTCATTTGTTCATTTGTTCATTTGTTCATTTCTTCATTTGTTCATTTGTTCAGTTGTCCATTTGTTCATTTGTTCATTTGTTCATTTGTTCATTTGTTCATTTGTTCATTTGTTCATTTGTTCATTTGTTCATTTGTTCATTTGTTCATTTGTTCATTTGTTCATTTGTTCATTTGTGCATTTGTTCATTTGTTCATTCGTTCATTTCTCAACTTGTTCATTTGCTCATTTCGTTCATTTCTCAACTTCTTCATTTGCTTCATTTCTTCATCTTCTTCAATTCTTCATTTCTTCATTTGTTCTCTTTTTCATTTGTTCATTTGTTCATTTGTCATTTGTTCGTTTTATTTGTTCACCTTGTTCATTTGTTCATTTGTTATTTGTTCACTTTCGTTGTTCATTTGTTCATTTGTTCATTTGTTCATTTGTACATTTGTTCATTTGTTCATTTGTTCATTTGTTCAGTGGTTCAGTTGTTCATTTGTTCATTTCTTCAATTCTTCATTTCTTCTTTTGTTCACTTCTTCAATTCTTCATTTCTTCATTTGTTCATTTGTTCGTTTTTTAATTTGTTCACTTGTTCATTTGTCCATTTGTTTATTTGTTCACCTGTTCCTTTGTTCATTTGTTCATTTGTTCATTTGTTCGTTGTTCATTTGTACATTTGTTCATTTGTTCATTTGTTCATTTGTTCGTTTGCTCATTTGTTCTTTTGTTCATTTGTTCATTTGTTCATTTGTTCATTTGTTCATTTGTTCATTTGTTCATTTGTTCATTTGTTCATTTGTTCATTTGTTCGTTTGTGCATTTGTTCATTTGATTATTTGTTCATTTGTTCGTTTGTTTATTCGTTCAATTGTCTATACGCTCACTTGTTCATTTGTTCATTTGTTCATTTGTTCATTTGTTCATTTGTTCATTTGTTCCTTTGTTCATTTGTTCATTTGTTCATTTGTTCATTTGTTCATTTGTTCATTTGTTCATTTGTTCATTTGTTCATTTGTTCATTTATCCATTTGTTCGTTTGTTCATTTGTCCATTCGTTCATTTGTTCATTTGTTCATTTGTTCATTTGTTCATTTGTTCATTTGGTCATTTGTCCATTTGTTCATTTGTTCATTTGTTCATTTGTCCATTTGTTCATTTGTTCATTTGGTCATTTGTTCATTTGTTCATTTGTTCGTTTGTTCATTTGTCCATTCGTTCATTTGTTCATTTGGTCATTTGTTCATTTGTTCATTTGTTCATTTGTTCATTTGTTCATTTGTTCGTTTGTTCATTTGTCCATTCGTTCATTTGTTCATTTGGTCATTTGTTCATTTGTTCATTTGTTCATTTGTTCATTTGTTCATTTGTTCATTTGTTCATTTGTTCATTTGTTCATTTGTTCATTTGTTCATTTGTTCATTTGTTCATTTGTTCATTTGTTCATTTGTTCATTTGTTCATTTGTTCATTTGTTCATTTGTTCATTTGTTCATTTGTTCATTTGTTCATTTGTTCATTTGTTCATTTATCCATTTGTTCATTTGTTCATTTGTTCAGTTGTCCATTTGTTCATTTGTTCATTTGTTCATTTGTTCATTTGTTCATTTGTTCATTTGTGCATTTGTTCATTTGTTCATTCGTTCATTTCTCAACTTGTTCATTTGCCCATTTCTTCATTTCTTCAATTCTTCATTTCTTCTTTTGTTCACTTCTCCAATTCTTCATTTATTCATTTGCTCATTTGTTCGTTTTGTAATTTGTTCACTTGTTCATTTGTCCATTTGTTTATTTGTTCACCTGTTCCTTTGTTCATTTGTTCATTTGTTCATTTGTTCGTTGTTCATTTGTACATTTGTTCATTTGTTCATTTGTTCATTTGTTCATTTGTTCACTTGTTCATTTGTTCGTTTGCTCATTTGTTCTTTTGTTCATTTGTTCATTTGTTCATTTGTTCATTTGTTCATTTGTTCATTTGTTCATTTGTTCATTTGTTCATTTGTTCATTTGTTCATTTGTTCATTTGTTCATTTGTTCATTTGTTCATTTGTTCATTTGTTCCTTTGTTCTTTTGTTCATTTGTTCATTTGTTCATTAGTTCATTTGTTCATTTGTTCATTTGTTCATTTGTTCATTTGTTCATTTGTTCATTTGTTCATTTGTTCATTTGTTCATTTGTTCATTTGTTCATTTGTTCATTTGTTCATTTGTTCATTTGTTCATTTATCCATTTGTTCATTTGTTCATTTGTCCATTCGTTCATTTGTTCATTTGTTCATTTGTTCATTTGTTCATTTGTTCATTTGGTCATTTGTCCATTTGTTCATTTGTTCATTTGTTCATTTGTTCATTTGTTCATTTGTTCATTTGTTCATTTGTACATTTGTTCATTTGTTCATTTGTTCATTTGTTCATTTGTTCATTTGTTCATTTGTTCATTTGTTCATTTGTTCATTTGGTCATTTGTTCATTTGTTCACTTGTTCATATGTTCATTTGTTCATTTGTTCATTTGTTCATTTGTTCATTTGTTCATTTGTTCATTTGTTCATTTGTTCATTTGTTCATTTGTTCATTTGTTCATTTGTTCATTTGTTCATTTGTTCATTTGTTCATTTGTTCATTTGTTCATTTATCCATTTGTTCATTTGTTCATTTGTCCATTCGTTCATTTGTTCATTTGTTCATTTGTTCATTTGGTCATTTGTCCATTTGTTCATTTGTTCATTTGTTCATTTGTCCATTTGTTCATTTGTTCATATGTTCATTTGTTCATTTGTTCATTTGTTCATTTGTTCATTTGTTCATTTGTTCATTTGTTCATTTGTTCATTTGTTCATTTGTTCATTTGTTCATTTGTTCATTTATCCATTTGTTCATTTGTTCATTTGTCCATTCGTTCATTTGTTCATTTGTTCATTTGTTCATTTGTTCATTTGTTCATTTGTTCATTTGGTCATTTGTCCATTTGTTCATTTGTTCATTTGGTCATTTGTCCATTTGTTCATTTGTTCATTTGTTCATTTGTCCATTTGTTCATTTGTTCATTTGGTCATTTGTTCATTTGTTCATTTGTTCATTTGTTCATTTGTTCATTTGTTCATTTGTCCATTTGTTCATTTGTTCATTTGTTCATTTGTCCATTTGTTCATTTGTTCATTTGGTCATTTGTTCATTTGTTCATTTGTTCATTTGTTCATTTGTTCATTTGTTCATTTGTTCATTTGTTCATTTGTACATTTGTTCATTTGTTCATTTGTTCATTTGTTCAGTTGTTCAGTTGTTCATTTGTTCACTTCTTCAATTCTTCATTTCTTCATTTGTTCATTTGTTCGTTTTTTAACTTGTTCACTTGTTTATTTGTCCATTTGTTTATTTGTTCACCTGTTCCTTTGTTCATTTGTTCGTTGTTCATTTGTACATTTGTTCATTTGTTCATTTGTTCATTTGTTCATTTGTTCGTTTGTTCATTTGTTCGTTTGCTCATTTGTTCTTTTGTTCATTTGTTCATTTGTTCATTTGTTCATTTGTTCATTTGTTCCTTTGTTCATTTGTTCATTTGTTCATTTGTTCATTTGTTCATTTGTTCATTTGTTCATTTGTTCATTTGTTCATTTATCCATTTGTTCATTTGTTCATTTGTCCATTCGTTGATTTGTTCATTTGTTCATTTGTTCATTTGGTCATTTGTGCATTTGTTCATTTGTTCATTTGTTCATTTGTCCATTTGTTCATTTGTTCATTTGGTCATTTGTTCATTTGTTCATTTGTTCATTTGTTCATTTGTTCATTTGTTTATTTGTTCATTTGTTCATTTGTTCATTTGTTCATTTGTTCATTTGTTCATTTGTTCATTTGTTCATTTGTTCATTTGTTCATTTGTTCATTTGTTCATTTGTTCATTTCTTCATTTGTTCATTTGTTCAGTTGTCCATTTGTTCATTTGTTCATTTGTTCATTTGTTCATTTGTTCATTTGTTCATTTGTTCATTTGTTCATTTGTTCATTTGTTCATTTGTTCATTTGTGCATTTGTTCATTTGTTCATTCGTTCATTTCTCAACTTGTTCATTTGCTCATTTCTTCATTTCTTCAATTCTTCATTTCTTCTTTTGTTCACTTCTTCAATTCTTCATTTCTTCATTTGCTCATTTGTTCGTTTTTTAATTTGTTCACTTGTTCATTTGTCCATTTGTTTATTTGTTCACCTGTTCCTTTGTTCATTTGTACATTTGTTCATTTGTTCATTTGTTCATTTGTTCAGTGGTTCAGTTGTTCATTTGTTCATTTCTTCAATTCTTCATTTCTTCTTTTGTTCACTTCTTCAATTCTTCATTTGTTCGTTTTTTAATTTGTTCACTTGTTCATTTGTCCATTTGTTTATTTGTTCACCTGTTCCTTTGTTCATTTGTTCATTTGTTCATTTGTTCGTTGTTCATTTGTACATTTGTTCATTTGTTCATTTGTTCATTTGTTCGTTTGCTCATTTGTTCTTTTGTTCATTTGTTCATTTGTTCATTTGTTCATTTGTTCATTTGTTCATTTGTTCATTTGTTCATTTGTTCATTTGTTCATTTGTTCGTTTGTGCATTTGTTCATTTGATTATTTGTTCATTTGTTCGTTTGTTTATGCGTTCAATTGTCTATACGCTCACTTGTTCATTTGTTCATTTGTTCATTTGTTCATTTGTTCATTTGTTCATTTGTTCCTTTGTTCATTTGTTCATTTGTTCATTTGTTCATTTGTTCATTTGTTCATTAGTTCATTTGTTCATTTGTTCATTTGTTCATTTGTTCATTTGTTCATTTGTTCATTTATCCATTTGTTCGTTTGTTCATTTGTCCATTCGTTCATTTGTTCATTTGTTCATTTGTTCATTTGTTCATTTGTTCATTTGTTCATTTGGTCATTTGTCCATTTGTTCATTTGTTCATTTGTTCATTTGTCCATTTGTTCATTTGTTCATTTGGTCATTTGTTCATTTGTTCATTTGTTCGTTTGTTCATTTGTCCATTCGTTCATTTGTTCATTTGGTCATTTGTTCATTTGTTCATTTGTTCATTTGTTCATTTGTTCATTTGTTCATTTGTTCATTTGTTCATTTGTTCATTTGTTCATTTGTTCATTTGTTCATTTGTTCATTTGTTCATTTGTTCATTTGTTCATTTGTTCATTTGTTCATTTGTTCATTTGTTCATTTGTTCATTTGTTCATTTGTTCATTTGTTCATTTGTTCATTTGTTCATTTGTTCATTTGTTCATTTGTTCATTTGTTCATTTGTTCATTTGTTCATTTGTTCATTTGTTCATTTATCCATTTGTTCATTTGTTCTTCATTTATCCATTTGTTCATTTGTTCATTTGTTCAGTTGTCCATTTGTTCATTTGTTCATTTGTTCATTTGTTCATTTGTTCATTTGTTCATTTGTGCATTTGTTCATTTGTTCATTCGTTCATTTCTCAACTTGTTCATTTGCCCATTTCTTCATTTCTTCAATTCTTCATTTCTTCTTTTGTTCACTTCTCCAATTCTTCATTTATTCATTTGCTCATTTGTTCGTTTTTTAATTTGTTCACTTGTTCATTTGTCCATTTGTTTATTTGTTCACCTGTTCCTTTGTTCATTTGTTCATTTGTTCATTTGTTCGTTGTTCATTTGTACATTTGTTCATTTGTTCATTTGTTCATTTGTTCATTTGTTCATTTGTTCACTTGTTCATTTGTTCGTTTGCTCATTTGTTCTTTTGTTCATTTGTTCATTTGTTCATTTGTTCATTTGTTCATTTGTTCATTTGTTCATTTGTTCATTTGTTCATTTGTTCATTTGTTCATTTGTTCATTTGTTCATTTGTTCATTTGTTCATTTGTTCATTTGTTCATTTGTACATTTGTTCATTTGTTCATTTGTTCATTTGTTCATTTGTTCATTTGTTCATTTGTTCATTTGTTCATTTGTTCATTTGGTCATTTGTTCATTTGTTCATTTGTTCATATGTTCATTTGTTCATTTGTTCATTTGTTCATTTGTTCATTTGTTCATTTGTTCATTTGTTCATTTGTTCATTTGTTCATTTGTTCATTTGTTCATTTGTTCATTTGTTCATTTGTTCATTTGTTCATTTGTTCATTTGTTCATTTGTTCATTTATCCATTTGTTCATTTGTTCATTTGTCCATTCGTTCATTTGTTCATTTGTTCATTTGTTCATTTGGTCATTTGTCCATTTGTTCATTTGTTCATTTGTTCATTTGTCCATTTGTTCATTTGTTCATATGTTCATTTGTTCATTTGTTCATTTGTTCATTTGTTCATTTGTTCATTTGTTCATTTGTTCATTTGTTCATTTGTTCATTTGTTCATTTGTTCATTTGTTCATTTGTTCATTTATCCATTTGTTCATTTGTTCATTTGTCCATTCGTTCATTTGTTCATTTGTTCATTTGTTCATTTGTTCATTTGTTCATTTGTTCATTTGGTCATTTGTCCATTTGTTCATTTGTTCATTTGTTCATTTGTCCATTTGTTCATTTGTTCATTTGGTCATTTGTTCATTTGTTCATTTGTTCATTTGTTCATTTGTACATTTGTTCATTTGTTCATTTGTTCATTTGTTCAGTGGTTCAATTGTTCATTTGTTCATTTGTTCATTTCTTCAATTCTTCATTTCTTCTTTTGTTCACTTCTTCAATTCTTCATTTCTTCATTTGTTCATTTGTTCGTTTTTTAATTTGTTCACTTGTTCATTTGTCCATTTGTTTATTTGTTCACCTGTTCCTTTGTTCATTTGTTCATTTGTTCGTTGTTCATTTGTACATTTGTTCATTTGTTCATTTGTTCATTTGTTCGTTTGCTCATTTGTTCTTTTGTTCATTTGTTCATTTGTTCATTTGTTCATTTGTTCATTTGTTCATTTGTTAATTTGTGCATTTGTTCATTTGTTCATTTGTTCGTTTGTGCATTTGTTCATTTGATTATTTGTTCATTTGTTCGTTTGTTTATTCGTTCAATTGTCTATACGCTCACTTGTTCATTTGTTCATTTGTTCATTTGTTCACTTGTTCATTTGTTCATTTGTTCATTTGTCCATTTGTTTATTTGTTCACCTGTTCCTTTGTTCATTTGTTCATTTGTTCATTTGTTCGTTGTTCATTTGTACATTTGTTCATTTGTTCATTTGTTCATTTGTTCATTTGTTCATATGTTCATTTGTTCATTTGTTCATTTGTTCATTTGTTCATTTGTTCATTTGTTCATTTGTTCATTTGTTCATTTGTTCATTTGTTCATTTGTTCATTTATCCATTTGTTCGTTTGTTCATTTGTCCATTCGTTCATTTGTTCATTTGTTCATTTGTTCATTTGTTCATTTGTTCATTTGGTCATTTGTCCATTTGTTCATTTGTTCATTTGTTCATTTGTCCATTTGTTCATTTGTTCATTTGGTCATTTGTTCATTTGTTCATTTGTTCGTTTGTTCATTTGTCCATTCGTTCATTTGTTCATTTGGTCATTTGTTCATTTGTTCATTTGTTCATTTGTTCATTTGTTCATTTGTTCATTTGTTCATTTGTTCATTTGTTCATTTGTTCATTTGTTCATTTGTTCATTTGTTCATTTGTTCATTTGTTCATTTGTTCATTTGTTCATTTGTTCATTTGTTCATTTGTTCATTTGTTCATTTGTTCATTTGTTCATTTGTTCATTTGTTCATTTGTGCATTTGTTCATTTGTCCATTCGTTCATTTCTCAACTTGTTCATTTGCCCATTTCTTCATTTCTTCAATTCTTCATTTCTTCTTTTGTTCACTTCTCCAATTCTTCATTTATTCATTTGCTCATTTGTTCGTTTTTTAATTTGTTCACTTGTTCATTTGTCCATTTGTTTATTTGTTCACCTGTTCCTTTGTTCATTTGTTCATTTGTTCATTTGTTCGTTGTTCATTTGTACATTTGTTCATTTGTTCATTTGTTCATTTGTTCATTTGTTCACTTGTTCATTTGTTCTTTTGTTCATTTGTTCATTTGTTCATTTGTTCATTTGTTCATTTGTTCATTTGTTCATTTGTTCATTTGTTCATTTGTTCATTTGTTCATTTGTTCATTTGTTCATTTGTTCATTTGTTCATTTGTTCATTTGTTCCTTTGTTCTTTTGTTCATTTGTTCATTTGTTCATTAGTTCATTTGTTCATTTGTTCATTTGTTCATTTGTTCATTTGTTCATTTGTTCATTTGTTCATTTGTTCATTTGTTCATTTGTTCATTTGTTCATTTGTTCATTTGTTCATTTATCCATTTGTTCATTTGTTCATTTGTCCATTCGTTCATTTGTTCATTTGTTCATTTGTTCATTTGTTCATTTGTTCATTTGGTCATTTGTCCATTTGTTCATTTGTTCATTTGTTCATTTGTTCATGTGTTCATTTGTTCATTTGTTCATTTGTTCATTTGTTCATTTGTTCATTTGTTCATTTGTTCATTTGTTCATTTGTTCATTTGTTCATTTGTTCATTTGTTCATTTGTTCATTTGTTCATTTGTTCATTTGTTCATTTGTTCATTTGTTCATTTGTTCATTTGTTCATTTGTTCATTTGTTCATTTATCCATTTGTTCATTTGTTCATTTGTCCATTCGTTCATTTGTTCATTTGTTCATTTGTTCATTTGTTCATTTGTTCATTTGGTCATTTGTCCATTTGTTCATTTGTCCATTCGTTCATTTGTTCATTTGTTCATTTGTTCATTTGTTCATTTGTTCATTTGTTCATTTGTTCATTTGTTCATTTGTTCATTTATCCATTTGTTCATTTGTTCATTTGTTCAGTTGTCCATTTGTTCATTTGTTCATTTGTTCATTTGTTCATTTGTGCATTTGTTCATTTGTTCATTCGTTCATTTCTCAACTTGTTCATTTGCCCATTTCTTCATTTCTTCAATTCTTCATTTCTTCTTTTGTTCACTTCTCCAATTCTTCATTTATTCATTTGCTCATTTGTTCGTTTTTTAATTTGTTCACTTGTTCATTTGTCCATTTGTTTATTTGTTCACCTGTTCCTTTGTTCATTTGTTCATTTGTTCGTTGTTCATTTGTACATTTGTTCATTTGTTCATTTGTTCATTTGTTCATTTGTTCACTTGTTCATTTGTTCGTTTGCTCATTTGTTCTTTTGTTCATTTGTTCATTTGTTCATTTGTTCATTTGTTCATTTGTTCATTTGTTCATTTGTTCATTTGTTCATTTGTTCATTTGTTCATTTGTTCATTTGTTCATTTGTTCATTTGTTCATTTGTTCCTTTGTTCTTTTGTTCATTTGTTCATTTGTTCATTAGTTCATTTGTTCATTTGTTCATTTGTTCATTTGTTCATTTGTTCATTTGTTCATTTGTTCATTTGTTCATTTGTTCATTTGTTCATTTGTTCATTTGTTCATTTGTTCATTTATCCATTTGTTCATTTGTTCATTTGTCCATTCGTTCATTTGTTCATTTGTTCATTTGTTCATTTGTTCATTTGTTCATTTGGTCATTTGTCCATTTGTTCATTTGTTCATTTGTTCATTTGTTCATTTGTTCATTTGTTCATTTGTTCATTTGTACATTTGTTCATTTGTTCATTTGTTCATTTGTTCATTTGTTCATTTGTTCATTTGTTCATTTGTTCATTTGTTCATTTGTTCATTTGGTCATTTGTTCATTTGTTCATTTGTTCATATGTTCATTTGTTCATTTGTTCATTTGTTCATTTGTTCATTTGTTCATTTGTTCATTTGTTCATTTGTTCATTTGTTCATTTGTTCATTTGTTCATTTGTTCATTTGTTCATTTGTTCATTTGTTCATTTGTTCATTTGTTCATTTGTTCATTTGTTCATTTATCCATTTGTTCATTTGTTCATTTGTCCATTCGTTCATTTGTTCATTTGTTCATTTGTTCATTTGGTCATTTGTCCATTTGTTCATTTGTTCATTTGTTCATTTGTCCATTTGTTCATTTGTTCATATGTTCATTTGTTCATTTGTTCATTTGTTCATTTGTTCATTTGTTCATTTGTTCATTTGTTCATTTGTTCATTTGTTCATTTGTTCATTTGTTCATTTGTTCATTTATCCATTTGTTCATTTGTTCATTTGTCCATTCGTTCATTTGTTCATTTGTTCATTTGTTCATTTGTTCATTTGTTCATTTGTTCATTTGGTCATTTGTCCATTTGTTCATTTGTTCATTTGTTCATTTGTCCATTTGTTCATTTGTTCATTTGGTCATTTGTTCATTTGTTCATTTGTTCATTTGTTCATTTGTACATTTGTTCATTTGTTCATTTGTTCATTTGTTCAGTGGTTCAATTGTTCATTTGTTCATTTGTTCATTTCTTCAATTCTTCATTTCTTCTTTTGTTCACTTCTTCAATTCTTCATTTCTTCATTTGTTCATTTGTTCGTTTTTTAATTTGTTCACTTGTTCATTTGTCCATTTGTTTATTTGTTCACCTGTTCCTTTGTTCATTTGTTCATTTGTTCGTTGTTCATTTGTACATTTGTTCATTTGTTCATTTGTTCATTTGTTCATTTGTTCGTTTGCTCATTTGTTCTTTTGTTCATTTGTTCATTTGTTCATTTGTTCATTTGTTCATTTGTTCATTTGTTAATTTGTGCATTTGTTCATTTGTTCATTTGTTCGTTTGTGCATTTGTTCATTTGATTATTTGTTCATTTGTTCGTTTGTTTATTCGTTCAATTGTCTATACGCTCACTTGTTCATTTGTTCATTTGTTCATTTGTTCACTTGTTCATTTGTTCATTTGTTCATTTGTTCATTTGTTCATTTGTTCATTTGTTCATTTATCCATTTGTTCATTTGTTCATTTGTCCATTTGTTCATTTGTTCATTTGTTCATTTGTTCATTTGTTCATTTGTTCATATGTTCATTTGTTCATTTGTTCATTTGTTCATTTGTTCATTTGTTCATTTGTTCATTTGTTCATTTGTTCATTTGTTCACTTGTTCATTTGTTCATTTGTTCATTTGTTCATTTGTTCATTTGTTCATTTGTTCATTTGTTCATTTGTTCATTTGTTCATTTGTTCATTTGTTCATTTGTTCATTTGTTCATTTGTTCATTTGTTCATATGTTCATTTGTTCATTTGTTCATTTGTTCATTTGTTCATTTGTTCATTTGTTCATTTGTTCATTTGTTCATTTGTTCATTTGTTCATTTGTTCATTTGTTCATTTGTTCATTTGTTCATTTGTTCATTTGTTCATTTGTTCATTTGTTCATTTGTTCATTTGTTCATTTGTTCATTTGTTCATTTGTCCATTTGTTCATTTGTTCATTTGTTCATTTGTTCATTTGTTCATTTGTTAATTTGTGCATTTGTTCATTTGATTATTTGTTCATTTGTTCGTTTGTTTATTCGTTCAATTGTCTATACGCTCACTTGTTCATTTGTTCATTTGATTATTTGTTCATTTGTTCGTTTGTTTATTCGTTCAATTGTCTATACGCTCACTTGATCATTTGTTCATTTGTTCATTTGTTCATTTGTTCCTTTGTTCATTTGTTCATTTGTTCATTTGTTCATTTGTTCATTTGTTCATTTGTTCATTTGTTCATTTATCCATTTGTTCATTCGTTCATTTGTTCATTTGTTCATTTGTTCATTTGTTCATTTGTTCATTTGGTCATTTGTCCATTTGTTCATTTGTTCATTTGTTCATTTGTCCATTTGTTCATTTGTCCATTTGTTCATTTGTTCATTTGTTCATTTGTTCATTTGTTCATTTGTTCATATGTTCATTTGTTCATTTGTTCATTTTTTCATTTGTTCATTTGTTCATTTGTTCATTTGTTCATTTGTTCATTTGTTCATTTGTTCATTTGTTCATTTGTTCATTTGTTCATCTGTTCATTTGTTCATTTGTTCATTTGTTCATTTGTTCATTTGTTCATTTGTTCATTTGTTCATTTGTTCATTTGTTCATTTGTTCATTTGTTCATTTGTTCATTTGTTCATTTGTTCATTTGTTCATTTGATTATTTGTTCATTTGTTCGTTTGTTTATTCGTTCAATTGTCTATACGCTCACTTGTTCATTTGTTCATTTGTTCATTTGTTCATTTGTTCATTTGTTCATTTGTTCATTTGTTCATTTGTTCATTTGTTCATTTGTTCATTTGTTCATTTGTTCATTTGTTCATTTCTCAACTTGTTCATTTGCTCATTTCTTCATTTCTTCAATTCTTCATTTCTTCTTTTGTTCACTTCTTCAATTCTTCATTTCTTCATTTGTTCTTTTGTTCGTTTTTTAATTTGTTCACTTGTTCATTTGTCCATTTGTTTATTTGTTCACCTGTTCCTTTGTTCATTTGTTCATTTGTTCGTTGTTCATTTGTTCATTTGTTCATTTGTTCATTTGTTCATTTGTTCATTCGATTATTTGTTCATTTGTTCGTTTGTTTATTCGTTCAATTGTCTATACGCTCACTTGTTCATTTGTTCATTTGTTCATTTGTTCATTTGTTCATTTGTTCATTTGTTCCTTTGTTCATTTGTTCATTTGTTCATTTGTTCATTTGTTCATTTGTTCATTTCTTCATTGGTTCATTTGTTCATTTGTTCATTTGTTCATTTGTTCATTTGTTCATTTGTTCATTTGTTCATTTGTTCATTTGTTCATTTGTTCAGTTGTTCAGTTGTTCATTTGTTCATTTGTTCATTTCTTCAATTCTTCATTTCTTCTTTTGTTCACTTCTTCAATTCTTCATTTCTTCATTTGTTCATTTGTTCGTTTTTTAATTTGTTCACTTGTTCATTTGTCCATTTGTTTATTTGTTCACCTGTTCCTTTGTTCATTTGTTCGTTGTTCATTTGTACATTTGTTCATTTGTTCATTTGTTCATTTGTTCATTTGTTCGTTTGCTCATTTCTTCTTTTGTTCATTTGTGCATTTGTTCATTTGTTCATTCGTTCATTTCTCAACTTGTTCATTTGCTCATTTCTTCATTTCTTCAATTCTTCATTTCTTCTTTTGTTCACTTCTTCATTTATTCATTTGTTCTTTTGTTCATTTTTTAATTTGTTCACTTGTTCATTTGTCCATTTGTTTATTTGTTCACCTGTTCCTTTGTTCATTTGTTCATTTGTTCATTTGTTCGTTGTTCATTTGTTCATTTGTTCATTTGTTCATTTGTTCATTTGTTCATTTGTTCATTTGTTCATTTGTTCATTTGTTCATTTGTTCATTTGTTCATTTGTTCATTTGTTCATTTGTTCAGTTGTTCAGTTGTTCATTTGTTCATTTGTTCATTTCTTCAATTCTTCATTTCTTCTTTTGTTCACTTCTTCAATTCTTCATTTCTTCATTTGTTCATTTGTTCGTTTTTTAATTTGTTCACTTGTTCATTTGTCCATTTGTTTACTTGTTCACCTGTTCCTTTGTTCATTTGTTCATTTGTTCGTTGTTCATTTGTACATTTGTTCATTTGTTCATTTGTTCATTTGTTCATTTGTTCGTTTGTTTATTCGTTCAATTGTCTATACGCTCACTTGTTCATTTGTTCATTTGTTCATTTGTTCATTTGTTCATTTGTTCATTTGTTCATTTGTTCCTTTGTTCATTTGTTCATTTGTTCATTTGTTCATTTGTTCATTTGTTCATTTGTTCACTTGTTCATTTGTTCATTTGTTCATTTGTTCCTTTGTTCATTTGTTCATTTGTTCATTTGATTATTTGTTCATTTGTTCGTTTGTTTATTCGTTCAATTGTCTGAACGCTCACTTGTTCATTTGTTCATTTGTTCATTTGTTCATTTGTTCATTTGTTCATTTGTTCATTTGTTCATTTGTTCATTTGTTCCTTTGTTCATTTGTTCATTTGCTCAGTTGTCCATTTGTTCATTTGTTCATTTGTTCATTTGTTCATTTGTTCATTTGTTCATTTGTTCATTTGTTCATTTGTTCATTTGTTCATTTGTTCATTTGTTCATTTGTTCATTTGTTCATTTGTTCATTTGTTCATTTGTTCATTTGTTCATTTGTTCATTTGTTCATTTGTTCATTTGTTCATTTGTTCATTTGTTCATTTGTTCATTTGTTCATTTGTTCATTTGTTCATTTGTGCATTTGTTCATTTGTTCATTCGTTCATTTCTCAACTTGTTCATTTGCTCATTTCTTCATTTCTTCAATTCTTCATTTCTTCTTTTGTTCACTTCTTCAATTCTTCATTTCTTCATTTGTTCTTTTGTTCGTTTTTTAATTTGTTCACTTGTTCATTTGTCCATTTGTTTATTTGTTCACCTGTTCCTTTGTTCATTTGTTCATTTGTTCATTTGTTCGTTGTTCATTTGTTCATTTGTTCATTTGTTCATTTGTTCATTTGTTCATTTGTTCATTTGATTATTTGTTCATTTGTTCGTTTGTTTATTCGTTCAATTGTCTATACGCGCACTTGTTCATTTGTTCATTTGTTCATTTGTTCATTTGTTCATTTGTTCAGTTGTCCATTTGTTCATTTGTTCATTTGTTCATTTGTTCATTAGTTCATTTGTTCATTTGTTCATTTGTTCATTTGTTCATTTGTTCATTTGTTCATTTGTTCATTTGTTCATTTGTTCATTTGTTCATTTGTTCATTTGTTCATTTGTTCATTTGTTCATTTGTTCATTTGTTCATTTGTTCATTTGTTCATTTGTACATTTGTTCATTTGTTCATTTGTTCATTTGTTCATTTGTTCATTTGTTCATTTGTTCATTTGTTCATTTGTTCATTTGTTCATTTGTTCATTTGTTCATTTGTTCATTTGTTCATTTGTTCATTTGTGCATTTGTTCATTTGATTATTTGTTCATTTGTTCGTTTGTTTATTCGTTCATTTGTTCCTTTGTTCATTTGTTCATTCGTTCATTTGTGCATTTGTTCATTTGATTATTTGTTCATTTGTTCGTTTGTTTATTCGTTCATTTGTTCCTTTGTTCATTTGTTCATTTGTTCATTTGTTCATTTGTTCATTTGTTCTTTTGTTCGTCTGTTCATTTGTTCGTTTCCTCATATGTTAATTTGTTCGTTTCCTCATATGTTAATTTGTTCATTTGATCATTTGTTCATTTGTTCATTTGTTCATTTGTTCATTTGTTCATTTGTCCATTTGTTCATTTGTTCATTTGTTCATTTGTTCATTTGTTCATTTGTTCATTTGTTCATTTGTTCTTTTGTTCTTTTGTTCTTTTGTTCTTTTGTTCTTTTGTTCTTTTGTTCTTTTGTTCTTTTGTTCTTTTGTTCTTTTGTTCTTTTGTTCTTTTGTTCTTTTGTTCTTTTGTTCTTTTGTTCTTTTGTTCTTTTGTTCTTTTGTTCTTTTGTTCTTTTGTTCTTTTGTTCTTTTGTTCTTTTGTTCTTTTGTTCTTTTGTTCTTTTGTTCTTTTGTTCTTTTGTTCTTTTGTTCTTTTGTTCTTTTGTTCTTTTGTTCTTTTGTTCTTTTGTTCTTTTGTTCTTTTGTTCTTTTGTTCTTTTGTTCTTTTGTTCTTTTGTTCTTTTGTTCTTTTGTTCTTTTGTTCTTTTGTTCTTTTGTTCTTTTGTTCTTTTGTTCTTTTGTTCTTTTGTTCTTTTGTTCTTTTGTTCTTTTGTTCTTTTGTTCTTTTGTTCTTTTGTTCTTTTGTTCTTTTGTTCTTTTGTTCTTTTGTTCTTTTGTTCTTTTGTTCTTTTGTTCTTTTGTTCTTTTGTTCTTTTGTTCTTTTGTTCTTTTGTTCTTTTGTTCTTTTGTTCTTTTGTTCTTTTGTTCTTTTGTTCTTTTGTTCTTTTGTTCTTTTGTTCTTTTGTTCTTTTGTTCTTTTGTTCTTTTGTTCTTTTGTTCTTTTGTTCTTTTGTTCTTTTGTTCTTTTGTTCTTTTGTTCTTTTGTTCTTTTGTTCTTTTGTTCTTTTGTTCTTTTGTTCTTTTGTTCTTTTGTTCTTTTGTTCTTTTGTTCTTTTGTTCTTTTGTTCTTTTGTTCTTTTGTTCTTTTGTTCTTTTGTTCTTTTGTTCTTTTGTTCTTTTGTTCTTTTGTTCTTTTGTTCTTTTGTTCTTTTGTTCTTTTGTTCTTTTGTTCTTTTGTTCTTTTGTTCTTTTGTTCTTTTGTTCTTTTGTTCTTTTGTTCTTTTGTTCTTTTGTTCTTTTGTTCTTTTGTTCTTTTGTTCTTTTGTTCTTTTGTTCTTTTGTTCTTTTGTTCTTTTGTTCTTTTGTTCTTTTGTTCTTTTGTTCTTTTGTTCTTTTGTTCTTTTGTTCTTTTGTTCTTTTGTTCTTTTGTTCTTTTGTTCTTTTGTTCTTTTGTTCTTTTGTTCTTTTGTTCTTTTGTTCTTTTGTTCTTTTGTTCTTTTGTTCTTTTGTTCTTTTGTTCTTTTGTTCTTTTGTTCTTTTGTTCTTTTGTTCTTTTGTTCTTTTGTTCTTTTGTTCTTTTGTTCTTTTGTTCTTTTGTTCTTTTGTTCTTTTGTTCTTTTGTTCTTTTGTTCTTTTGTTCTTTTGTTCTTTTGTTCTTTTGTTCTTTTGTTCTTTTGTTCTTTTGTTCTTTTGTTCTTTTGTTCTTTTGTTCTTTTGTTCTTTTGTTCTTTTGTTCTTTTGTTCTTTTGTTCTTTTGTTCTTTTGTTCTTTTGTTCTTTTGTTCTTTTGTTCTTTTGTTCTTTTGTTCTTTTGTTCTTTTGTTCTTTTGTTCATTTGTTCATTTGTTCATTTGTTCATTTGTTCATTTGTTCATTTGTTCATTTGTTCATTTGTTCATTTGTTCATTTGTTCATTTGTTCATTTGTTCATTTGTTCATTTGTCCATTTGTTCATTTGTTCATTTGTTCATTTGTTCATTTGTTCATTTGTTCATTTGTTCATTTGTTCATTTGTTCGTTTGTTCATTTGTTCGTTTGTTCGTTTGTTCGTTTGTTCATTTGTTCGTTTGTTCATTTGTTCGTTTGTTCGTTTGTTCATTTGTTCGTTTGCTCATTTGTTCTGTTGTTCATTTGTTCTGTTGTTCATTTGTTCATTTGTTCATTTGTTCATTTGTTCATTTGTTCATTTGTTCACTTGTTCATTTGTTCACTTGTTCATTTGTTCATTTGTTCATTTGTTCATTGTTCATTTGTTCATTTGTTCATTTGTTCATTTGTTCATTTGTTCATTTGTTCATTCGTTCATTCGTTCATTCGTTCATTCGTTCATTCGTTCATTTGTTCTTTTGTTCATTTGTTCATTTGTTCAATTGTTCATTTGTTCATTTGTTCATTTGTTCATTTGTTCATTTGTTCATTTGTTCATTTGTTCATTTGTTCATTTGTTCATTTGTTCATTTGTTCATTTGTTCATTTGTTCATTTGTTCATTTGTTCATTTGTTCATTTGTTCATTTGTTCATTTGTTCATTTGTTCATTTGTTCATTTGTTCATTTGTTCATTTGTTCATTTGTTCATTTGTTCATTTGTTCATTTGTTCATTTGTTCATTTGTTCATTTGTTCGTTTGTGCATTTGTTCATTTGTTCATGCGTTCATTTCTCAACTTGTTCATTTGCTCATTTCTTCAATTCTTCATTTGTTCATTTGATCGTTTGTGCATTTGATCATTTGTTCATTCGTTCATTTCTCAACTTGCTCATTTGCTCATTTCTTCATTTGTTCATTTCTTCAATTCTTCATTTCTTCATTTGTTCACTTCTTCAATTCTTCATTTCTCCATTTGTTCGTTTGTTCAGTTGTTCGTGTTTTAATTTGTTCACTTGTTCATTTGTCCATTTGTTTATTTGTTCACTTGTTGATTTGTTCACTTGTTCATTTGTTCATTTGTTCATTTGTTCATTTGTTCATTTGTTCATTTGTTCATTTGTTCATTTGTTCATTTGTTCTTTTGTTCATTTGTTCATTTGTGCGATTGTTCATTTGTTCATTTGTTAATTTGTCCATTTGTTCATTTGTTCAATTGTTCATTTGTTAATTTGTCCATTTGTTCATTTGTTCAATTGTTCATTTGTTCATTTGTTCATTTGTTCATTTGTCCATTTGTTCATTTGTTCATTTGTTCATATGTTCATTTGTCAATTTGCCCATTTGTTCATTTGTCATATGTTCATTTGTCAATTTGTTCATTTGTTCATTTGTTCATTTGTTCATTTGTTCATTTGTTCATTTGTTCATTTGTTCATTTGTTCATTTGTTCATTTGTTCATTTGTTTATTTGTTCATTTGTTCATTTGTTCGTTGTTCATTTTTACATTTGTTCATTTGTTCATTTGTCCATTTGTTCATTTGTCCATTTGTCCATTTGTTCATTTGTCCATTTGTCCATTTGTTCATTTGCCCATTTGTTCATTTGTTCATTTGTTCATTTGTTCATTTGTTCATTTGTTCATTTGTTCATTTGTTCATTTGTTCCTTTGTTTATTTGTTCATTTGTTCATTTGTTCGTTGTTCATTTTTACATTTGTTCATTTGTTCATTTGTTCATTTGTTCATTTGTTCATTTGTTCATTTGTTCATTTGTTCATTTGTTCATTTGTTCATTTGTTCATTTGTTCATTTGTTCATTTGTACGTTTGTTCATTTGTTCGTTTGTTCATTTGTTCGTTTGTTCATTTGTTCGTTTGTTCATTTGTTCGTTTGTTCATTTGTTCATTTGTTCATTTGTTCATTTGTTCGTTTGTTCATTTGTTCGTTTGCTCATTTGTTCATTTGTTCATTTGTTCATTTGTTCATTTGTTCATTTGTTCGTTTGTTCATTTGTTCGTTTGTTCATTTGTTCGTTTGTTCATTTGTTCGTTTGCTCATTTGTTCTGTTGTTCATTTGTTCATTTGTTCATTTGTTCATTTGTTCATTTGTTCATTTGTTCACTTGTTCATTTGTTCACTTGTTCATTTGTTCACTTGTTCATTTGTTCATTTGTTCATTTGTTCATTTGTTCATTTGTTCATTTGTTCATTTGTTCATTTGTTCATTTGTTCATTTGTTCATTTGTTCATTTGTTCATTTGTTCGTTTGTTCATTTGTTCGTTTGTTCATTTGTTCGTTTGTTCATTTGTTCGTTTGTTCATTTGTTCGTTTGTTCATTTGTTCGTTTGCTCATTTGTTCTGTTGTTCATTTGTTCTGTTGTTCATTTGTTCATTTGTTCATTTGTTCTTTTGTTCTTTTGTTCTTTTGTTCTTTTGTTCTTTTGTTCTTTTGTTCTTTTGTTCTTTTGTTCTTTTGTTCTTTTGTTCTTTTGTTCTTTTGTTCTTTTGTTCTTTTGTTCTTTTGTTCTTTTGTTCTTTTGTTCTTTTGTTCTTTTGTTCTTTTGTTCTTTTGTTCTTTTGTTCTTTTGTTCTTTTGTTCTTTTGTTCTTTTGTTCTTTTGTTCTTTTGTTCTTTTGTTCTTTTGTTCTTTTGTTCTTTTGTTCTTTTGTTCTTTTGTTCTTTTGCTCTTTTGCTCTTTTGCTCTTTTGCTCTTTTGCTCTTTTGCTCTTTTGCTCTTTTGCTCTTTTGCTCTTTTGCTCTTTTGTTCTTTTGCTCTTTTGCTCTTTTGCTCTTTTGCTCTTTTGCTCTTTTGCTCTTTTGCTCTTTTGCTCTTTTGCTCTTTTGCTCTTTTGCTCTTTTGCTCTTTTGCTCTTTTGCTCTTTTGCTCTTTTGCTCTTTTGCTCTTTTGCTCTTTTGCTCTTTTGCTCTTTTGCTCTTTTGCTCTTTTGCTCTTTTGCTCTTTTGCTCTTTTGCTCTTTTGCTCTTTTGCTCTTTTGCTCTTTTGCTCTTTTGCTCTTTTGTTCTTTTGTTCTTTTGTTCTTTTGTTCTTTTGTTCTTTTGTTCTTTTGTTCTTTTGTTCTTTTGTTCTTTTGTTCTTTTGTTCTTTTGTTCTTTTGTTCTTTTGTTCTTTTGTTCTTTTGTTCTTTTGTTCTTTTGTTCTTTTGTTCTTTTGTTCTTTTGTTCTTTTGTTCTTTTGTTCTTTTGTTCTTTTGTTCTTTTGTTCTTTTGTTCTTTTGTTCTTTTGTTCTTTTGTTCTTTTGTTCTTTTGTTCTTTTGTTCTTTTGTTCTTTTGTTCTTTTGTTCTTTTGTTCTTTTGTTCTTTTGTTCTTTTGTTCTTTTGTTCTTTTGTTCTTTTGTTCATTTGTCCATTTGTTCATTTGTTCATTTGTTCATATGTTCATTTGTCAATTTGCCCATTTGTTCATTTGTCATATGTTCATTTGTCAATTTGTTCATTTGTTCATTTGTTCATTTGTTCATTTGTTCATTTGTTCATTTGTTCATTTGTTCATTTGTTCATTTGTTCATTTGTTCATTTGTTTATTTGTTCATTTGTTCATTTGTTCGTTGTTCATTTTTACATTTGTTCATTTGTTCATTTGTCCATTTGTTCATTTGTCCATTTGTCCATTTGTTCATTTGTCCATTTGTCCATTTGTTCATTTGCCCATTTGTTCATTTGTTCATTTGTTCATTTGTTCATTTGTTCATTTGTTCATTTGTTCATTTGTTCATTTGTTCCTTTGTTTATTTGTTCATTTGTTCATTTGTTCGTTGTTCATTTTTACATTTGTTCATTTGTTCATTTGTTCATTTGTTCATTTGTTCATTTGTTCATTTGTTCATTTGTTCATTTGTTCATTTGTTCATTTGTTCATTTGTTCATTTGTTCATTTGTTCATTTGTTCATTTGTACGTTTGTTCATTTGTTCGTTTGTTCATTTGTTCGTTTGTTCATTTGTTCGTTTGTTCATTTGTTCGTTTGTTCATTTGTTCATTTGTTCATTTGTTCATTTGTTCGTTTGTTCATTTGTTCGTTTGCTCATTTGTTCATTTGTTCATTTGTTCATTTGTTCATTTGTTCATTTGTTCGTTTGTTCATTTGTTCGTTTGTTCATTTGTTCGTTTGTTCATTTGTTCGTTTGTTCATTTGTTCGTTTGCTCATTTGTTCTGTTGTTCATTTGTTCATTTGTTCATTTGTTCATTTGTTCATTTGTTCATTTGTTCACTTGTTCATTTGTTCACTTGTTCATTTGTTCACTTGTTCATTTGTTCATTTGTTCATTTGTTCATTTGTTCATTTGTTCATTTGTTCATTTGTTCATTTGTTCATTTGTTCATTTGTTCATTTGTTCATTTGTTCATTTGTTCATTTGTTCATTTGTTCGTTTGTTCATTTGTTCGTTTGTTCATTTGTTCGTTTGTTCATTTGTTCGTTTGTTCATTTGTTCGTTTGTTCATTTGTTCGTTTGCTCATTTGTTCTGTTGTTCATTTGTTCTGTTGTTCATTTGTTCATTTGTTCATTTGTTCTTTTGTTCTTTTGTTCTTTTGTTCTTTTGTTCTTTTGTTCTTTTGTTCTTTTGTTCTTTTGTTCTTTTGTTCTTTTGTTCTTTTGTTCTTTTGTTCTTTTGTTCTTTTGTTCTTTTGTTCTTTTGTTCTTTTGTTCTTTTGTTCTTTTGTTCTTTTGTTCTTTTGTTCTTTTGTTCTTTTGTTCTTTTGTTCTTTTGTTCTTTTGTTCTTTTGTTCTTTTGTTCTTTTGTTCTTTTGTTCTTTTGTTCTTTTGTTCTTTTGTTCTTTTGCTCTTTTGCTCTTTTGCTCTTTTGCTCTTTTGCTCTTTTGCTCTTTTGCTCTTTTGCTCTTTTGCTCTTTTGTTCTTTTGCTCTTTTGCTCTTTTGCTCTTTTGCTCTTTTGCTCTTTTGCTCTTTTGCTCTTTTGCTCTTTTGCTCTTTTGCTCTTTTGCTCTTTTGCTCTTTTGCTCTTTTGCTCTTTTGCTCTTTTGCTCTTTTGCTCTTTTGCTCTTTTGCTCTTTTGCTCTTTTGCTCTTTTGCTCTTTTGCTCTTTTGCTCTTTTGCTCTTTTGCTCTTTTGCTCTTTTGCTCTTTTGCTCTTTTGCTCTTTTGCTCTTTTGCTCTTTTGCTCTTTTGTTCTTTTGTTCTTTTGTTCTTTTGTTCTTTTGTTCTTTTGTTCTTTTGTTCTTTTGTTCTTTTGTTCTTTTGTTCTTTTGTTCTTTTGTTCTTTTGTTCTTTTGTTCTTTTGTTCTTTTGTTCTTTTGTTCTTTTGTTCTTTTGTTCTTTTGTTCTTTTGTTCTTTTGTTCTTTTGTTCTTTTGTTCTTTTGTTCTTTTGTTCTTTTGTTCTTTTGTTCTTTTGTTCTTTTGTTCTTTTGTTCTTTTGTTCTTTTGTTCTTTTGTTCTTTTGTTCTTTTGTTCTTTTGTTCTTTTGTTCTTTTGTTCTTTTGTTCTTTTGTTCTTTTGTTCTTTTGTTCTTTTGTTCTTTTGTTCTTTTGTTCTTTTGTTCTTTTGTTCTTTTGTTCTTTTGTTCTTTTGTTCTTTTGTTCTTTTGTTCTTTTGTTCTTTTGTTCTTTTGTTCTTTTGTTCTTTTGTTCTTTTGTTCTTTTGTTCTTTTGTTCTTTTGTTCTTTTGTTCTTTTGTTCTTTTGTTCTTTTGTTCTTTTGTTCTTTTGTTCTTTTGTTCTTTTGTTCTTTTGTTCTTTTGTTCTTTTGTTCTTTTGTTCTTTTGTTCTTTTGTTCTTTTGTTCTTTTGTTCTTTTGTTCTTTTGTTCTTTTGTTCTTTTGTTCTTTTGTTCTTTTGTTCTTTTGTTCTTTTGTTCTTTTGTTCTTTTGTTCTTTTGTTCTTTTGTTCATTTGTTCATTTGTTCATTTGTTCATTTGTTCATTTGTTCATTTGTTCATTTGTTCATTTGTTCATTTGTTCATTTGTTCATTTGTTCATTTGTTCATTTGTTCATTTGTTCATTTGTCCATTTGTTCATTTGTTCATTTGTTCATTTGTTCATTTGTTCATTTGTTCATTTGTTCATTTGTTCATTTGTTCGTTTGTTCATTTGTTCGTTTGTTCGTTTGTTCGTTTGTTCATTTGTTCGTTTGTTCGTTTGTTCATTTGTTCGTTTGCTCATTTGTTCTGTTGTTCATTTGTTCTGTTGTTCATTTGTTCATTTGTTCATTTGTTCATTTGTTCATTTGTTCACTTGTTCATTTGTTCACTTGTTCATTTGTTCATTTGTTCATTTGTTCATTGTTCATTTGTTCATTTGTTCATTTGTTCATTTGTTCATTCGTTCATTCGTTCATTCGTTCATTCGTTCATTCGTTCATTTGTTCATTTGTTCATTTGTTCATTTGTTCAATTGTTCATTTGTTCATTTGTTCATTTGTTCATTTGTTCATTTGTTCATTTGTTCATTTGTTCATTTGTTCATTTGTTCATTTGTTCATTTGTTCATTTGTTCATTTGTTCATTTGTTCATTTGTTCATTTGTTCATTTGTTCATTTGTTCATTTGTTCATTTGTTCATTTGTTCATTTGTTCATTTGTTCATTTGTTCATTTGTTCATTTGTTCATTTGTTCATTTGTTCATTTGTTCATTTGTTCGTTTGTGCATTTGTTCATTTGTTCATGCGTTCATTTCTCAACTTGTTCATTTGCTCATTTCTTCAATTCTTCATTTGTTCATTTGATCGTTTGTGCATTTGATCATTTGTTCATTCGTTCATTTCTCAACTTGCTCATTTGCTCATTTCTTCATTTGTTCATTTCTTCAATTCTTCATTTCTTCATTTGTTCACTTCTTCAATTCTTCATTTCTCCATTTGTTCGTTTGTTCAGTTGTTCGTGTTTTAATTTGTTCACTTGTTCATTTGTCCATTTGTTTATTTGTTCACTTGTTGATTTGTTCACTTGTTCATTTGTTCATTTGTTCATTTGTTCATTTGTTCATTTGTTCATTTGTTCATTTGTTCATTTGTTCTTTTGTTCATTTGTTCTTTTGTTCTTTTGTTCTTTTGTTCATTTGTTCATTTGTTCATTTGTTCATTTGTTCATTTGTTCATTTGTTCATTTGTTCATTTGTTCATTTGTTCATTTGTTCATTTGTTCATTTGTTCACTTGTTCATTTGTTCACTTGTTCATTTGTTCACTTGTTCATTTGTTCATTTGTTCATTTGTTCATTTGTTCATTTGTTCATTTGTTCATTTGTTCATTTGTTCATTTGTTCATTTGTTCATTTGTTCGTTTGTTCATTTGTTCGTTTGTTCATTTGTTCGTTTGTTCATTTGTTCGTTTGTTCATTTGTTCGTTTGTTCATTTGTTCATTTGTTCATTTGTTCATATGTTCATTTGTCAATTTGCCCATTTGTTCATTTGTCATATGTTCATTTGTCAATTTGTTCATTTGTTCATTTGTTCATTTGTTCATTTGTTCATTTGTTCATTTGTTCATTTGTTCATTTGTTCATTTGTTCATTTGTTCATTTGTTTATTTGTTCATATGTTCATTTGTTCGTTGTTCATTTTTACATTTGTTCATTTGTTCATTTGTCCATTTGTTCATTTGTCCATTTGTCCATTTGTTCATTTGTCCATTTGTCCATTTGTTCATTTGCCCATTTGTTCATTTGTTCATTTGTTCATTTGTTCATTTGTTCATTTGTTCATTTGTTCATTTGTTCCTTTGTTTATTTGTTCATTTGTTCATTTGTTCGTTGTTCATTTTTACATTTGTTCATTTGTTCATTTGTTCATTTGTTCATTTGTTCATTTGTTCATTTGTTCATTTGTTCATTTGTTCATTTGTTCATTTGTTCATTTGTTCATTTGTTCATTTGTTCATTTGTTCATTTGTTCATTTGTTCATTTGTTCATTTGTTCATTTGTTCATTTGTTCATTTGTCCATTTGTTCATTTGTTCATTTGTTCATTTGTTCATTTGTTCATTTGTTCATTTGTTCATTTGTTCATTTGTTCATTTGTTCGTTTGTTCATTTGTTCGTTTGTTCATTTGTTCGTTTGTTCATTTGTTCGTTTGTTCATTTGTCCATTTGTTCATTTGTTCATTTGTTCGTTTGTTCATTTGTTCGTTTGCTCATTTGTTCTGTTGTTCATTTGTTCTGTTGTTCATTTGTTCATTTGTTCATTTGTTCATTTGTTCATTTGTTCACTTGTTCATTTGTTCACTTGTTCATTTGTTCATTTGTTCATTTGTTCATTGTTCATTTGTTCATTTGTTCATTTGTTCATTTGTTCATTTGTTCATTTGTTCATTTGTTCATTCGTTCATTCGTTCATTTGTTCATTTGTTCATTTGTTCATTTGTTCATTTGTTCATTTGTTCATTTGTTCATTTGTTCATTTGATCGTTTGTGCATTTGATCATTTGTTCATTCGTGCATTTGATCATTTGTTCATTCGTTCATTTCTCAACTTGCTCATTTGCTCATTTCTTCATTTGTTCATTTCTTCAATTCTTCATTTCTTCATTTGTTCACTTCTTCAATTCTTCATTTCTCCATTTGTTCGTTTGTTCAGTTGTTCGTGTTTTAATTTGTTCACTTGTTCATTTGTCCATTTGTTTATTTGTTCACTTGTTGATTTGTTCACTTGTTCATTTGTTCATTTGTTCATTTGTTCATTTGTTCATTTGTTCATTTGTTCATTTGTTCATTTGTTCTTTTGTTCATTTGTTCATTTGTGCGATTGTCTATTCGCTCATTTGTTCATTTGTTCATTTGTTAATTTGTCCATTTGTTCATTTGTTAAATTGTTCATTTGTTAATTTGTCCATTTGTTCATTTGTTCAATTGTTAATTTGTTCATTTGTTCATTTGTTCATTTGTCCATTTGTTCATTTGTTCATTTGTTCATATGTTCATTTGTCAATTTGCCCATTTGTTCATTTGTCATATGTTCATTTGTCAATTTGTTCATTTGTTCATTTGTTCATTTGTTCATTTGTTCATTTGTTCATTTGTTCATTTGTTCATTTGTTCATTTGTTTATTTGTTCATTTGTTCATTTGTTCGTTGTTCATTTTTACATTTGTTCATTTGTTCATTTGTCCATTTGTTCATTTGTCCATTTGTCCATTTGTTCATTTGTCCATTTGTCCATTTGTTCATTTGCCCATTTGTTCACTTGTTCATTTGTTCATTTGTTCATTTGTTCATTTGTTCATTTGTTCATTTGTTCCTTTGTTTATTTGTTCATTTGTTCATTTGTTCGTTGTTCATTTTTACATTTGTTCATTTGTTCATTTGTTCATTTGTTCATTTGTTCATTTGTTCATTTGTTCATTTGTTCATTTGTTCATTTGTTCATTTGTTCATTTGTTCATTTGTTCATTTGTACGTTTGTTCATTTGTACGTTTGTTCATTTGTTCGTTTGTTCATTTGTTCGTTTGTTCATTTGTTCGTTTGTTCATTTGTTCATTTGTTCATTTGTTCATTTGTTCGTTTGTTCATTTGTTCGTTTGTTCATTTGTTCGTTTGTTCATTTGTTCGTTTGTTCATTTGTTCGTTTGTTCATTTGTTCGTTTGCTCATTTGTTCTGTTGTTCATTTGTTCTGTTGTTCATTTGTTCATTTGTTCATTTGTTCTTTTGTTCTTTTGTTCTTTTGTTCTTTTGTTCATTTGTTCATTTGTTCATTTGTTCATTTGTTCATTTGTTCATTTGTTCATTTGTTCATTTGTTCATTTGTTCATTTGTTCATTTGTTCATTTGTTCATTTGTTCATTTGTTCACTTGTTCATTTGTTCATTTGTTCATTTGTTCATTTGTTCATTTGTTCATTTGTTCATTTGTTCATTTGTTCATTTGTTCATTTGTTCGTTTGTTCATTTGTTCGTTTGTTCATTTGTTCGTTTGTTCATTTGTTCGTTTGTTCATTTGTTCGTTTGTTCATTTGTTCGTTTGTTCATTTGTTCGTTTGTTCATTTGTTCGTTTGCTCATTTGTTCTGTTGTTCATTTGTTCATTTGTTCATTTGTTCATTTGTTCATTTGTTCATTTGTTCATTTGTTCATTTGTTCATTTGTTCATTTGTTCATTTGTTCATTTGTTCATTTGTTCATTTGTTCATTTGTTCATTTGTTCATTCGTTCATTCGTTCATTCGTTCATTCGTTCATTCGTTCATTCGTTCATTTGTTCATTTGTTCATTTGTTCATTTGTTCACTTGTTCATTCGTTCATTCGTTCATTCGTTCATTCGTTCATTCGTTCATTCGTTCATTTGTTCATTTGTTCATTTGTTCATTTGTTCATTTGTTCATTTGTTTATTTGTTCATTTGTTCATTTGTTCGTTGTTCATTTTTACATTTGTTCATTTGTTCATTTGTCCATTTGTTCATTTGTCCATTTGTTCATTTGTCCATTTGTCCATTTGTTCATTTGCCCATTTGTTCATTTGTTCATTTGTTCATTTGTTCATTTGTTCATTTGTTCATTTGTTCATTTGTTCATTTGTTCATTTGTTCATTTGTTCCTTTGTTTATTTGTTCATTTGTTCATTTGTTCGTTGTTCATTTTTACATTTGTTCATTTGTTCATTTGTTCATTTGTTCATTTGTTCATTTGTTCATTTGTCCATTTGTTCATTTGTTCATTTGTTCATATGTTCATTTGTCAATTTGCCCATTTGTTCATTTGTCATATGTTCATTTGTCAATTTGTTCATTTGTTCATTTGTTCATTTGTTCATTTGTTCATTTGTTCATTTGTTCATTTGTTCATTTGTTCATTTGTTCATTTGTTTATTTGTTCATTTGTTCATTTGTTCGTTGTTCATTTTTACA
Organism: Megalopta genalis; assembly: GCF_051020955.1. Lineage (NCBI taxonomy): Eukaryota > Metazoa > Arthropoda > Insecta > Hymenoptera > Halictidae > Megalopta > Megalopta genalis. The sequence goes on from NW_027476140.1 coordinate 745,604, forward strand.
TTTGTTCATTTGTTCATTTGTCCATTTGTTCATTTGTCCATTTGTCCATTTGTTCATTTGTCCATTTGTCCATTTGTTCATTTGCCCATTTGTTCATTTGTTCATTTGTTCATTTGTTCATTTGTTCATTTGTTCATTTGTTCATTTGTTCCTTTGTTTATTTGTTCATTTGTTCATTTGTTCGTTGTTCATTTTTACATTTGTTCATTTGTTCATTTGTTCATTTGTTCATTTGTTCATTTGTTCATTTGTTCATTTGTTCATTTGTTCATTTGTTCATTTGTTCATTTGTTCATTTGTTCATTTGTTCATTTGTTCATTTGTTCATTTGTACGTTTGTTCATTTGTACGTTTGTTCATTTGTTCGTTTGTTCATTTGTTCGTTTGTTCATTTGTTCGTTTGTTCATTTGTTCATTTGTTCATTTGTTCATTTGTTCGTTTGTTCATTTGTTCGTTTGTTCATTTGTTCGTTTGTTCATTTGTTCGTTTGTTCATTTGTTCGTTTGTTCATTTGTTCGTTTGCTCATTTGTTCTGTTGTTCATTTGTTCTGTTGTTCATTTGTTCATTTGTTCATTTGTTCTTTTGTTCTTTTGTTCTTTTGTTCTTTTGTTCTTTTGTTCATTTGTTCATTTGTTCATTTGTTCATTTGTTCATTCGTTCATTTGTTCATTTGTTCATTTGTTCATTTGTTCATTTGTTCATTTGTTCATTTGTTCATTTGTTCATTTGTTCACTTGTTCATTTGTTCACTTGTTCATTTGTTCACTTGTTCATTTGTTCATTTGTTCATTTGTTCATTTGTTCATTTGTTCATTTGTTCATTTGTTCATTTGTTCGTTTGTTCATTTGTTCGTTTGTTCATTTGTTCGTTTGTTCATTTGTTCGTTTGTTCATTTGTTCGTTTGTTCATTTGTTCGTTTGTTCATTTGTTCGTTTGTTCATTTGTTCGTTTGCTCATTTGTTCTGTTGTTCATTTGTTCATTTGTTCATTTGTTCATTTGTTCATTTGTTCATTTGTTCATTTGTTCATTTGTTCATTTGTTCATTTGTTCATTTGTTCATTTGTTCATTTGTTCATTTGTTCATTTGTTCATTTGTTCATTTGTTCATTTGTTCATTTGTTCATTTGTTCATTCGTTCATTCGTTCATTCGTTCATTCGTTCATTCGTTCATTCGTTCATTTGTTCATTTGTTCATTTGTTCATTTGTTCTTTTGTTCTTTTGTTCTTTTGTTCTTTTGTTCTTTTGTTCTTTTGTTCTTTTGTTCTTTTGTTCTTTTGTTCTTTTGTTCTTTTGTTCTTTTGTTCTTTTGTTCTTTTGTTCTTTTGATCTTTTGTTCTTTTGTTCTTTTGTTCTTTTGTTCTTCTGTTCTTTTGTTCTTTTGTTCTTTTGTTCTTTTGTTCTTTTGTTCTTTTGTTCTTTTGTTCTTTTGTTCTTTTGTTCATTTGTTCATTTGTTCATTTGTTCATTTGTTCATTTGTTCATTTGTTCATTTGTTCATTTGTTCATTTGTTCATTTGTTCATTTGTTCATTTGTTCATTTGTTCATTTGTTCATTTGTTCATTTGTTCATTTGTTCATTTGTTCATTTGTTCATTTGTTCATTTGTTCATTTGTTCATTTGTTCATTTGTTCATTTGTTCATTTGTTCATTTGTTCATTTGTTCATTTGTTCATTTGTTCATTTGTTCATTTGTTCATTTGTTCATTTGTTCGTTTGTTCATTTGTTCGTTTGTTCATTTGTTCGTTTGTTCATTTGTTCGTTTGCTCATTTGTTCTGTTGTTCATTTGTTCTGTTGTTCATTTGTTCATTTGTTCATTTGTTCATTTGTTCATTTGTTCATTTGTTCATTTGTTCATTTGTTCCTTTGTTTATTTGTTCATTTGTTCATTTGTTCGTTGTTCATTTTTACATTTGTTCATTTGTTCATTTGTTCATTTGTTCATTTGTTCATTTGTTCATTTGTTCATTTGTTCATTTGTTCATTTGTTCATTTGTTCATTTGTTCATTTGTTCATTTGTTCATTTGTTCATTTGTTCATTTGTTCATTTGTTCATTTGTTCATTTGTTCATTTGTACGTTTGTTCATTTGTTCGTTTGTTCATTTGTTCGTTTGTTCATTTGTTCGTTTGTTCATTTGTTCATTTGTTCGTTTGTTCATTTGTTCGTTTGCTCATTTGTTCGTTTGTTCATTTGTTCATTTGTTCGTTTGTTCATTTGTTCGTTTGTTCATTTGTTCGTTTGTTCATTTGTTCGTTTGTTCATTTGTTCGTTTGTTCATTTGTTCGTTTGCTCATTTGTTCTGTTGTTCATTTGTTCATTTGTTCATTTGTTCATTTGTTCACTTGTTCATTTGTTCACTTGTTCATTTGTTCACTTGTTCATTTGTTCACTTGTTCATTTGTTCATTTGTTCATTTGTTCATTTGTTCATTTGTTCATTTGTTCATTTGTTCATTTGTTCATTTGTTCATTTGTTCGTTTGTTCATTTGTTCGTTTGTTCATTTGTTCGTTTGTTCATTTGTTCGTTTGTTCATTTGTTCGTTTGTTCATTTGTTCGTTTGCTCATTTGTTCTGTTGTTCATTTGTTCATTTGTTCATTTGTTCTTTTGTTCTTTTGTTCTTTTGTTCTTTTGTTCATTTGTTCATTTGTTCATTTGTTCATTTGTTCATTTGTTCATTTGTTCATTTGTTCATTTGTTCATTTGTTCATTTGTTCATTTGTTCATTTGTTCATTTGTTCATTTGTTCATTTGTTCATTTGTTCATTTGTTCAATTGTTCTTTTGTTCTTTTGTTCTTTTGTTCTTTTGTTCTATGTGCTTTTGTTCTTTTGTTCTTTTGTTCTTTTGTTCTTTTGTTCTTTTGTTCTTTTGTTCTTTTGTTCTTTTGTTCTTTTGTTCTTTTGTTCTTTTGTTCTTTTGTTCTTTTGTTCTTTTGTTCTTTTGTTCTTTTGTTCTTTTGTTCTTTTGTTCTTTTGTTCTTTTGTTCTTTTGTTCTTTTGTTCTTTTGTTCTTTTGTTCTTTTGTTCTTTTGTTCTTTTGTTCTTTTGTTCTTTTGTTCTTTTGTTCTTTTGTTCTTTTGTTCTTTTGTTCTTTTGTTCTTTTGTTCTTTTGTTCTTTTGTTCTTTTGTTCTTTTGTTCTTTTGTTCTTTTGTTCTTTTGTTCTTTTGTTCTTTTGTTCTTTTGTTCTTTTGTTCTTTTGTTCTTTTGTTCTTTTGTTCTTTTGTTCTTTTGTTCTTTTGTTCTTTTGTTCTTTTGTTCTTTTGTTCTTTTGTTCTTTTGTTCTTTTGTTCTTTTGTTCTTTTGTTCTTTTGTTCTTTTGTTCTTTTGTTCTTTTGTTCTTTTGTTCTTTTGTTCTTTTGTTCTTTTGTTCTTTTGTTCTTTTGTTCTTTTGTTCTTTTGTTCTTTTGTTCTTTTGTTCTTTTGTTCTTTTGTTCTTTTGTTCTTTTGTTCTTTTGTTCTTTTGTTCTTTTGTTCTTTTGTTCTTTTGTTCTTTTGTTCTTTTGTTCTTTTGTTCTTTTGTTCTTTTGTTCTTTTGTTCTTTTGTTCTTTTGTTCTTTTGTTCTTTTGTTCTTTTGTTCTTTTGTTCTTTTGTTCTTTTGTTCTTTTGTTCTTTTGTTCTTTTGTTCTTTTGTTCTTTTGTTCTTTTGTTCTTTTGTTCTTTTGTTCTTTTGTTCTTTTGTTCTTTTGTTCTTTTGTTCTTTTGTTCTTTTGTTCTTTTGTTCTTTTGTTCTTTTGTTCTTTTGTTCTTTTGTTCTTTTGTTCTTTTGTTCTTTTGTTCTTTTGTTCTTTTGTTCTTTTGTTCTTTTGTTCTTTTGTTCTTTTGTTCTTTTGTTCTTTTGTTCTTTTGTTCTTTTGTTCTTTTGTTCTTTTGTTCTTTTGTTCTTTTGTTCTTTTGTTCTTTTGTTCTTTTGTTCTTTTGTTCTTTTGTTCTTTTGTTCTTTTGTTCTTTTGTTCTTTTGTTCTTTTGTTCTTTTGTTCTTTTGTTCTTTTGTTCTTTTGTTCTTTTGTTCTTTTGTTCTTTTGTTCTTTTGTTCTTTTGTTCTTTTGTTCTTTTGTTCTTTTGTTCTTTTGTTCTTTTGTTCTTTTGTTCTTTTGTTCTTTTGTTCTTTTGTTCTTTTGTTCTTTTGTTCTTTTGTTCTTTTGTTCTTTTGTTCTTTTGTTCTTTTGTTCTTTTGTTCTTTTGTTCTTTTGTTCTTTTGTTCTTTTGTTCTTTTGTTCTTTTGTTCTTTTGTTCTTTTGTTCTTTTGTTCTTTTGTTCGTTTGTTCATTTGTTCGTTTGTTCATTTGTTCGTTTGTTCATTTGTTCGTTTGCTCATTTGTTCTGTTGTTCATTTGTTCATTTGTCCATTTGTTCATTTGTTCATTTGTTCATTTGTTCATTTGTTCATTTGTTCATTTGTTCATTTGTTCATTTGTTCATTTGTTCATTTGTTCATTTGTTCATTTGTTCATTTGTTCATTTGTTCACTTGTTCATTTGTTCACTTGTTCATTTGTTCACTTGTTCATTTGTTCACTTGTTCATTTGTTCATTTGTTCATTTGTTCATTTGTTCATTTGTTCATTTGTTCATTTGTTCGTTTGTTCATTTGTTCGTTTGTTCATTTGTTCGTTTGTTCATTTGTTCGTTTGTTCATTTGTTCGTTTGTTCATTTGTTCGTTTGTTCATTTGTTCATTTGTTCATTTGTTCGTTTGCTCATTTGTTCTGTTGTTCATTTGTTCATTTGTTCATTTGTTCATTTGTTCATTTGTTCATTTGTTCATTTGTTCATTTGTTCATTTGTTCATTTGTTCATTTGTTCATTTGTTCATTTGTTCATTTGTTCATTTGTTCATTTGTTCATTTGTTCATTTGTTCATTTGTTCATTTGTTCATTTGTTCATTCGTTCATTCGTTCATTCGTTCATTCGTTCATTCGTTCATTCGTTCATTTGTTCATTTGTTCATTTGTTCATTTGTTCATTTGTTCATTCGTTCATTCGTTCATTCGTTCATTCGTTCATTCGTTCATTCGTTCATTTGTTCATTTGTTCATTTGTTCATTTGTTCATTTGTTCATTTGTTCATTTGTTTATTTGTTCATTTGTTCATTTGTTCGTTGTTCATTTTTACATTTGTTCATTTGTTCATTTGTCCATTTGTTCATTTGTCCATTTGTCCATTTGTTCATTTGTCCATTTGTCCATTTGTTCATTTGCCCATTTGTTCATTTGTTCATTTGTTCATTTGTTCATTTGTTCATTTGTTCATTTGTTCCTTTGTTTATTTGTTCATTTGTTCATTTGTTCGTTGTTCATTTTTACATTTGTTCATTTGTTCATTTGTTCATTTGTTCATTTGTTCATTTGTTCATTTGTCCATTTGTTCATTTGTTCATTTGTTCATATGTTCATTTGTCAATTTGCCCATTTGTTCATTTGTCATATGTTCATTTGTCAATTTGTTCATTTGTTCATTTGTTCATTTGTTCATTTGTTCATTTGTTCATTTGTTCATTTGTTCATTTGTTCATTTGTTCATTTGTTTATTTGTTCATTTGTTCATTTGTTCGTTGTTCATTTTTACATTTGTTCATTTGTTCATTTGTCCATTTGTTCATTTGTCCATTTGTCCATTTGTTCATTTGTCCATTTGTCCATTTGTTCATTTGCCCATTTGTTCATTTGTTCATTTGTTCATTTGTTCATTTGTTCATTTGTTCATTTGTTCATTTGTTCATTTGTTCCTTTGTTTATTTGTTCATTTGTTCATTTGTTCGTTGTTCATTTTTACATTTGTTCATTTGTTCATTTGTTCATTTGTTCATTTGTTCATTTGTTCATTTGTTCATTTGTTCATTTGTTCATTTGTTCATTTGTTCATTTGTTCATTTGTTCATTTGTACGTTTGTTCATTTGTACGTTTGTTCATTTGTTCGTTTGTTCATTTGTTCGTTTGTTCATTTGTTCGTTTGTTCATTTGTTCATTTGTTCATTTGTTCATTTGTTCGTTTGTTCATTTGTTCGTTTGTTCATTTGTTCGTTTGTTCATTTGTTCGTTTGTTCATTTGTTCGTTTGTTCATTTGTTCGTTTGCTCATTTGTTCTGTTGTTCATTTGTTCTGTTGTTCATTTGTTCATTTGTTCATTTGTTCTTTTGTTCTTTTGTTCTTTTGTTCTTTTGTTCTTTTGTTCATTTGTTCATTTGTTCATTTGTTCATTTGTTCATTTGTTCATTTGTTCATTTGTTCATTTGTTCATTTGTTCATTTGTTCATTTGTTCATTTGTTCATTTGTTCATTTGTTCACTTGTTCATTTGTTCACTTGTTCATTTGTTCACTTGTTCATTTGTTCATTTGTTCATTTGTTCATTTGTTCATTTGTTCATTTGTTCATTTGTTCATTTGTTCATTTGTTCGTTTGTTCATTTGTTCGTTTGTTCATTTGTTCGTTTGTTCATTTGTTCGTTTGTTCATTTGTTCGTTTGTTCATTTGTTCGTTTGTTCATTTGTTCGTTTGTTCATTTGTTCGTTTGCTCATTTGTTCTGTTGTTCATTTGTTCATTTGTTCATTTGTTCATTTGTTCATTTGTTCATTTGTTCATTTGTTCATTTGTTCATTTGTTCATTTGTTCATTTGTTCATTTGTTCATTTGTTCATTTGTTCATTTGTTCATTTGTTCATTTGTTCATTTGTTCATTTGTTCATTTGTTCATTTGTTCATTCGTTCATTCGTTCATTCGTTCATTTGTTCATTTGTTCTTTTGTTCTTTTGTTCTTTTGTTCTTTTGTTCTTTTGTTCTTTTGTTATTTTGTTCTTTTGTTCTTTTGTTCTTTTGTTCTTTTGTTCTTTTGTTCTTTTGTTCTTTTGTTATTTTGTTCTTTTGTTCTTTTGTTCTTTTGTTCTTTTGTTCTTTTGTTCTTTTGTTCTTTTGTTCTTTTGATCTTTTGTTCTTTTGTTCTTTTGTTCTTTTGTTCTTTTGTTCTTTTGTTCTTTTGTTCTTTTGTTCTTTTGTTCTTTTGTTCTTTTGTTCTTTTGTTCTTTTGTTCTTTTGTTCTTTTGTTCTTTTGTTCTTTTGTTCTTTTGTTCTTTTGTTCTTTTGTTCTTTTGTTCTTTTGTTCTTTTGTTCTTTTGTTCTTTTGTTCTTTTGTTCTTTTGTTCTTTTGTTCTTTTGTTCTTTTGTTCTTTTGTTCTTTTGTTCTTTTGTTCTTTTGTTCTTTTGTTCTTTTGTTCTTTTGTTCTTTTGTTCTTTTGTTCTTTTGTTCTTTTGTTCTTTTGTTCTTTTGTTCTTTTGTTCTTTTGTTCTTTTGTTCTTTTGTTCTTTTGTTCTTTTGTTCTTTTGTTCTTTTGTTCTTTTGTTCTTTTGTTCTTTTGTTCTTTTGTTCTTTTGTTCTTTTGTTCTTTTGTTCTTTTGTTCTTTTGTTCTTTTGTTCTTTTGTTCTTTTGTTCTTTTGTTCTTTTGTTCTTTTGTTCTTTTGTTCTTTTGTTCTTTTGTTCTTTTGTTCTTTTGTTCTTTTGTTCTTTTGTTCTTTTGTTCTTTTGTTCTTTTGTTCATTTGTTCATTTGTTCATTTGTTCATTTGTTCATTTGTTCATTTGTTCATTTGTTCATTTGTTCATTTGTTCATTTGTTCATTTGTTCATTTGTTCATTTGTTCATTTGTTCATTTGTTCATTTGTTCATTTGTTCATTTGTTCATTTGTTCATTTGTTCATTTGTTCATTTGTTCATTTGTTCATTTGTTCATTTGTTCATTTGTTCATTTGTTCATTTGTTCATTTGTTCATTTGTTCATTTGTTCATTTGTTCATTTGTTCATTTGATCATTTGATCATTTGTTCATTCGTTCATTTCTCAACTTGCTCATTTGCTCATTTCTTCATTTGTTCATTTCTTCAATTCTTCATTTCTTCATTTGTTCACTTCTTCAATTCTTCATTTCTCCATTTGTTCGTTTGTTCAGTTGTTCGTGTTTTAATTTGTTCACTTGTTCATTTGTCCATTTGTTTATTTGTTCACTTGTTGATTTGTTCACTTGTTCATTTGTTCATTTGTTCATTTGTTCATTTGTTCATTTGTTCATTTGTTCATTTGTTCATTTGTTCATTTGTTCATTTGTTCTTTTGTTCATTTGTTCATTTGTGCGATTGTCTATTCGCTCATTTGTTCATTTGTTCATTTGTTAATTTGTCCATTTGTTCATTTGTTCAATTGTTCATTTGTTAATTTGTCCATTTGTTCATTTGTTCAATTGTTCATTTGTTCATTTGTTCATTTGTTCATTTGTCCATTTGTTCATTTGTTCATTTGTTCATATGTTCATTTGTCAATTTGCCCATTTGTTCATTTGTCATATGTTCATTTGTCAATTTGTTCATTTGTTCATTTGTTCATTTGTTCATTTGTTCATTTGTTCATTTGTTCATTTGTTCATTTGTTCATTTGTTCATTTGTTTATTTGTTCATTTGTTCATTTGTTCGTTGTTCATTTTTACATTTGTTCATTTGTTCATTTGTCCATTTGTTTATTTGTCCATTTGTCCATTTGTTCATTTGTCCATTTGTCCATTTGTTCATTTGCCCATTTGTTCATTTGTTCATTTGTTCATTTGTTCATTTGTTCATTTGTTCATTTGTTCATTTGTTCCTTTGTTTATTTGTTCATTTGTTCATTTGTTCGTTGTTCATTTTTACATTTGTTCATTTGTTCATTTGTTCATTTGTTCATTTGTTCATTTGTTCATTTGTTCATTTGTTCATTTGTTCATTTGTTCATTTGTTCATTTGTTCATTTGTTCATTTGTTCATTTGTTCATTTGTTCATTTGTACGTTTGTTCATTTGTTCGTTTGTTCATTTGTTCGTTTGTTCATTTGTTCGTTTGTTCATTTGTTCGTTTGTTCATTTGTTCATTTGTTCATTTGTTCATTTGTTCATTTGTTCATTTGTTCATTTGTTCATTTGTTCATTTGTTCATTTGTTCATTTGTTCATTTGTTCATTTGTTCATTTGTTCATTTGTTCATTTGTTCATTTGATCATTTGTTCATTCGTTCATTTCTCAACTTGCTCATTTGCTCATTTCTTCATTTGTTCATTTCTTCAATTCTTCATTTCTTCATTTGTTCACTTCTTCAATTCTTCATTTCTCCATTTGTTCGTTTGTTCAGTTGTTCGTGTTTTAATTTGTTCACTTGTTCATTTGTCCATTTGTTTATTTGTTCACTTGTTGATTTGTTCACTTGTTCATTTGTTCATTTGTTCATTTGTTCATTTGTTCATTTGTTCATTTGTTCATTTGTTCATTTGTTCTTTTGTTCATTTGTTCATTTGTGCGATTGTCTATTCGCTCATTTGTTCATTTGTTCATTTGTTAATTTGTCCATTTGTTCATTTGTTCAATTGTTCATTTGTTAATTTGTCCATTTGTTCATTTGTTCAATTGTTCATTTGTTCATTTGTTCATTTGTTCATTTGTCCATTTGTTCATTTGTTCATTTGTTCATATGTTCATTTGTCAATTTGCCCATTTGTTCATTTGTCATATGTTCATTTGTCAATTTGTTCATTTGTTCATTTGTTCATTTGTTCATTTGTTCATTTGTTCATTTGTTCATTTGTTCATTTGTTCATTTGTTCATTTGTTCATTTGTTTATTTGTTCATTTGTTCATTTGTTCGTTGTTCATTTTTACATTTGTTCATTTGTTCATTTGTCCATTTGTTTATTTGTCCATTTGTCCATTTGTTCATTTGTCCATTTGTCCATTTGTTCATTTGCCCATTTGTTCATTTGTTCATTTGTTCATTTGTTCATTTGTTCATTTGTTCATTTGTTCATTTGTTCCTTTGTTTATTTGTTCATTTGTTCATTTGTTCGTTGTTCATTTTTACATTTGTTCATTTGTTCATTTGTTCATTTGTTCATTTGTTCATTTGTTCATTTGTTCATTTGTTCATTTGTTCATTTGTTCATTTGTTCATTTGTTCATTTGTTCATTTGTTCATTTGTACGTTTGTTCATTTGTTCGTTTGTTCATTTGTTCGTTTGTTCATTTGTTCGTTTGTTCATTTGTTCGTTTGTTCATTTGTTCATTTGTTCATTTGTTCATTTGTTCGTTTGTTCATTTGTTCGTTTGCTCATTTGTTCATTTGTTCATTTGTTCATTTGTTCATTTGTTCATTTGTTCATTTGTTCATTTGTTCGTTTGTTCATTTGTTCGTTTGTTCGTTTTGCTCATTTGTTCATTTGTTCATTTGTTCATTTGTTCATTTGTTCATTTGTTCATTTGTTCGTTTGCTCATTTGTTCTGTTGTTCATTTGTTCTGTTGTTCATTTGTTCATTTGTTCATTTGTTCATTTGTTCATTTGTTCACTTGTTCATTTGTTCACTTGTTCATTTGTTCACTTGTTCATTTGTTCATTTGTTCATTTGTTCATTTGTTCATGTGTTCATTTGTTCATTTGTTCATTTGTTCATTTGTTCATTTGTTCATTTGTTCATTTGTTCATTTGTTCGTTTGTTCATTTGTTCGTTTGTTCATTTGTTCGTTTGTTCATTTGTTCGTTTGTTCATTTGTTCGTTTGTTCATTTGTTCGTTTGCTCATTTGTTCTGTTGTTCATTTGTTCTGTTGTTCATTTGTTCATTTGTTCATTTGTTCTCTTGTTCTTTTGTTCTTTTGTTCTTTTGTTCTTTTGTTCTTTTGTTCATTTGTTCATTTGTTCATTTGTTCATTTGTTCATTTGTTCATTTGTTCATTTGTTCATTTGTTCATTTGTTCATTTGTTCATTTGTTCATTTGTTCATTTGTTCATTTGTTCATTTGTTCATTTGTTCACTTGTTCTTTTGTTCTTTTGTTCTTTTGTTCTTTTGTTCTTTTGTTCTTTTGTTCTTTTGTTCTTTTGTTCTTTTGTTCTTTTGTTCTTTTGTTCTTTTGTTCTTTTGTTCTTTTGTTCTTTTGTTCTTTTGTTCTTTTGTTCTTTTGTTCTTTTGTTCTTTTGTTCTTTTGTTCTTTTGTTCTTTTGTTCTTTTGTTCTTTTGTTCTTTTGTTCTTTTGTTCTTTTGTTCTTTTGTTCTTTTGTTCTTTTGTTCTTTTGTTCTTTTGTTCTTTTGTTCTTTTGTTCTTTTGTTCTTTTGTTCTTTTGTTCTTTTGTTCTTTTGTTCTTTTGTTCTTTTGTTCTTTTGTTCTTTTGTTCTTTTGTTCTTTTGTTCTTTTGTTCTTTTGTTCTTTTGTTCTTTTGTTCTTTTGTTCTTTTGTTCTTTTGTTCTTTTGTTCTTTTGTTCTTTTGTTCTTTTGTTCTTTTGTTCTTTTGTTCTTTTGTTCTTTTGTTCTTTTGTTCTTTTGTTCTTTTGTTCTTTTGTTCTTTTGTTCTTTTGTTCTTTTGTTCTTTTGTTCTTTTGTTCTTTTGTTCTTTTGTTCTTTTGTTCTTTTGTTCTTTTGTTCTTTTGTTCTTTTGTTCTTTTGTTCTTTTGTTCTTTTGTTCTTTTGTTCTTTTGTTCTTTTGTTCTTTTGTTCTTTTGTTCTTTTGTTCTTTTGTTCTTTTGTTCTTTTGTTCTTTTGTTCTTTTGTTCTTTTGTTCTTTTGTTCTTTTGTTCTTTTGTTCTTTTGTTCTTTTGTTCTTTTGTTCTTTTGTTCTTTTGTTCTTTTGTTCTTTTGTTCTTTTGTTCTTTTGTTCTTTTGTTCTTTTGTTCTTTTGTTCATTTGTTCGTTTGTTCATTTGTTCGTTTGTTCATTTGTTCGTTTGCTCATTTGTTCTGTTGTTCATTTGTTCTGTTGTTCATTTGTTCATTTGTTCATTTGTTCATTTGTTCATTTGTTCATTTGTTCATTTGTTCATTTGTTCCTTTGTTTATTTGTTCATTTGTTCATTTGTTCGTTGTTCATTTTTACATTTGTTCATTTGTTCATTTGTTCATTTGTTCATTTGTTCATTTGTTCATTTGTTCATTTGTTCATTTGTTCATTTGTTCATTTGTTCATTTGTTCATTTGTTCATTTGTTCATTTGTTCATTTGTTCATTTGTTCATTTGTTCATTTGTTCATTTGTTCATTTGTACGTTTGTTCATTTGTTCGTTTGTTCATTTGTTCGTTTGTTCATTTGTTCGTTTGTTCATTTGTTCATTTGTTCGTTTGTTCATTTGTTCGTTTGCTCATTTGTTCGTTTGTTCATTTGTTCATTTGTTCGTTTGTTCATTTGTTCGTTTGTTCATTTGTTCGTTTGTTCATTTGTTCGTTTGTTCATTTGTTCGTTTGTTCATTTGTTCGTTTGCTCATTTGTTCTGTTGTTCATTTGTTCATTTGTTCATTTGTTCATTTGTTCACTTGTTCATTTGTTCACTTGTTCATTTGTTCACTTGTTCATTTGTTCACTTGTTCATTTGTTCATTTGTTCATTTGTTCATTTGTTCATTTGTTCATTTGTTCATTTGTTCATTTGTTCATTTGTTCATTTGTTCGTTTGTTCATTTGTTCGTTTGTTCATTTGTTCGTTTGTTCATTTGTTCGTTTGTTCATTTGTTCGTTTGTTCATTTGTTCGTTTGCTCATTTGTTCTGTTGTTCATTTGTTCATTTGTTCATTTGTTCTTTTGTTCTTTTGTTCTTTTGTTCTTTTGTTCATTTGTTCATTTGTTCATTTGTTCATTTGTTCATTTGTTCATTTGTTCATTTGTTCATTTGTTCATTTGTTCATTTGTTCATTTGTTCATTTGTTCATTTGTTCATTTGTTCATTTGTTCATTTGTTCATTTGTTCATTTGTTCAATTGTTCTTTTGTTCTTTTGTTCTTTTGTTCTTTTGTTCTATGTGCTTTTGTTCTTTTGTTCTTTTGTTCTTTTGTTCTTTTGTTCTTTTGTTCTTTTGTTCTTTTGTTCTTTTGTTCTTTTGTTCTTTTGTTCTTTTGTTCTTTTGTTCTTTTGTTCTTTTGTTCTTTTGTTCTTTTGTTCTTTTGTTCTTTTGTTCTTTTGTTCTTTTGTTCTTTTGTTCTTTTGTTCTTTTGTTCTTTTGTTCTTTTGTTCTTTTGTTCTTTTGTTCTTTTGTTCTTTTGTTCTTTTGTTCTTTTGTTCTTTTGTTCTTTTGTTCTTTTGTTCTTTTGTTCTTTTGTTCTTTTGTTCTTTTGTTCTTTTGTTCTTTTGTTCTTTTGTTCTTTTGTTCTTTTGTTCTTTTGTTCTTTTGTTCTTTTGTTCTTTTGTTCTTTTGTTCTTTTGTTCTTTTGTTCTTTTGTTCTTTTGTTCTTTTGTTCTTTTGTTCTTTTGTTCTTTTGTTCTTTTGTTCTTTTGTTCTTTTGTTCTTTTGTTCTTTTGTTCTTTTGTTCTTTTGTTCTTTTGTTCTTTTGTTCTTTTGTTCTTTTGTTCTTTTGTTCTTTTGTTCTTTTGTTCTTTTGTTCTTTTGTTCTTTTGTTCTTTTGTTCTTTTGTTCTTTTGTTCTTTTGTTCTTTTGTTCTTTTGTTCTTTTGTTCTTTTGTTCTTTTGTTCTTTTGTTCTTTTGTTCTTTTGTTCTTTTGTTCTTTTGTTCTTTTGTTCTTTTGTTCTTTTGTTCTTTTGTTCTTTTGTTCTTTTGTTCTTTTGTTCTTTTGTTCTTTTGTTCTTTTGTTCTTTTGTTCTTTTGTTCTTTTGTTCTTTTGTTCTTTTGTTCTTTTGTTCTTTTGTTCTTTTGTTCTTTTGTTCTTTTGTTCTTTTGTTCTTTTGTTCTTTTGTTCTTTTGTTCTTTTGTTCTTTTGTTCTTTTGTTCTTTTGTTCTTTTGTTCTTTTGTTCTTTTGTTCTTTTGTTCTTTTGTTCTTTTGTTCTTTTGTTCTTTTGTTCTTTTGTTCTTTTGTTCTTTTGTTCTTTTGTTCTTTTGTTCTTTTGTTCTTTTGTTCTTTTGTTCTTTTGTTCTTTTGTTCTTTTGTTCTTTTGTTCTTTTGTTCTTTTGTTCTTTTGTTCTTTTGTTCTTTTGTTCTTTTGTTCTTTTGTTCTTTTGTTCTTTTGTTCTTTTGTTCTTTTGTTCTTTTGTTCTTTTGTTCTTTTGTTCTTTTGTTCTTTTGTTCTTTTGTTCTTTTGTTCTTTTGTTCTTTTGTTCTTTTGTTCTTTTGTTCTTTTGTTCTTTTGTTCTTTTGTTCTTTTGTTCTTTTGTTCTTTTGTTCTTTTGTTCGTTTGTTCATTTGTTCGTTTGTTCATTTGTTCGTTTGTTCATTTGTTCGTTTGCTCATTTGTTCTGTTGTTCATTTGTTCATTTGTCCATTTGTTCATTTGTTCATTTGTTCATTTGTTCATTTGTTCATTTGTTCATTTGTTCATTTGTTCATTTGTTCATTTGTTCATTTGTTCATTTGTTCATTTGTTCATTTGTTCATTTGTTCACTTGTTCATTTGTTCACTTGTTCATTTGTTCACTTGTTCATTTGTTCACTTGTTCATTTGTTCATTTGTTCATTTGTTCATTTGTTCATTTGTTCATTTGTTCATTTGTTCGTTTGTTCATTTGTTCGTTTGTTCATTTGTTCGTTTGTTCATTTGTTCGTTTGTTCATTTGTTCGTTTGTTCATTTGTTCGTTTGTTCATTTGTTCATTTGTTCATTTGTTCGTTTGCTCATTTGTTCTGTTGTTCATTTGTTCATTTGTTCATTTGTTCATTTGTTCATTTGTTCATTTGTTCATTTGTTCATTTGTTCATTTGTTCATTTGTTCATTTGTTCATTTGTTCATTTGTTCATTTGTTCATTTGTTCATTTGTTCATTTGTTCATTTGTTCATTTGTTCATTTGTTCATTTGTTCATTCGTTCATTCGTTCATTCGTTCATTCGTTCATTCGTTCATTCGTTCATTTGTTCATTTGTTCATTTGTTCATTTGTTCATTTGTTCATTCGTTCATTCGTTCATTCGTTCATTCGTTCATTCGTTCATTCGTTCATTTGTTCATTTGTTCATTTGTTCATTTGTTCATTTGTTCATTTGTTCATTTGTTTATTTGTTCATTTGTTCATTTGTTCGTTGTTCATTTTTACATTTGTTCATTTGTTCATTTGTCCATTTGTTCATTTGTCCATTTGTCCATTTGTTCATTTGTCCATTTGTCCATTTGTTCATTTGCCCATTTGTTCATTTGTTCATTTGTTCATTTGTTCATTTGTTCATTTGTTCATTTGTTCCTTTGTTTATTTGTTCATTTGTTCATTTGTTCGTTGTTCATTTTTACATTTGTTCATTTGTTCATTTGTTCATTTGTTCATTTGTTCATTTGTTCATTTGTCCATTTGTTCATTTGTTCATTTGTTCATATGTTCATTTGTCAATTTGCCCATTTGTTCATTTGTCATATGTTCATTTGTCAATTTGTTCATTTGTTCATTTGTTCATTTGTTCATTTGTTCATTTGTTCATTTGTTCATTTGTTCATTTGTTCATTTGTTCATTTGTTTATTTGTTCATTTGTTCATTTGTTCGTTGTTCATTTTTACATTTGTTCATTTGTTCATTTGTCCATTTGTTCATTTGTCCATTTGTCCATTTGTTCATTTGTCCATTTGTCCATTTGTTCATTTGCCCATTTGTTCATTTGTTCATTTGTTCATTTGTTCATTTGTTCATTTGTTCATTTGTTCATTTGTTCATTTGTTCCTTTGTTTATTTGTTCATTTGTTCATTTGTTCGTTGTTCATTTTTACATTTGTTCATTTGTTCATTTGTTCATTTGTTCATTTGTTCATTTGTTCATTTGTTCATTTGTTCATTTGTTCATTTGTTCATTTGTTCATTTGTTCATTTGTTCATTTGTACGTTTGTTCATTTGTACGTTTGTTCATTTGTTCGTTTGTTCATTTGTTCGTTTGTTCATTTGTTCGTTTGTTCATTTGTTCATTTGTTCATTTGTTCATTTGTTCGTTTGTTCATTTGTTCGTTTGTTCATTTGTTCGTTTGTTCATTTGTTCGTTTGTTCATTTGTTCGTTTGTTCATTTGTTCGTTTGCTCATTTGTTCTGTTGTTCATTTGTTCTGTTGTTCATTTGTTCATTTGTTCATTTGTTCTTTTGTTCTTTTGTTCTTTTGTTCTTTTGTTCTTTTGTTCATTTGTTCATTTGTTCATTTGTTCATTTGTTCATTTGTTCATTTGTTCATTTGTTCATTTGTTCATTTGTTCATTTGTTCATTTGTTCATTTGTTCATTTGTTCACTTGTTCATTTGTTCACTTGTTCATTTGTTCACTTGTTCATTTGTTCATTTGTTCATTTGTTCATTTGTTCATTTGTTCATTTGTTCATTTGTTCATTTGTTCATTTGTTCGTTTGTTCATTTGTTCGTTTGTTCATTTGTTCGTTTGTTCATTTGTTCGTTTGTTCATTTGTTCGTTTGTTCATTTGTTCGTTTGTTCATTTGTTCGTTTGTTCATTTGTTCGTTTGCTCATTTGTTCTGTTGTTCATTTGTTCATTTGTTCATTTGTTCATTTGTTCATTTGTTCATTTGTTCATTTGTTCATTTGTTCATTTGTTCATTTGTTCATTTGTTCATTTGTTCATTTGTTCATTTGTTCATTTGTTCATTTGTTCATTTGTTCATTTGTTCATTTGTTCATTTGTTCATTTGTTCATTCGTTCATTCGTTCATTCGTTCATTTGTTCATTTGTTCTTTTGTTCTTTTGTTCTTTTGTTCTTTTGTTCTTTTGTTCTTTTGTTATTTTGTTCTTTTGTTCTTTTGTTCTTTTGTTCTTTTGTTCTTTTGTTCTTTTGTTCTTTTGTTATTTTGTTCTTTTGTTCTTTTGTTCTTTTGTTCTTTTGTTCTTTTGTTCTTTTGTTCTTTTGTTCTTTTGATCTTTTGTTCTTTTGTTCTTTTGTTCTTTTGTTCTTTTGTTCTTTTGTTCTTTTGTTCTTTTGTTCTTTTGTTCTTTTGTTCTTTTGTTCTTTTGTTCTTTTGTTCTTTTGTTCTTTTGTTCTTTTGTTCTTTTGTTCTTTTGTTCTTTTGTTCTTTTGTTCTTTTGTTCTTTTGTTCTTTTGTTCTTTTGTTCTTTTGTTCTTTTGTTCTTTTGTTCTTTTGTTCTTTTGTTCTTTTGTTCTTTTGTTCTTTTGTTCTTTTGTTCTTTTGTTCTTTTGTTCTTTTGTTCTTTTGTTCTTTTGTTCTTTTGTTCTTTTGTTCTTTTGT
Organism: Megalopta genalis; assembly: GCF_051020955.1. NCBI lineage: Eukaryota > Metazoa > Arthropoda > Insecta > Hymenoptera > Halictidae > Megalopta > Megalopta genalis. The sequence goes on from NW_027476140.1 coordinate 762,709, forward strand.
TCTTTTGTTCTTTTGTTCTTTTGTTCTTTTGTTCTTTTGTTCTTTTGTTCTTTTGTTCTTTTGTTCTTTTGTTCTTTTGTTCTTTTGTTCTTTTGTTCTTTTGTTCTTTTGTTCTTTTGTTCTTTTGTTCTTTTGTTCTTTTGTTCTTTTGTTCTTTTGTTCTTTTGTTCTTTTGTTCTTTTGTTCTTTTGTTCTTTTGTTCTTTTGTTCTTTTGTTCTTTTGTTCTTTTGTTCTTTTGTTCTTTTGTTCTTTTGTTCTTTTGTTCATTTGTTCATTTGTTCATTTGTTCATTTGTTCATTTGTTCATTTGTTCATTTGTTCATTTGTTCATTTGTTCATTTGTTCATTTGTTCATTTGTTCATTTGTTCATTTGTTCATTTGTTCATTTGTTCATTTGTTCATTTGTTCATTTGTTCATTTGTTCATTTGTTCATTTGTTCATTTGTTCATTTGTTCATTTGTTCATTTGTTCATTTGTTCATTTGTTCATTTGTTCATTTGTTCATTTGTTCATTTGTTCATTTGTTCATTTGATCATTTGATCATTTGTTCATTCGTTCATTTCTCAACTTGCTCATTTGCTCATTTCTTCATTTGTTCATTTCTTCAATTCTTCATTTCTTCATTTGTTCACTTCTTCAATTCTTCATTTCTCCATTTGTTCGTTTGTTCAGTTGTTCGTGTTTTAATTTGTTCACTTGTTCATTTGTCCATTTGTTTATTTGTTCACTTGTTGATTTGTTCACTTGTTCATTTGTTCATTTGTTCATTTGTTCATTTGTTCATTTGTTCATTTGTTCATTTGTTCATTTGTTCATTTGTTCATTTGTTCTTTTGTTCATTTGTTCATTTGTGCGATTGTCTATTCGCTCATTTGTTCATTTGTTCATTTGTTAATTTGTCCATTTGTTCATTTGTTCAATTGTTCATTTGTTAATTTGTCCATTTGTTCATTTGTTCAATTGTTCATTTGTTCATTTGTTCATTTGTTCATTTGTCCATTTGTTCATTTGTTCATTTGTTCATATGTTCATTTGTCAATTTGCCCATTTGTTCATTTGTCATATGTTCATTTGTCAATTTGTTCATTTGTTCATTTGTTCATTTGTTCATTTGTTCATTTGTTCATTTGTTCATTTGTTCATTTGTTCATTTGTTCATTTGTTTATTTGTTCATTTGTTCATTTGTTCGTTGTTCATTTTTACATTTGTTCATTTGTTCATTTGTCCATTTGTTTATTTGTCCATTTGTCCATTTGTTCATTTGTCCATTTGTCCATTTGTTCATTTGCCCATTTGTTCATTTGTTCATTTGTTCATTTGTTCATTTGTTCATTTGTTCATTTGTTCATTTGTTCCTTTGTTTATTTGTTCATTTGTTCATTTGTTCGTTGTTCATTTTTACATTTGTTCATTTGTTCATTTGTTCATTTGTTCATTTGTTCATTTGTTCATTTGTTCATTTGTTCATTTGTTCATTTGTTCATTTGTTCATTTGTTCATTTGTTCATTTGTTCATTTGTTCATTTGTTCATTTGTACGTTTGTTCATTTGTTCGTTTGTTCATTTGTTCGTTTGTTCATTTGTTCGTTTGTTCATTTGTTCGTTTGTTCATTTGTTCATTTGTTCATTTGTTCATTTGTTCATTTGTTCATTTGTTCATTTGTTCATTTGTTCATTTGTTCATTTGTTCATTTGTTCATTTGTTCATTTGTTCATTTGTTCATTTGTTCATTTGTTCATTTGTTCATTTGATCATTTGTTCATTCGTTCATTTCTCAACTTGCTCATTTGCTCATTTCTTCATTTGTTCATTTCTTCAATTCTTCATTTCTTCATTTGTTCACTTCTTCAATTCTTCATTTCTCCATTTGTTCGTTTGTTCAGTTGTTCGTGTTTTAATTTGTTCACTTGTTCATTTGTCCATTTGTTTATTTGTTCACTTGTTGATTTGTTCACTTGTTCATTTGTTCATTTGTTCATTTGTTCATTTGTTCATTTGTTCATTTGTTCATTTGTTCATTTGTTCATTTGTTCTTTTGTTCATTTGTTCATTTGTGCGATTGTCTATTCGCTCATTTGTTCATTTGTTCATTTGTTAATTTGTCCATTTGTTCATTTGTTCAATTGTTCATTTGTTAATTTGTCCATTTGTTCATTTGTTCAATTGTTCATTTGTTCATTTGTTCATTTGTTCATTTGTCCATTTGTTCATTTGTTCATTTGTTCATATGTTCATTTGTCAATTTGCCCATTTGTTCATTTGTCATATGTTCATTTGTCAATTTGTTCATTTGTTCATTTGTTCATTTGTTCATTTGTTCATTTGTTCATTTGTTCATTTGTTCATTTGTTCATTTGTTCATTTGTTCATTTGTTTATTTGTTCATTTGTTCATTTGTTCGTTGTTCATTTTTACATTTGTTCATTTGTTCATTTGTCCATTTGTTTATTTGTCCATTTGTCCATTTGTTCATTTGTCCATTTGTCCATTTGTTCATTTGCCCATTTGTTCATTTGTTCATTTGTTCATTTGTTCATTTGTTCATTTGTTCATTTGTTCATTTGTTCCTTTGTTTATTTGTTCATTTGTTCATTTGTTCGTTGTTCATTTTTACATTTGTTCATTTGTTCATTTGTTCATTTGTTCATTTGTTCATTTGTTCATTTGTTCATTTGTTCATTTGTTCATTTGTTCATTTGTTCATTTGTTCATTTGTTCATTTGTTCATTTGTACGTTTGTTCATTTGTTCGTTTGTTCATTTGTTCGTTTGTTCATTTGTTCGTTTGTTCATTTGTTCGTTTGTTCATTTGTTCATTTGTTCATTTGTTCATTTGTTCGTTTGTTCATTTGTTCGTTTGCTCATTTGTTCATTTGTTCATTTGTTCATTTGTTCATTTGTTCATTTGTTCATTTGTTCATTTGTTCGTTTGTTCATTTGTTCGTTTGTTCGTTTTGCTCATTTGTTCATTTGTTCATTTGTTCATTTGTTCATTTGTTCATTTGTTCATTTGTTCGTTTGCTCATTTGTTCTGTTGTTCATTTGTTCTGTTGTTCATTTGTTCATTTGTTCATTTGTTCATTTGTTCATTTGTTCACTTGTTCATTTGTTCACTTGTTCATTTGTTCACTTGTTCATTTGTTCATTTGTTCATTTGTTCATTTGTTCATGTGTTCATTTGTTCATTTGTTCATTTGTTCATTTGTTCATTTGTTCATTTGTTCATTTGTTCATTTGTTCGTTTGTTCATTTGTTCGTTTGTTCATTTGTTCGTTTGTTCATTTGTTCGTTTGTTCATTTGTTCGTTTGTTCATTTGTTCGTTTGCTCATTTGTTCTGTTGTTCATTTGTTCTGTTGTTCATTTGTTCATTTGTTCATTTGTTCTCTTGTTCTTTTGTTCTTTTGTTCTTTTGTTCTTTTGTTCTTTTGTTCATTTGTTCATTTGTTCATTTGTTCATTTGTTCATTTGTTCATTTGTTCATTTGTTCATTTGTTCATTTGTTCATTTGTTCATTTGTTCATTTGTTCATTTGTTCATTTGTTCATTTGTTCATTTGTTCACTTGTTCTTTTGTTCTTTTGTTCTTTTGTTCTTTTGTTCTTTTGTTCTTTTGTTCTTTTGTTCTTTTGTTCTTTTGTTCTTTTGTTCTTTTGTTCTTTTGTTCTTTTGTTCTTTTGTTCTTTTGTTCTTTTGTTCTTTTGTTCTTTTGTTCTTTTGTTCTTTTGTTCTTTTGTTCTTTTGTTCTTTTGTTCTTTTGTTCTTTTGTTCTTTTGTTCTTTTGTTCTTTTGTTCTTTTGTTCTTTTGTTCTTTTGTTCTTTTGTTCTTTTGTTCTTTTGTTCTTTTGTTCTTTTGTTCTTTTGTTCTTTTGTTCTTTTGTTCTTTTGTTCTTTTGTTCTTTTGTTCTTTTGTTCTTTTGTTCTTTTGTTCTTTTGTTCTTTTGTTCTTTTGTTCTTTTGTTCTTTTGTTCTTTTGTTCTTTTGTTCTTTTGTTCTTTTGTTCTTTTGTTCTTTTGTTCTTTTGTTCTTTTGTTCTTTTGTTCTTTTGTTCTTTTGTTCTTTTGTTCTTTTGTTCTTTTGTTCTTTTGTTCTTTTGTTCTTTTGTTCTTTTGTTCTTTTGTTCTTTTGTTCTTTTGTTCTTTTGTTCTTTTGTTCTTTTGTTCTTTTGTTCTTTTGTTCTTTTGTTCTTTTGTTCTTTTGTTCTTTTGTTCTTTTGTTCTTTTGTTCTTTTGTTCTTTTGTTCTTTTGTTCTTTTGTTCTTTTGTTCTTTTGTTCTTTTGTTCTTTTGTTCTTTTGTTCTTTTGTTCTTTTGTTCTTTTGTTCTTTTGTTCTTTTGTTCTTTTGTTCTTTTGTTCTTTTGTTCTTTTGTTCTTTTGTTCTTTTGTTCTTTTGTTCTTTTGTTCTTTTGTTCTTTTGTTCTTTTGTTCTTTTGTTCTTTTGTTCTTTTGTTCTTTTGTTCTTTTGTTCTTTTGTTCTTTTGTTCTTTTGTTCTTTTGTTCTTTTGTTCTTTTGTTCTTTTGTTCTTTTGTTCTTTTGTTCTTTTGTTCTTTTGTTCTTTTGTTCTTTTGTTCTTTTGTTCTTTTGTTCTTTTGTTCTTTTGTTCTTTTGTTCTTTTGTTCTTTTGTTCTTTTGTTCTTTTGTTCTTTTGTTCTTTTGTTCTTTTGTTCTTTTGTTCTTTTGTTCTTTTGTTCTTTTGTTCTTTTGTTCTTTTGTTCTTTTGTTCTTTTGTTCTTTTGTTCTTTTGTTCTTTTGTTCTTTTGTTCTTTTGTTCTTTTGTTCTTTTGTTCTTTTGTTCTTTTGTTCTTTTGTTCTTTTGTTCTTTTGTTCTTTTGTTCTTTTGTTCTTTTGTTCTTTTGTTCTTTTGTTCTTTTGTTCTTTTGTTCTTTTGTTCTTTTGTTCATTTGTTCATTTGTTCATTTGTTCATTTGTTCATTTGTTCATTTGTTCATTTGTTCATTTGTTCATTTGTTCATTTGTTCATTTGTTCATTTGTTCATTTGTTCGTTTGTGCATTTGTTCATTTGTTCATGCGTTCATTTCTCAACTTGTTCATTTGCTCATTTCTTCAATTCTTCATTTGTTCATTTGATCGTTTGTGCATTTGATCATTTGTTCATTCGTTCATTTCTCAACTTGCTCATTTGCTCATTTCTTCATTTGTTCATTTCTTCAATTCTTCATTTCTTCATTTGTTCACTTCTTCAATTCTTCATTTCTCCATTTGTTCGTTTGTTCAGTTGTTCGTGTTTTAATTTGTTCACTTGTTCATTTGTCCATTTGTTTATTTGTTCACTTGTTGATTTGTTCACTTGTTCATTTGTTCATTTGTTCATTTGTTCATTTGTTCATTTGTTCTTTTGTTCTTTTGTTCTTTTGTTCTTTTGTTCTTTTGTTCTTTTGTTCTTTTGTTCATTTGTTCTTTTGTTCTTTTGTTCTTTTGTTCTTTTGTTCATTTGTTCTTTTGTTCTTTTGTTCTTTTGTTCTTTTGTTCTTTTGTTCTTTTGTTCTTTTGTTCTTTTGTTCTTTTGTTCTTTTGTTCTTTTGTTCTTTTGTTCTTTTGTTCTTTTGTTCTTTTGTTCTTTTGTTCTTTTGTTCTTTTGTTCTTTTGTTCTTTTGTTCTTTTGTTCTTTTGTTCTTTTGTTCTTTTGTTCTTTTGTTCTTTTGTTCTTTTGTTCTTTTGTTCTTTTGTTCTTTTGTTCTTTTGTTCTTTTGTTCTTTTGTTCTTTTGTTCTTTTGTTCTTTTGTTCTTTTGTTCTTTTGTTCTTTTGTTCTTTTGTTCTTTTGTTCTTTTGTTCTTTTGTTCTTTTGTTCTTTTGTTCTTTTGTTCTTTTGTTCTTTTGTTCTTTTGTTCTTTTGTTCTTTTGTTCTTTTGTTCTTTTGTTCTTTTGTTCTTTTGTTCTTTTGTTCTTTTGTTCTTTTGTTCTTTTGTTCTTTTGTTCTTTTGTTCTTTTGTTCTTTTGTTCTTTTGTTCTTTTGTTCTTTTGTTCTTTTGTTCTTTTGTTCTTTTGTTCTTTTGTTCTTTTGTTCTTTTGTTCTTTTGTTCTTTTGTTCTTTTGTTCTTTTGTTCTTTTGTTCTTTTGTTCTTTTGTTCTTTTGTTCTTTTGTTCTTTTGTTCTTTTGTTCTTTTGTTCTTTTGTTCTTTTGTTCTTTTGTTCTTTTGTTCTTTTGTTCTTTTGTTCTTTTGTTCTTTTGTTCTTTTGTTCTTTTGTTCTTTTGTTCTTTTGTTCTTTTGTTCTTTTGTTCTTTTGTTCTTTTGTTCTTTTGTTCTTTTGTTCTTTTGTTCTTTTGTTCTTTTGTTCTTTTGTTCTTTTGTTCTTTTGTTCTTTTGTTCTTTTGTTCTTTTGTTCTTTTGTTCTTTTGTTCTTTTGTTCTTTTGTTCTTTTGTTCTTTTGTTCTTTTGTTCTTTTGTTCTTTTGTTCTTTTGTTCTTTTGTTCTTTTGTTCTTTTGTTCTTTTGTTCTTTTGTTCTTTTGTTCTTTTGTTCTTTTGTTCTTTTGTTCTTTTGTTCTTTTGTTCTTTTGTTCTTTTGTTCTTTTGTTCTTTTGTTCTTTTGTTCTTTTGTTCTTTTGTTCTTTTGTTCTTTTGTTCTTTTGTTCTTTTGTTCTTTTGTTCTTTTGTTCTTTTGTTCTTTTGTTCTTTTGTTCTTTTGTTCTTTTGTTCTTTTGTTCTTTTGTTCTTTTGTTCTTTTGTTCTTTTGTTCTTTTGTTCTTTTGTTCTTTTGTTCTTTTGTTCTTTTGTTCTTTTGTTCTTTTGTTCTTTTGTTCTTTTGTTCTTTTGTTCTTTTGTTCTTTTGTTCTTTTGTTCTTTTGTTCTTTTGTTCTTTTGTTCTTTTGTTCTTTTGTTCTTTTGTTCTTTTGTTCTTTTGTTCTTTTGTTCTTTTGTTCTTTTGTTCTTTTGTTCTTTTGTTCTTTTGTTCTTTTGTTCTTTTGTTCTTTTGTTCTTTTGTTCTTTTGTTCTTTTGTTCTTTTGTTCTTTTGTTCTTTTGTTCTTTTGTTCTTTTGTTCTTTTGTTCTTTTGTTCTTTTGTTCTTTTGTTCTTTTGTTCTTTTGTTCTTTTGTTCTTTTGTTCTTTTGTTCTTTTGTTCTTTTGTTCTTTTGTTCTTTTGTTCTTTTGTTCTTTTGTTCTTTTGTTCTTTTGTTCTTTTGTTCATTTGTTCATTTGTTCATTTGTTCATTTGTTCACTTGTTCATTTGTTCACTTGTTCATTTGTTCATTTGTTCATTTGTTCATTGTTCATTTGTTCATTTGTTCATTTGTTCATTTGTTCATTTGTTCATTTGTTCATTCGTTCATTCGTTCATTCGTTCATTCGTTCATTTGTTCATTTGTTCATTTGTTCATTTGTTCATTTGTTCATTTGTTCATTTGTTCATTTGTTCATTTGTTCATTTGTTCATTTGTTCATTTGTTCATTTGTTCATTTGTTCATTTGTTCATTTGTTCATTTGTTCATTTGTTCATTTGTTCATTTGTTCATTTGTTCATTTGATCATTTGTTCATTTGTTCATTTGTTCATTTGTTCATTTGTTCATTTGTTCATTTGTTCATTTGTTCATTTGTTCATTTGTTCATTTGTTCATTTGTTCATTTGTTCATTTGTTCATTTGTTCATTTGTTCGTTTGTGCATTTGTTCATTTGTTCATGCGTTCATTTCTCAACTTGTTCATTTGCTCATTTCTTCAATTCTTCATTTGTTCATTTGATCGTTTGTGCATTTGATCATTTGTTCATTCGTTCATTTCTCAACTTGCTCATTTGCTCATTTCTTCATTTGTTCATTTCTTCAATTCTTCATTTCTTCATTTGTTCACTTCTTCAATTCTTCATTTCTCCATTTGTTCGTTTGTTCAGTTGTTCGTGTTTTAATTTGTTCACTTGTTCATTTGTCCATTTGTTTATTTGTTCACTTGTTGATTTGTTCACTTGTTCATTTGTTCATTTGTTCATTTGTTCATTTGTTCATTTGTTCATTTGTTCTTTTGTTCATTTGTTCATTTGTGCGATTGTCTATTCGCTCATTTGTTCATTTGTTCATTTGTTAATTTGTCCATTTGTTCATTTGTTCAATTGTTCATTTGTTAATTTGTCCATTTGTTCATTTGTTCAATTGTTCATTTGTTCATTTGTTCATTTGTTCATTTGTCCATTTGTTCATTTGTTCATTTGTTCATATGTTCATTTGTCAATTTGCCCATTTGTTCATTTGTCATATGTTCATTTGTCAATTTGTTCATTTGTTCATTTGTTCATTTGTTCATTTGTTCATTTGTTCATTTGTTCATTTGTTCATTTGTTCATTTGTTCATTTGTTCATTTGTTCATTTGTTCATTTGTTTATTTGTTCATTTGTTCATTTGTTCGTTGTTCATTTTTACATTTGTTCATTTGTTCATTTGTCCATTTGTTCATTTGTCCATTTGTCCATTTGTTCATTTGTCCATTTGTCCATTTGTTCATTTGCCCATTTGTTCATTTGTTCATTTGTTCATTTGTTCATTTGTTCATTTGTTCATTTGTTCATTTGTTCATTTGTTCCTTTGTTTATTTGTTCATTTGTTCATTTGTTCGTTGTTCATTTGTTCATTTGTTCATTTGTTCATTTGTTCATTTGTTCATTTGTTCATTTGTTCATTTGTTCATTTGTTCATTTGTTCATTTGTTCATTTGTTCATTTGTTCATTTGTTCATTTGTTCATTTGTACGTTTGTTCATTTGTTCGTTTGTTCATTTGTTCGTTTGTTCATTTGTTCGTTTGTTCATTTGTTCGTTTGTTCATTTGTTCATTTGTTCGTTTGTTCATTTGTTCGTTTGTTCATTTGTTCGTTTGCTCATTTGTTCATTTGATCATTTGTTCATTTGTTCATTTGTTCATTTGTTCGTTTGTTCATTTGTTCGTTTGTTCATTTGTTCGTTTGTTCATTTGTTCGTTTGTTCATTTGTTCGTTTGCTCATTTGTTCTGTTGTTCATTTGTTCATTTGTTCATTTGTTCATTTGTTCATTTGTTCATTTGTTCACTTGTTCATTTGTTCACTTGTTCATTTGTTCACTTGTTCATTTGTTCATTTGTTCATTTGTTCATTTGTTCATTTGTTCATTTGTTCATTTGTTCATTTGTACGTTTGTTCATTTGTTCGTTTGTTCATTTGTTCGTTTGTTCATTTGTTCGTTTGTTCATTTGTTCGTTTGTTCATTTGTTCATTTGTTCATTTGTTCATTTGTTCATTTGTTCATTTGTTCATTTGTTCATTTGTTCATTTGTTCATTTGTTCATTTGTTCATTTGTTCATTTGTTCATTTGTACGTTTGTTCATTTGTTCGTTTGTTCATTTGTTCGTTTGTTCATTTGTTCGTTTGTTCATTTGTTCGTTTGTTCATTTGTTCGTTTGTTCATTTGTTCATTTGTTCGTTTGTTCATTTGTTCTGTTGTTCATTTGTTCATTTGTTCATTTGTTCATTTGTTCATTTGTTCACTTGTTCATTTGTTCACTTGTTCATTTGTTCACTTGTTCATTTGTTCATTTGTTCATTTGTTCATTTGTTCATGTGTTCATTTGTTCATTTGTTCATTTGTTCATTTGTTCATTTGTTCATTTGTTCATTTGTTCATTTGTTCGTTTGTTCATTTGTTCGTTTGTTCACTTGTTCGTTTGTTCATTTGTTCGTTTGTTCATTTGTTCTTTTGTTCTTTTGTTCTTTTGTTCTTTTGTTCTTTTGTTCTTTTGTTCTTTTGTTCTTTTGTTCTTTTGTTCTTTTGTTCTTTTGTTCTTTTGTTCTTTTGTTCTTTTGTTCTTTTGTTCTTTTGTTCTTTTGTTCTTTTGTTCTTTTGTTCTTTTGTTCTTTTGTTCTTTTGTTCTTTTGTTCTTTTGTTCTTTTGTTCTTTTGTTCTTTTGTTCTTTTGTTCATTTGTTCATTTGTTCATTTGTTCATTTGTTCATTTGTTCATTTGTTCATTTGTTCATTTGTTCATTTGTTCATTTGTTCATTTGTTCATTTGTTCATTTGTTCATTTGTTCGTTTGTTCATTTGTTCGTTTGTTCATTTGTTCGTTTGTTCATTTGTTCGTTTGTTCATTTGTTCGTTTGCTCATTTGTTCATTTGTTCATTTGTTCATTTGTTCATTTGTTCATTTGTTCATTTGTTCATTTGTTCGTTTGTGCATTTGTTCATTTGTTCATGCGTTCATTTCTCAACTTGTTCATTTGCTCATTTCTTCAATTCTTCATTTGTTCATTTGATCGTTTGTGCATTTGATCATTTGTTCATTCGTTCATTTCTCAACTTGCTCATTTGCTCATTTCTTCATTTGTTCATTTCTTCAATTCTTCATTTCTTCATTTGTTCACTTCTTCAATTCTTCATTTCTCCATTTGTTCGTTTGTTCAGTTGTTCGTGTTTTAATTTGTTCACTTGTTCATTTGTCCATTTGTTTATTTGTTCACTTGTTGATTTGTTCACTTGTTCATTTGTTCATTTGTTCATTTGTTCATTTGTTCATTTGTTCATTTGTTCTTTTGTTCATTTGTTCATTTGTGCGATTGTCTATTCGCTCATTTGTTCATTTGTTCATTTGTTAATTTGTCCATTTGTTCATTTGTTCAATTGTTCATTTGTTAATTTGTCCATTTGTTCATTTGTTCAATTGTTCATTTGTTCATTTGTTCATTTGTTCATTTGTCCATTTGTTCATTTGTTCATTTGTTCATATGTTCATTTGTCAATTTGCCCATTTGTTCATTTGTCATATGTTCATTTGTCAATTTGTTCATTTGTTCATTTGTTCATTTGTTCATTTGTTCATTTGTTCATTTGTTCATTTGTTCATTTGTTCATTTGTTCATTTGTTCATTTGTTCATTTGTTCATTTGTTTATTTGTTCATTTGTTCATTTGTTCGTTGTTCATTTTTACATTTGTTCATTTGTTCATTTGTCCATTTGTTCATTTGTCCATTTGTCCATTTGTTCATTTGTCCATTTGTCCATTTGTTCATTTGCCCATTTGTTCATTTGTTCATTTGTTCATTTGTTCATTTGTTCATTTGTTCATTTGTTCATTTGTTCATTTGTTCCTTTGTTTATTTGTTCATTTGTTCATTTGTTCGTTGTTCATTTGTTCATTTGTTCATTTGTTCATTTGTTCATTTGTTCATTTGTTCATTTGTTCATTTGTTCATTTGTTCATTTGTTCATTTGTTCATTTGTTCATTTGTTCATTTGTTCATTTGTTCATTTGTACGTTTGTTCGTTTGTTCGTTTGTTCATTTGTTCGTTTGTTCATTTGTTCGTTTGTTCATTTGTTCGTTTGTTCATTTGTTCATTTGTTCGTTTGTTCATTTGTTCGTTTGTTCATTTGTTCGTTTGCTCATTTGTTCATTTGATCATTTGTTCATTTGTTCATTTGTTCATTTGTTCGTTTGTTCATTTGTTCGTTTGTTCATTTGTTCGTTTGTTCATTTGTTCGTTTGTTCATTTGTTCGTTTGCTCATTTGTTCTGTTGTTCATTTGTTCATTTGTTCATTTGTTCATTTGTTCATTTGTTCATTTGTTCACTTGTTCATTTGTTCACTTGTTCATTTGTTCACTTGTTCATTTGTTCATTTGTTCATTTGTTCATTTGTTCATTTGTTCATTTGTTCATTTGTTCATTTGTACGTTTGTTCATTTGTTCGTTTGTTCATTTGTTCGTTTGTTCATTTGTTCGTTTGTTCATTTGTTCGTTTGTTCATTTGTTCATTTGTTCATTTGTTCATTTGTTCATTTGTTCATTTGTTCATTTGTTCATTTGTTCATTTGTTCATTTGTTCATTTGTTCATTTGTTCATTTGTTCATTTGTACGTTTGTTCATTTGTTCGTTTGTTCATTTGTTCGTTTGTTCATTTGTTCGTTTGTTCATTTGTTCGTTTGTTCATTTGTTCGTTTGTTCATTTGTTCATTTGTTCGTTTGTTCATTTGTTCTGTTGTTCATTTGTTCATTTGTTCATTTGTTCATTTGTTCATTTGTTCACTTGTTCATTTGTTCACTTGTTCATTTGTTCACTTGTTCATTTGTTCATTTGTTCATTTGTTCATTTGTTCATGTGTTCATTTGTTCATTTGTTCATTTGTTCATTTGTTCATTTGTTCATTTGTTCATTTGTTCATTTGTTCGTTTGTTCATTTGTTCGTTTGTTCATTTGTTCGTTTGTTCATTTGTTCGTTTGTTCATTTGTTCTTTTGTTCTTTTGTTCTTTTGTTCTTTTGTTCTTTTGTTCTTTTGTTCTTTTGTTCTTTTGTTCTTTTGTTCTTTTGTTCTTTTGTTCTTTTGTTCTTTTGTTCTTTTGTTCTTTTGTTCTTTTGTTCTTTTGTTCTTTTGTTCTTTTGTTCTTTTGTTCTTTTGTTCTTTTGTTCTTTTGTTCATTTGTTCATTTGTTCATTTGTTCATTTGTTCATTTGTTCATTTGTTCATTTGTTCATTTGTTCATTTGTTCATTTGTTCATTTGTTCATTTGTTCATTTGTTCGTTTGTGCATTTGTTCATTTGTTCATGCGTTCATTTCTCAACTTGTTCATTTGCTCATTTCTTCAATTCTTCATTTGTTCATTTGATCGTTTGTGCATTTGATCATTTGTTCATTCGTTCATTTCTCAACTTGCTCATTTGCTCATTTCTTCATTTGTTCATTTCTTCAATTCTTCATTTCTTCATTTGTTCACTTCTTCAATTCTTCATTTCTCCATTTGTTCGTTTGTTCAGTTGTTCGTGTTTTAATTTGTTCACTTGTTCATTTGTCCATTTGTTTATTTGTTCACTTGTTGATTTGTTCACTTGTTCATTTGTTCATTTGTTCATTTGTTCATTTGTTCATTTGTTCATTTGTTCATTTGTTCATTTGTTCTTTTGTTCATTTGTTCTTTTGTTCTTTTGTTCTTTTGTTCTTTTGTTCTTTTGTTCTTTTGTTCTTTTGTTCTTTTGTTCTTTTGTTCTTTTGTTCTTTTGTTCTTTTGTTCTTTTGTTCTTTTGTTCTTTTGTTCTTTTGTTCTTTTGTTCTTTTGTTCTTTTGTTCTTTTGTTCTTTTGTTCTTTTGTTCTTTTGTTCTTTTGTTCTTTTGTTCTTTTGTTCTTTTGTTCTTTTGTTCTTTTGTTCTTTTGTTCTTTTGTTCTTTTGTTCTTTTGTTCTTTTGTTCTTTTGTTCTTTTGTTCTTTTGTTCTTTTGTTCTTTTGTTCTTTTGTTCTTTTGTTCTTTTGTTCTTTTGTTCTTTTGTTCTTTTGTTCTTTTGTTCTTTTGTTCTTTTGTTCTTTTGTTCTTTTGTTCTTTTGTTCTTTTGTTCTTTTGTTCTTTTGTTCTTTTGTTCTTTTGTTCTTTTGTTCTTTTGTTCTTTTGTTCTTTTGTTCTTTTGTTCTTTTGTTCTTTTGTTCTTTTGTTCTTTTGTTCTTTTGTTCTTTTGTTCTTTTGTTCTTTTGTTCTTTTGTTCTTTTGTTCTTTTGTTCTTTTGTTCTTTTGTTCTTTTGTTCTTTTGTTCTTTTGTTCTTTTGTTCTTTTGTTCTTTTGTTCTTTTGTTCTTTTGTTCTTTTGTTCTTTTGTTCTTTTGTTCTTTTGTTCTTTTGTTCTTTTGTTCTTTTGTTCTTTTGTTCTTTTGTTCTTTTGTTCTTTTGTTCTTTTGTTCTTTTGTTCTTTTGTTCTTTTGTTCTTTTGTTCTTTTGTTCTTTTGTTCTTTTGTTCTTTTGTTCTTTTGTTCTTTTGTTCTTTTGTTCTTTTGTTCTTTTGTTCTTTTGTTCTTTTGTTCTTTTGTTCTTTTGTTCTTTTGTTCTTTTGTTCTTTTGTTCTTTTGTTCTTTTGTTCTTTTGTTCTTTTGTTCTTTTGTTCATTTGTTCATTTGTTCATTTGTTCATTTGTTCACTTGTTCATTTGTTCACTTGTTCATTTGTTCATTTGTTCATTTGTTCATTGTTCATTTGTTCATTTGTTCATTTGTTCATTTGTTCATTTGTTCATTTGTTCATTCGTTCATTCGTTCATTCGTTCATTCGTTCATTTGTTCATTTGTTCATTTGTTCATTTGTTCATTTGTTCATTTGTTCATTTGTTCATTTGTTCATTTGTTCATTTGTTCATTTGTTCATTTGTTCATTTGTTCATTTGTTCATTTGTTCATTTGTTCATTTGTTCATTTGTTCATTTGTTCATTTGTTCATTTGTTCATTTGATCATTTGTTCATTTGTTCATTTGTTCATTTGTTCATTTGTTCATTTGTTCATTTGTTCATTTGTTCATTTGTTCATTTGTTCATTTGTTCATTTGTTCATTTGTTCATTTGTTCATTTGTTCATTTGTTCGTTTGTGCATTTGTTCATTTGTTCATGCGTTCATTTCTCAACTTGTTCATTTGCTCATTTCTTCAATTCTTCATTTGTTCATTTGATCGTTTGTGCATTTGATCATTTGTTCATTCGTTCATTTCTCAACTTGCTCATTTGCTCATTTCTTCATTTGTTCATTTCTTCAATTCTTCATTTCTTCATTTGTTCACTTCTTCAATTCTTCATTTCTCCATTTGTTCGTTTGTTCAGTTGTTCGTGTTTTAATTTGTTCACTTGTTCATTTGTCCATTTGTTTATTTGTTCACTTGTTGATTTGTTCACTTGTTCATTTGTTCATTTGTTCATTTGTTCATTTGTTCATTTGTTCATTTGTTCTTTTGTTCATTTGTTCATTTGTGCGATTGTCTATTCGCTCATTTGTTCATTTGTTCATTTGTTAATTTGTCCATTTGTTCATTTGTTCAATTGTTCATTTGTTAATTTGTCCATTTGTTCATTTGTTCAATTGTTCATTTGTTCATTTGTTCATTTGTTCATTTGTCCATTTGTTCATTTGTTCATTTGTTCATATGTTCATTTGTCAATTTGCCCATTTGTTCATTTGTCATATGTTCATTTGTCAATTTGTTCATTTGTTCATTTGTTCATTTGTTCATTTGTTCATTTGTTCATTTGTTCATTTGTTCATTTGTTCATTTGTTCATTTGTTTATTTGTTCATTTGTTCATTTGTTCGTTGTTCATTTTTACATTTGTTCATTTGTTCATTTGTGCATTTGTTCATTTGTCCATTTGTCCATTTGTTCATTTGTCCATTTGTCCATTTGTTCATTTGCCCATTTGTTCATTTGTTCATTTGTTCATTTGTTCATTTGTTCATTTGTTCATTTGTTCATTTGTTCATTTGTTCCTTTGTTTATTTGTTCATTTGTTCATTTGTTCGTTGTTCATTTGTTCATTTGTTCATTTGTTCATTTGTTCATTTGTTCATTTGTTCATTTGTTCATTTGTTCATTTGTTCATTTGTTCATTTGTTCATTTGTTCATTTGTTCATTTGTTCATTTGTTCATTTGTACGTTTGTTCATTTGTTCGTTTGTTCATTTGTTCGTTTGTTCATTTGTTCGTTTGTTCATTTGTTCGTTTGTTCATTTGTTCATTTGTTCGTTTGTTCATTTGTTCGTTTGTTCATTTGTTCGTTTGCTCATTTGTTCATTTGATCATTTGTTCATTTGTTCATTTGTTCATTTGTTCGTTTGTTCATTTGTTCGTTTGTTCATTTGTTCGTTTGTTCATTTGTTCGTTTGTTCATTTGTTCGTTTGCTCATTTGTTCTGTTGTTCATTTGTTCATTTGTTCATTTGTTCATTTGTTCATTTGTTCATTTGTTCACTTGTTCATTTGTTCACTTGTTCATTTGTTCACTTGTTCATTTGTTCATTTGTTCATTTGTTCATTTGTTCATTTGTTCATTTGTTCATTTGTTCATTTGTTCATTTGTTCATTTGTTCATTTGTTCATTTGTTCATTTGTTCATTTGTTCATTTGTTCATTTGTTCATTTGTTCATTTGTTCATTTGTTCATTTGTTCATTTGTTCATTTGTTCATTTGTTCATTTGTTCATTTGTTCATTTGTTCATTTGTTCATTTGTTCATTTGTTCATTTGTACGTTTGTTCATTTGTTCGTTTGTTCATTTGTTCGTTTGTTCATTTGTTCGTTTGTTCATTTGTTCGTTTGTTCATTTGTTCGTTTGTTCATTTGTTCATTTGTTCGTTTGTTCATTTGTTCGTTTGCTCATTTGTTCATTTGTTCATTTGTTCATTTGTTCATTTGTTCATTTGTTCGTTTGTTCATTTGTTCGTTTGTTCATTTGTTCGTTTGTTCATTTGTTCGTTTGTTCATTTGTTCGTTTGCTCATTTGTTCTGTTGTTCATTTGTTCATTTGTTCATTTGTTCATTTGTTCATTTGTTCATTTGTTCACTTGTTCATTTGTTCACTTGTTCATTTGTTCACTTGTTCATTTGTTCATTTGTTCATTTGTTCATTTGTTCATTTGTTCATTTGTTCATTTGTTCATTTGTTCATTTGTTCATTTGTTCATTTGTTCATTTGTTCACTTGTTCATTTGTCCATTTGTTTATTTGTTCACTTGTTGATTTGTTCACTTGTTCATTTGTTCATTTGTTCATTTGTTCATTTGTTCATTTGTTCATTTGTTCTTTTGTTCATTTGTTCATTTGTGCGATTGTCTATTCGCTCATTTGTTCATTTGTTCATTTGTTAATTTGTCCATTTGTTCATTTGTTCAATTGTTCATTTGTTAATTTGTCCATTTGTTCATTTGTTCAATTGTTCATTTGTTCATTTGTTCATTTGTTCATTTGTCCATTTGTTCATTTGTTCATTTGTTCATATGTTCATTTGTCAATTTGCCCATTTGTTCATTTGTCATATGTTCATTTGTCAATTTGTTCATTTGTTCATTTGTTCATTTGTTCATTTGTTCATTTGTTCATTTGTTCATTTGTTCATTTGTTCATTTGTTCATTTGTTTATTTGTTCATTTGTTCATTTGTTCGTTGTTCATTTTTACATTTGTTCATTTGTTCATTTGTCCATTTGTTCATTTGTCCATTTGTCCATTTGTTCATTTGTCCATTTGTCCATTTGTTCATTTGCCCATTTGTTCATTTGTTCATTTGTTCATTTGTTCATTTGTTCATTTGTTCATTTGTTCATTTGTTCATTTGTTCCTTTGTTTATTTGTTCATTTGTTCATTTGTTCGTTGTTCATTTTTACATTTGTTCATTTGTTCATTTGTTCATTTGTTCATTTGTTCATTTGTTCATGTGTTCATTTGTTCATTTGTTCATTTGTTCATTTGTTCATTTGTTCATTTGTTCATTTGTACGTTTGTTCATTTGTTCGTTTGTTCATTTGTTCGTTTGTTCATTTGTTCGTTTGTTCGTTTGTTCATTTGTTCATTTGTTCGTTTGTTCATTTGTTCGTTTGTTCATTTGTTCGTTTGCTCATTTGTTCATTTGATCATTTGTTCATTTGTTCATTTGTTCATTTGTTCGTTTGTTCATTTGTTCGTTTGTTCATTTGTTCGTTTGTTCATTTGTTCGTTTGTTCATTTGTTCGTTTGCTCATTTGTTCTGTTGTTCATTTGTTCATTTGTTCATTTGTTCATTTGTTCATTTGTTCATTTGTTCACTTGTTCATTTGTTCACTTGTTCATTTGTTCACTTGTTCATTTGTTCATTTGTTCATTTGTTCATTTGTTCATTTGTTCATTTGTTCATTTGTTCATTTGTTCATTTGTTCATTTGTTCATTTGTTCATTTGTTCATTTGTTCATTTGTTCATTTGTTCATTTGTTCATTTGTTCATTTGTTCATTTGTTCATTTGTTCATTTGTTCATTTGTTCATTTGTTCATTTGTTCATTTGTTCATTTGTTCATTTGTACGTTTGTTCATTTGTTCGTTTGTTCATTTGTTCGTTTGTTCATTTGTTCGTTTGTTCATTTGTTCGTTTGTTCATTTGTTCGTTTGTTCATTTGTTCATTTGTTCGTTTGTTCACTTGTTCGTTTGCTCATTTGTTCATTTGTTCATTTGTTCATTTGTTCATTTGTTCATTTGTTCGTTTGTTCATTTGTTCGTTTGTTCATTTGTTCGTTTGTTCATTTGTTCGTTTGTTCATTTGTTCGTTTGCTCATTTGTTCTGTTGTTCATTTGTTCATTTGTTCATTTGTTCATTTGTTCATTTGTTCATTTGTTCACTTGTTCATTTGTTCACTTGTTCATTTGTTCACTTGTTCATTTGTTCATTTGTTCATTTGTTCATTTGTTCATTTGTTCATTTGTTCATTTGTTCGTTGTTCATTTTTACATTTGTTCATTTGTTCATTTGTTCATTTGTTCATTTGTTCATTTGTTCATTTGTTCATTTGTTCATTTGTTCATTTGTTCATTTGTTCATTTGTTCATTTGTTCATTTGTACGTTTGTTCATTTGTTCGTTTGTTCATTTGTTCGTTTGTTCATTTGTTCGTTTGTTCGTTTGTTCATTTGTTCATTTGTTCGTTTGTTCATTTGTTCGTTTGTTCATTTGTTCGTTTGCTCATTTGTTCATTTGATCATTTGTTCATTTGTTCATTTGTTCATTTGTTCGTTTGTTCATTTGTTCGTTTGTTCATTTTTCGTTTGTTCATTTGTTCGTTTGTTCATTTGTTCGTTTGCTCATTTGTTCTGTTGTTCATTTGTTCATTTGTTCATTTGTTCATTTGTTCATTTGTTCATTTGTTCACTTGTTCATTTGTTCACTTGTTCATTTGTTCACTTGTTCATTTGTTCATTTGTTCATTTGTTCATTTGTTCATTTGTTCATTTGTTCATTTGTTCATTTGTTCATTTGTTCATTTGTTCATTTGTTCATTTGTTCATTTGTTCATTTGTTCATTTGTTCATTTGTTCATTTGTTCATTTGTTCATTTGTTCATTTGTTCATTTGTTCATTTGTTCATTTGTTCATTTGTTCATTTGTTCATTTGTTCATTTGTTCATTTGTTCATTTGTACGTTTGTTCATTTGTTCGTTTGTTCATTTGTTCGTTTGTTCATTTGTTCGTTTGTTCATTTGTTCGTTTGTTCATTTGTTCGTTTGTTCATTTGTTCATTTGTTCGTTTGTTCATTTGTTCGTTTGCTCATTTGTTCATTTGTTCATTTGTTCATTTGTTCATTTGTTCATTTGTTCGTTTGTTCATTTGTTCGTTTGTTCATTTGTTCGTTTGTTCATTTGTTCGTTTGTTCATTTGTTCGTTTGCTCATTTGTTCTGTTGTTCATTTGTTCATTTGTTCATTTGTTCATTTGTTCATTTGTTCATTTGTTCACTTGTTCATTTGTTCACTTGTTCATTTGTTCACTTGTTCATTTGTTCATTTGTTCATTTGTTCATTTGTTCATTTGTTCATTTGTTCATTTGTTCATTTGTTCATTTGTTCATTTGTTCATTTGTTCATTTGTTCATTTGTTCATTTGTTCATTTGTTCATTTGTTCATTTGTTCATTTGTTCATTTGTTCATTTGTTCATTTGTTCATTTGTTCATTTGTTCATTTGTTCATTTGTTCATTTGTCCATTTGTTCATTTGTTCATTTGTTCATTTGTTCATTTGTTCATTTGTTCATTTGTTCATTTGTTCATTTGTTCATTTGTTCATTTGTTCATTTGTTCATTTGTTCATTTGTTCGTTTGCTCATTTGTTCTGTTGTTCATTTGTTCATTTGTTCATTTGTTCTTTTGTTCTTTTGTTCTTTTGTTCTTTTGTTCTTTTGTTCTTTTGTTCATTTGTTCATTTGTTCATTTGTTCATTTGTTCATTTGTTCATTTGTTCATTTGTTCATTTGTTCATTTGTTCATTTGTTCATTTGTTCATTTGTTCATTTGTTCATTTGTTCACTTGTTCATTTGTTCACTTGTTCTTTTGTTCTTTTGTTCTTTTGTTCTTTTGTTCTTTTGTTCTTTTGTTCTTTTGTTCTTTAGTTCTTTTGTTCTTTTGTTCTTTTGTTCTTTTGTTCTTTAGTTCTTTTGTTCTTTTGTTCTTTTGTTCTTTTGTTCTTTTGTTCTTTTGTTCTTTTGTTCTTTAGTTCTTTTGTTCTTTTGTTCTTTTGTTCTTTTGTTCTTTTGTTCTTTTGTTCTTTTGTTCTTTTGTTCTTTTGTTCTTTTGTTCTTTTGTTCTTTAGTTCTTTTGTTCTTTTGTTCTTTTGTTCTTTTGTTCTTTTGTTCTTTTGTTCTTTTGTTCTTTTGTTCTTTTGTTCTTTTGTTCTTTTGTTCTTTTGTTCTTTTGTTCTTTTGTTCTTTTGTTCTTTTGTTCTTTTGTTCTTTTGTTCTTTTGTTCTTTTGTTCTTTTGTTCTTTTGTTCTTTTGTTCTTTTGTTCTTTTGTTCTTTTGTTCTTTTGTTCTTTTGTTCTTTTGTTCTTTTGTTCTTTTGTTCTTTT
The DNA here is from genome assembly GCF_051020955.1 of Megalopta genalis. Lineage (NCBI taxonomy): Eukaryota > Metazoa > Arthropoda > Insecta > Hymenoptera > Halictidae > Megalopta > Megalopta genalis. Next base: position 783,014 of record NW_027476140.1, read on the forward strand.
GTTCTTTTGTTCTTTTGTTCTTTTGTTCTTTTGTTCTTTTGTTCTTTTGTTCTTTTGTTCTTTTGTTCTTTTGTTCTTTTGTTCTTTTGTTCTTTTGTTCTTTTGTTCTTTTGTTCTTTTGTTCTTTTGTTCTTTTGTTCTTTTGTTCTTTTGTTCTTTTGTTCTTTTGTTCTTTTGTTCTTTTGTTCTTTTGTTCTTTTGTTCTTTTGTTCTTTTGTTCTTTTGTTCTTTTGTTCTTTTGTTCTTTTGTTCTTTTGTTCTTTTGTTCTTTTGTTCTTTTGTTCTTTTGTTCTTTTGTTCTTTTGTTCTTTTGTTCTTTTGTTCTTTTGTTCTTTTGTTCTTTTGTTCTTTTGTTCTTTTGTTCTTTTGTTCTTTTGTTCTTTTGTTCTTTTGTTCTTTTGTTCTTTTGTTCTTTTGTTCTTTTGTTCTTTTGTTCTTTTGTTCTTTTGTTCTTTTGTTCTTTTGTTCTTTTGTTCTTTTGTTCTTTTGTTCTTTTGTTCTTTTGTTCTTTTGTTCTTTTGTTCTTTTGTTCTTTTGTTCTTTTGTTCTTTTGTTCTTTTGTTCTTTTGTTCTTTTGTTCTTTTGTTCTTTTGTTCTTTTGTTCTTTTGTTCTTTTGTTCTTTTGTTCTTTTGTTCTTTTGTTCTTTTGTTCTTTTGTTCTTTTGTTCTTTTGTTCTTTTGTTCTTTTGTTCTTTTGTTCTTTTGTTCTTTTGTTCTTTTGTTCTTTTGTTCTTTTGTTCTTTTGTTCTTTTGTTCTTTTGTTCTTTTGTTCTTTTGTTCTTTTGTTCTTTTGTTCTTTTGTTCTTTTGTTCTTTTGTTCTTTTGTTCTTTTGTTCTTTTGTTCTTTTGTTCTTTTGTTCTTTTGTTCTTTTGTTCTTTTGTTCTTTTGTTCTTTTGTTCTTTTGTTCTTTTGTTCTTTTGTTCTTTTGTTCTTTTGTTCTTTTGTTCTTTTGTTCTTTTGTTCTTTTGTTCTTTTGTTCTTTTGTTCTTTTGTTCTTTTGTTCTTTTGTTCTTTTGTTCTTTTGTTCTTTTGTTCTTTTGTTCTTTTGTTCTTTTGTTCTTTTGTTCTTTTGTTCTTTTGTTCTTTTGTTCTTTTGTTCTTTTGTTCTTTTGTTCTTTTGTTCTTTTGTTCTTTTGTTCTTTTGTTCTTTTGTTCTTTTGTTCTTTTGTTCTTTTGTTCTTTTGTTCTTTTGTTCTTTTGTTCTTTTGTTCTTTTGTTCTTTTGTTCTTTTGTTCTTTTGTTCTTTTGTTCTTTTGTTCTTTTGTTCTTTTGTTCTTTTGTTCTTTTGTTCTTTTGTTCTTTTGTTCTTTTGTTCTTTTGTTCTTTTGTTCTTTTGTTCTTTTGTTCTTTTGTTCTTTTGTTCTTTTGTTCTTTTGTTCTTTTGTTCTTTTGTTCTTTTGTTCTTTTGTTCTTTTGTTCTTTTGTTCTTTTGTTCTTTTGTTCTTTTGTTCTTTTGTTCTTTTGTTCTTTTGTTCTTTTGTTCTTTTGTTCTTTTGTTCTTTTGTTCTTTTGTTCTTTTGTTCTTTTGTTCTTTTGTTCTTTTGTTCTTTTGTTCTTTTGTTCTTTTGTTCTTTTGTTCTTTTGTTCTTTTGTTCTTTTGTTCATTTGTTCATTTGTTCATTTGTTCATTTGTTCATTCGTTCATTCGTTCATTCGTTCATTCGTTCATTCGTTCATTCGTTCATTCGTTCATTCGTTCATTCGTTCATTCGTTCATTCGTTCATTCGTTCATTCGTTCATTTGTTCATTCGTTCATTCGTTCATTCGTTCATTCGTTCATTCGTTCATTCGTTCATTCGTTCATTCGTTCATTCGTTCATTTGTTCATTTGTTCATTTGTTCATTTGTTCATTTGTTCATTTGTTCATTTGTTCATTTGTTCATTTGTTCATTTGTTCATTTGTTCATTTGTTCATTTGTTCATTTGTTCATTTGTTCATTTGTTCATTTGTTCATTTGTTCGTTTGTGCATTTGTTCATTTGTTCATGCGTTCATTTCTCAACTTGTTCATTTGCTCATTTCTTCAATTCTTCATTTGTTCATTTGATCGTTTGTGCATTTGATCATTTGTTCATTCGTTCATTTCTCAACTTGCTCATTTGCTCATTTCTTCATTTGTTCATTTCTTCAATTCTTCATTTCTTCATTTGTTCACTTCTTCAATTCTTCATTTCTCCATTTGTTCGTTTGTTCAGTTGTTCGTGTTTTAATTTGTTCACTTGTTCATTTGTCCATTTGTTTATTTGTTCACTTGTTGATTTGTTCACTTGTTCATTTGTTCATTTGTTCATTTGTTCATTTGTTCTTTTGTTCTTTTGTTCTTTTGTTCTTTTGTTCTTTTGTTCTTTTGTTCTTTTGTTCTTTTGTTCTTTTGTTCTTTTGTTCTTTTGTTCTTTTGTTCTTTTGTTCTTTTGTTCTTTTGTTCTTTTGTTCTTTTGTTCTTTTGTTCTTTTGTTCTTTTGTTCTTTTGTTCTTTTGTTCTTTTGTTCTTTTGTTCATTTGTTCATTTGTTCATTTGTTCATTTGTTCATTCGTTCATTCGTTCATTCGTTCATTCGTTCATTCGTTCATTCGTTCATTTGTTCATTCGTTCATTCGTTCATTCGTTCATTCGTTCATTCGTTCATTCGTTCATTCGTTCATTTGTTCATTTGTTCATTTGTTCATTTGTTCATTTGTTCATTTGTTCATTTGTTCATTTGTTCATTTGTTCATTTGTTCATTTGTTCATTTGTTCATTTGTTCATTTGTTCATTTGTTCATTTGTTCATTTGTTCATTTGTTCATTTGTTCATTTGTTCATTTGTTCATTTGTTCGTTTGTGCATTTGTTCATTTGTTCATGCGTTCATTTCTCAACTTGTTCATTTGCTCATTTCTTCAATTCTTCATTTGTTCATTTGATCGTTTGTGCATTTGATCATTTGTTCATTCGTTCATTTCTCAACTTGCTCATTTGCTCATTTCTTCATTTGTTCATTTCTTCAATTCTTCATTTCTTCATTTGTTCACTTCTTCAATTCTTCATTTCTCCATTTGTTCGTTTGTTCAGTTGTTCGTGTTTTAATTTGTTCACTTGTTCATTTGTCCATTTGTTTATTTGTTCACTTGTTGATTTGTTCACTTGTTCATTTGTTCATTTGTTCATTTGTTCATTTGTTCATTTGTTCATTTGTTCATTTGTTCATTTGTTCTTTTGTTCATTTGTTCTTTTGTTCTTTTGTTCTTTTGTTCTTTTGTTCTTTTGTTCTTTTGTTCTTTTGTTCTTTTGTTCTTTTGTTCTTTTGTTCTTTTGTTCTTTTGTTCTTTTGTTCTTTTGTTCTTTTGTTCTTTTGTTCTTTTGTTCTTTTGTTCTTTTGTTCTTTTGTTCTTTTGTTCTTTTGTTCTTTTGTTCTTTTGTTCTTTTGTTCTTTTGTTCTTTTGTTCTTTTGTTCTTTTGTTCTTTTGTTCTTTTGTTCTTTTGTTCTTTTGTTCTTTTGTTCTTTTGTTCTTTTGTTCTTTTGTTCTTTTGTTCTTTTGTTCTTTTGTTCTTTTGTTCTTTTGTTCTTTTGTTCTTTTGTTCTTTTGTTCTTTTGTTCTTTTGTTCTTTTGTTCTTTTGTTCTTTTGTTCTTTTGTTCTTTTGTTCTTTTGTTCTTTTGTTCATTTGTTCGTTTGCTCATTTGTTCATTTGTTCATTTGTTCATTTGTTCATTTGTTCATTTGTTCGTTTGTTCATTTGTTCGTTTGTTCATTTGTTCGTTTGTTCATTTGTTCGTTTGTTCATTTGTTCGTTTGCTCATTTGTTCTGTTGTTCATTTGTTCATTTGTTCATTTGTTCATTTGTTCATTTGTTCATTTGTTCACTTGTTCATTTGTTCACTTGTTCATTTGTTCACTTGTTCATTTGTTCATTTGTTCATTTGTTCATTTGTTCATTTGTTCATTTGTTCATTTGTTCATTTGTTCAATTGTTCATTTGTTAATTTGTCCATTTGTTCATTTGTTCAATTGTTCATTTGTTCATTTGTTCATTTGTTCATTTGTCCATTTGTTCATTTGTTCATTTGTTCATATGTTCATTTGTCAATTTGCCCATTTGTTCATTTGTCATATGTTCATTTGTCAATTTGTTCATTTGTTCATTTGTTCATTTGTTCATTTGTTCATTTGTTCATTTGTTCATTTGTTCATTTGTTCATTTGTTCATTTGTTTATTTGTTCATTTGTTCATTTGTTCGTTGTTCATTTTTACATTTGTTCATTTGTTCATTTGTCCATTTGTTCATTTGTCCATTTGTCCATTTGTTCATTTGTCCATTTGTCCATTTGTTCATTTGCCCATTTGTTCATTTGTTCATTTGTTCATTTGTTCATTTGTTCATTTGTTCATTTGTTCATTTGTTCATTTGTTCATTTGTTCATTTGTTCATTTGTTCATTTGTTCATTTGTTCATTTGTTCATTTGTTCATTTGTTCATTTGTTCATTTGTTCATTTGTTCATTTGTTCATTTGTTCATTTGTTCATTTGTACATTTGTTCATTTGTTCATTTGTTCATTTGTTCAGTGGTTCAGTTGTTCATTTGTTCATTTCTTCAATTCTTCATTTCTTCTTTTGTTCACTTCTTCAATTCTTCATTTCTTCATTTGTTCATTTGTTCGTTTTTTAATTTGTTCACTTGTTCATTTGTCCATTTGTTTATTTGTTCATTTGTTCATTTGTTCATTTGTTCGTTTGTTCATTTGTTCGTTTGTTCATTTGTTCGTTTGTTCATTTGTTCGTTTGTTCATTTGTTCGTTTGCTCATTTGTTCTGTTGTTCATTTGTTCATTTGTTCATTTGTTCATTTGTTCATTTGTTCATTTGTTCACTTGTTCATTTGTTCACTTGTTCATTTGTTCATTTGTTCATTTGTTCATTTGTTCATTTGTTCATTTGTTCATTTGTTCATTTGTTCATTTGTTCATTTGTTCATTTGTTCATTTGTTCATTTGTTCATTTGTTCATTTGTTCATTTGTTCATTTGTTCATTTGTTCATTTGTTCATTTGTTCATTTGTTCATTTGTTCATTTGTTCATTTGTTCATTTGTTCATTTGTTCATTTGTTCATTTGTTCATTTGTACGTTTGTTCATTTGTTCGTTTGTTCATTTGTTCGTTTGTTCATTTGTTCGTTTGTTCATTTGTTCGTTTGTTCATTTGTTCATTTGTTCATTTGTTCATTTGTTCGTTTGTTCATTTGTTCGTTTGCTCATTTGTTCATTTGTTCATTTGTTCATTTGTTCATTTGTTCATTTGTTCGTTTGTTCATTTGTTCGTTTGTTCATTTGTTCGTTTGTTCATTTGTTCGTTTGCTCATTTGTTCTGTTGTTCATTTGTTCATTTGTTCATTTGTTCATTTGTTCATTTGTTCATTTGTTCACTTGTTCATTTGTTCACTTGTTCATTTGTTCACTTGTTCATTTGTTCATTTGTTCATTTGTTCATTTGTTCATTTGTTCATTTGTTCATTTGTTCATTTGTTCATTTGTTCATTTGTTCATTTGTTCATTTGTTCATTTGTTCATTTGTTCATTTGTTCATTTGTTCATTTGTTCATTTGTTCATTTGTTCATTTGTTCATTTGTTCATTTGTTCATTTGTTCATTTGTTCATTTGTTCATTTGTCCATTTGTTCATTTGTTCATTTGTTCATTTGTTCATTTGTTCATTTGTTCATTTGTTCATTTGTTCATTTGTTCATTTGTTCATTTGTTCATTTGTTCATTTGTTCATTTGTTCATTTGTTCATTTGTTCATTTGTTCATTTGTTCATTTGTTCATTTGTTCGTTTGTTTATTTGTTCGTTTGTTCATTTGTTCGTTTTTTCATTTGTTCGTTTGTTCATTTGTTCGTTTGCTCATTTGTTCTGTTGTTCATTTGTTCTGTTGTTCATTTGTTCATTTGTTCATTTGTTCATTTGTTCATTTGTTCATTTGTTCATTTGTTCCTTTGTTTATTTGTTCATTTGTTCATTTGTTCGTTGTTCATTTTTACATTTGTTCATTTGTTCATTTGTTCATTTGTTCATTTGTTCATTTGTTCATTTGTTCATTTGTTCATTTGTTCATTTGTTCATTTGTTCATTTGTTCATTTGTTCATTTGTTCATTTGTACGTTTGTTCATTTGTTCGTTTGTTCATTTGTTCGTTTGTTCATTTGTTCGTTTGTTCATTTGTTCGTTTGTTCATTTGTTCGTTTGTTCGTTTGTTCATTTGTTCGTTTGTTCATTTGTTCGTTTGTTCATTTGTTCGTTTGTTCATTTGTTCGTTTGTTCATTTGTTCGTTTGTTCATTTGTTCGTTTGTTCATTTGTTCGTTTGCTCATTTGTTCTGTTGTTCATTTGTTCATTTGTTCATTTGTTCATTTGTTCATTTGTTCATTTGTTCACTTGTTCATTTGTTCACTTGTTCATTTGTTCACTTGTTCATTTGTTCACTTGTTCATTTGTTCATTTGTTCATTTGTTCATTTGTTCATTTGTTCATTTGTTCATTTGTTCATTTGTTCATTTGTTCGTTTGTTCGTTTGTTCATTTGTTCGTTTGTTCATTTGTTCGTTTGTTCATTTGTTCGTTTGTTCGTTTGTTCGTTTGTTCATTTGTTCGTTTGCTCATTTGTTCTGTTGTTCATTTGTTCATTTGTTCATTTGTTCTTTTGTTCTTTTGTTCTTTTGTTCTTTTGTTCTTTTGTTCTTTTGTTCATTTGTTCATTTGTTCATTTGTTCATTTGTTCATTTGTTCATTTGTTCATTTGTTCATTTGTTCATTTGTTCATTTGTTCATTTGTTCATTTGTTCATTTGTTCATTTGTTCATTTGTTCATTTGTTCATTTGTTCACTTGTTCATTTGTTCACTTGTTCTTTTGTTCTTTTGTTCTTTTGTTCTTTTGTTCTTTTGTTCTTTAGTTCTTTTGTTCTTTTGTTCTTTAGTTCTTTTGTTCTTTTGTTCTTTTGTTCTTTTGTTCTTTTGTTCTTTTTGTTCTTTTGTTCTTTTGTTCTTTTGTTCTTTAGTTCTTTTGTTCTTTTGTTCTTTTGTTCTTTTGTTCTTTTGTTCTTTTGTTCTTTTGTTCTTTTGTTCTTTTGTTCTTTAGTTCTTTTGTTCTTTTGTTCTTTTGTTCTTTTGTTCTTTTGTTCTTTGTTCTTTTGTTCTTTTGTTCTTTTGTTCTTTTGTTCTTTTGTTCTTTTGTTCTTTTGTTCTTTTGTTCTTTTGTTCTTTTGTTCTTTTGTTCTTTTGTTCTTTTGTTCTTTTGTTCTTTTGTTCTTTTGTTCTTTTGTTCTTTTGTTCTTTTGTTCTTTTGTTCTTTTGTTCTTTTGTTCTTTTGTTCTTTTGTTCTTTTGTTCTTTTGTTCTTTTGTTCTTTTGTTCTTTTGTTCTTTTGTTCTTTTGTTCTTTTGTTCTTTTGTTCTTTTGTTCTTTTGTTCTTTTGTTCTTTTGTTCTTTTGTTCTTTTGTTCTTTTGTTCTTTTGTTCTTTTGTTCTTTTGTTCTTTTGTTCTTTTGTTCTTTTGTTCTTTTGTTCTTTTGTTCTTTTGTTCTTTTGTTCTTTTGTTCTTTTGTTCTTTTGTTCTTTTGTTCTTTTGTTCTTTTGTTCTTTTGTTCTTTTGTTCTTTTGTTCTTTTGTTCTTTTGTTCTTTTGTTCTTTTGTTCTTTTGTTCTTTTGTTCTTTTGTTCTTTTGTTCTTTTGTTCTTTTGTTCTTTTGTTCTTTTGTTCTTTTGTTCTTTTGTTCTTTTGTTCTTTTGTTCTTTTGTTCTTTTGTTCTTTTGTTCTTTTGTTCTTTTGTTCTTTTGTTCTTTTGTTCTTTTGTTCTTTTGTTCTTTTGTTCTTTTGTTCTTTTGTTCTTTTGTTCTTTTGTTCTTTTGTTCTTTTGTTCTTTTGTTCTTTTGTTCTTTTGTTCTTTTGTTCTTTTGTTCTTTTGTTCTTTTGTTCTTTTGTTCTTTTGTTCTTTTGTTCTTTTGTTCTTTTGTTCTTTTGTTCTTTTGTTCTTTTGTTCTTTTGTTCTTTTGTTCTTTTGTTCTTTTGTTCTTTTGTTCTTTTGTTCTTTTGTTCTTTTGTTCTTTTGTTCTTTTGTTCTTTTGTTCTTTTGTTCTTTTGTTCTTTTGTTCTTTTGTTCTTTTGTTCTTTTGTTCTTTTGTTCTTTTGTTCTTTTGTTCTTTTGTTCTTTTGTTCTTTTGTTCTTTTGTTCTTTTGTTCTTTTGTTCTTTTGTTCTTTTGTTCTTTTGTTCTTTTGTTCTTTTGTTCTTTTGTTCTTTTGTTCTTTTGTTCTTTTGTTCTTTTGTTCTTTTGTTCTTTTGTTCTTTTGTTCTTTTGTTCTTTTGTTCTTTTGTTCTTTTGTTCTTTTGTTCTTTTGTTCTTTTGTTCTTTTGTTCTTTTGTTCTTTTGTTCTTTTGTTCTTTTGTTCTTTTGTTCTTTTGTTCTTTTGTTCTTTTGTTCTTTTGTTCTTTTGTTCTTTTGTTCTTTTGTTCTTTTGTTCTTTTGTCCTTCTGTTCTTCTGTTCTTCTGTTCTTCTGTTCTTCTGTTCTTCTGTTCTTTTGTTCTTTTGTTCTTTTGTTCTTTTGTTCTTTTGTTCTTTTGTTCTTTTGTTCTTTTGTTCTTTTGTTCTTTTGTTCTTTTGTTCTTTTGTTCTTTTGTTCTTTTGTTCTTTTGTTCTTTTGTTCTTTTGTTCTTTTGTTCTTTTGTTCTTTTGTTCTTTTGTTCTTTTGTTCTTTTGTTCTTTTGTTCTTTTGTTCTTTTGTTCTTTTGTTCTTTTGTTCTTTTGTTCTTTTGTTCTTTTGTTCTTTTGTTCTTTTGTTCTTTTGTTCTTTTGTTCTTTTGTTCTTTTGTTCTTTTGTTCTTTTGTTCTTTTGTTCTTTTGTTCTTTTGTTCTTTTGTTCTTTTGTTCTTTTGTTCTTTTGTTCTTTTGTTCTTTTGTTCTTTTGTTCTTTTGTTCTTTTGTTCTTTTGTTCTTTTGTTCTTTTGTTCTTTTGTTCTTTTGTTCTTTTGTTCTTTTGTTCTTTTGTTCTTTTGTTCTTTTGTTCTTTTGTTCTTTTGTTCTTTTGTTCTTTTGTTCTTTTGTTCTTTTGTTCTTTTGTTCTTTTGTTCTTTTGTTCTTTTGTTCTTTTGTTCTTTTGTTCTTTTGTTCTTTTGTTCTTTTGTTCTTTTGTTCTTTTGTTCTTTTGTTCTTTTGTTCTTTTGTTCTTTTGTTCTTTTGTTCTTTTGTTCTTTTGTTCTTTTGTTCTTTTGTTCTTTTGTTCTTTTGTTCTTTTGTTCTTTTGTTCTTTTGTTCTTTTGTTCTTTTGTTCTTTTGTTCTTTTGTTCTTTTGTTCTTTTGTTCTTTTGTTCTTTTGTTCTTTTGTTCTTTTGTTCTTTTGTTCTTTTGTTCTTTTGTTCTTTTGTTCTTTTGTTCTTTTGTTCTTTTGTTCTTTTGTTCTTTTGTTCTTTTGTTCTTTTGTTCTTTTGTTCTTTTGTTCTTTTGTTCTTTTGTTCTTTTGTTCTTTTGTTCTTTTGTTCTTTTGTTCTTTTGTTCTTTTGTTCTTTTGTTCTTTTGTTCTTTTGTTCTTTTGTTCTTTTGTTCTTTTGTTCTTTTGTTCTTTTGTTCTTTTGTTCTTTTGTTCTTTTGTTCTTTTGTTCTTTTGTTCTTTTGTTCTTTTGTTCTTTTGTTCTTTTGTTCTTTTGTTCTTTTGTTCTTTTGTTCTTTTGTTCTTTTGTTCTTTTGTTCTTTTGTTCTTTTGTTCTTTTGTTCTTTTGTTCTTTTGTTCTTTTGTTCTTTTGTTCTTTTGTTCTTTTGTTCTTTTGTTCTTTTGTTCTTTTGTTCTTTTGTTCTTTTGTTCTTTTGTTCTTTTGTTCTTTTGTTCTTTTGTTCTTTTGTTCTTTTGTTCTTTTGTTCTTTTGTTCTTTTGTTCTTTTGTTCTTTTGTTCTTTTGTTCTTTTGTTCTTTTGTTCTTTTGTTCTTTTGTTCTTTTGTTCTTTTGTTCTTTTGTTCTTTTGTTCTTTTGTTCTTTTGTTCTTTTGTTCTTTTGTTCTTTTGTTCTTTTGTTCTTTTGTTCTTTTGTTCTTTTGTTCTTTTGTTCTTTTGTTCTTTTGTTCTTTTGTTCTTTTGTTCTTTTGTTCTTTTGTTCTTTTGTTCTTTTGTTCTTTTGTTCTTTTGTTCTTTTGTTCTTTTGTTCTTTTGTTCTTTTGTTCTTTTGTTCTTTTGTTCTTTTGTTCATTTGTTCATTTGTTCATTTGTTCATTCGTTCATTCGTTCATTCGTTCATTCGTTCATTCGTTCATTCGTTCATTCGTTCATTCGTTCATTTGTTCATTCGTTCATTCGTTCATTCGTTCATTCGTTCATTCGTTCATTCGTTCATTCGTTCATTCGTTCATTCGTTCATTCGTTCATTTGTTCATTTGTTCATTTGTTCATTTGTTCATTTGTTCATTTGTTCATTTGTTCATTTGTTCATTTGTTCATTTGTTCATTTGTTCATTTGTTCATTTGTTCATTTGTTCATTTGTTCATTTGTTCATTTGTTCATTTGTTCGTTTGTGCATTTGTTCATTTGTTCATGCGTTCATTTCTCAACTTGTTCATTTGCTCATTTCTTCAATTCTTCATTTGTTCATTTGATCGTTTGTGCATTTGATCATTTGTTCATTCGTTCATTTCTCAACTTGCTCATTTGCTCATTTCTTCATTTGTTCATTTCTTCAATTCTTCATTTCTTCATTTGTTCACTTCTTCAATTCTTCATTTCTCCATTTGTTCGTTTGTTCAGTTGTTCGTGTTTTAATTTGTTCACTTGTTCATTTGTCCATTTGTTTATTTGTTCACTTGTTGATTTGTTCACTTGTTCATTTGTTCATTTGTTCATTTGTTCATTTGTTCATTTGTTCATTTGTTCTTTTGTTCTTTTGTTCTTTTGTTCTTTTGTTCTTTTGTTCTTTTGTTCTTTTGTTCTTTTGTTCTTTTGTTCTTTTGTTCTTTTGTTCTTTTGTTCTTTTGTTCTTTTGTTCTTTTGTTCTTTTGTTCTTTTGTTCTTTTGTTCTTTTGTTCTTTTGTTCTTTTGTTCTTTTGTTCTTTTGTTCTTTTGTTCTTTTGTTCTTTTGTTCTTTTGTTCTTTTGTTCTTTTGTTCTTTTGTTCTTTTGTTCTTTTGTTCTTTTGTTCTTTTGTTCTTTTGTTCTTTTGTTCTTTTGTTCTTTTGTTCTTTTGTTCTTTTGTTCTTTTGTTCTTTTGTTCTTTTGTTCTTTTGTTCTTTTGTTCTTTTGTTCTTTTGTTCTTTTGTTCTTTTGTTCATTTGTTCATTTGTTCATTTGTTCATTTGTTCATTCGTTCATTCGTTCATTCGTTCATTCGTTCATTCGTTCATTCGTTCATTTGTTCATTCGTTCATTCGTTCATTCGTTCATTCGTTCATTCGTTCATTCGTTCATTCGTTCATTTGTTCATTTGTTCATTTGTTCATTTGTTCATTTGTTCATTTGTTCATTTGTTCATTTGTTCATTTGTTCATTTGTTCATTTGTTCATTTGTTCATTTGTTCATTTGTTCATTTGTTCATTTGTTCATTTGTTCATTTGTTCGTTTGTGCATTTGTTCATTTGTTCATGCGTTCATTTCTCAACTTGTTCATTTGCTCATTTCTTCAATTCTTCATTTGTTCATTTGATCGTTTGTGCATTTGATCATTTGTTCATTCGTTCATTTCTCAACTTGCTCATTTGCTCATTTCTTCATTTGTTCATTTCTTCAATTCTTCATTTCTTCATTTGTTCACTTCTTCAATTCTTCATTTCTCCATTTGTTCGTTTGTTCAGTTGTTCGTGTTTTAATTTGTTCACTTGTTCATTTGTCCATTTGTTTATTTGTTCACTTGTTGATTTGTTCACTTGTTCATTTGTTCATTTGTTCATTTGTTCATTTGTTCATTTGTTCATTTGTTCATTTGTTCATTTGTTCTTTTGTTCATTTGTTCTTTTGTTCTTTTGTTCTTTTGTTCTTTTGTTCTTTTGTTCTTTTGTTCTTTTGTTCTTTTGTTCTTTTGTTCTTTTGTTCTTTTGTTCTTTTGTTCTTTTGTTCTTTTGTTCTTTTGTTCTTTTGTTCTTTTGTTCTTTTGTTCTTTTGTTCTTTTGTTCTTTTGTTCTTTTGTTCTTTTGTTCTTTTGTTCTTTTGTTCTTTTGTTCTTTTGTTCTTTTGTTCTTTTGTTCTTTTGTTCTTTTGTTCTTTTGTTCTTTTGTTCTTTTGTTCTTTTGTTCTTTTGTTCTTTTGTTCTTTTGTTCTTTTGTTCTTTTGTTCTTTTGTTCTTTTGTTCTTTTGTTCTTTTGTTCTTTTGTTCTTTTGTTCTTTTGTTCTTTTGTTCTTTTGTTCTTTTGTTCTTTTGTTCTTTTGTTCTTTTGTTCTTTTGTTCTTTTGTTCTTTTGTTCTTTTGTTCTTTTGTTCTTTTGTTCTTTTGTTCTTTTGTTCTTTTGTTCTTTTGTTCTTTTGTTCTTTTGTTCTTTTGTTCTTTTGTTCTTTTGTTCTTTTGTTCTTTTGTTCTTTTGTTCTTTTGTTCTTTTGTTCTTTTGTTCTTTTGTTCTTTTGTTCTTTTGTTCTTTTGTTCTTTTGTTCTTTTGTTCTTTTGTTCTTTTGTTCTTTTGTTCTTTTGTTCTTTTGTTCTTTTGTTCTTTTGTTCTTTTGTTCTTTTGTTCTTTTGTTCTTTTGTTCTTTTGTTCTTTTGTTCTTTTGTTCTTTTGTTCTTTTGTTCTTTTGTTCTTTTGTTCTTTTGTTCTTTTGTTCTTTTGTTCTTTTGTTCTTTTGTTCTTTTGTTCTTTTGTTCTTTTGTTCTTTTGTTCTTTTGTTCTTTTGTTCTTTTGTTCTTTTGTTCTTTTGTTCTTTTGTTCTTTTGTTCTTTTGTTCTTTTGTTCTTTTGTTCTTTTGTTCTTTTGTTCTTTTGTTCTTTTGTTCTTTTGTTCTTTTGTTCTTTTGTTCTTTTGTTCTTTTGTTCTTTTGTTCTTTTGTTCTTTTGTTCTTTTGTTCTTTTGTTCTTTTGTTCTTTTGTTCTTTTGTTCTTTTGTTCTTTTGTTCTTTTGTTCTTTTGTTCTTTTGTTCTTTTGTTCTTTTGTTCTTTTGTTCTTTTGTTCTTTTGTTCTTTTGTTCTTTTGTTCTTTTGTTCTTTTGTTCTTTTGTTCTTTTGTTCTTTTGTTCTTTTGTTCTTTTGTTCTTTTGTTCTTTTGTTCTTTTGTTCTTTTGTTCTTTTGTTCTTTTGTTCTTTTGTTCTTTTGTTCTTTTGTTCTTTTGTTCTTTTGTTCTTTTGTTCTTTTGTTCTTTTGTTCTTTTGTTCTTTTGTTCTTTTGTTCTTTTGTTCTTTTGTTCTTTTGTTCTTTTGTTCTTTTGTTCTTTTGTTCTTTTGTTCTTTTGTTCTTTTGTTCTTTTGTTCTTTTGTTCTTTTGTTCTTTTGTTCTTTTGTTCTTTTGTTCTTTTGTTCTTTTGTTCTTTTGTTCTTTTGTTCTTTTGTTCTTTTGTTCTTTTGTTCTTTTGTTCTTTTGTTCTTTTGTTCTTTTGTTCTTTTGTTCTTTTGTTCTTTTGTTCATTTGTTCATTTGTTCACTTGTTCATTTGTTCACTTGTTCATTTGTTCATTTGTTCATTTGTTCATTGTTCATTTGTTCATTTGTTCATTTGTTCATTTGTTCATTTGTTCATTTGTTCATTCGTTCATTCGTTCATTCGTTCATTCGTTCATTCGTTCATTTGTTCATTCGTTCATTTGTTCATTTGTTCATTTGTTCATTTGTTCATTTGTTCATTTGTTCATTTGTTCATTTGTTCATTGGTTCATTTGTTCATTTGTTCATTTGTTCATTTGTTCATTTGTTCATTTGTTCATTTGTTCATTTGTTCATTTGTTCATTTGTTCATTTGTTCATTTGTTCATTTGTTCATTTGTTCATTTGTTCATTTGTTCATTTGTTCATTTGTTCATTTGTTCATTTGTTCATTTGTTCATTTGTTCATTTGTTCATTTGTTCGTTTGTGCATTTGTTCATTTGTTCATGCGTTCATTTCTCAACTTGTTCATTTGCTCATTTCTTCAATTCTTCATTTGTTCATTTGATCGTTTGTGCATTTGATCATTTGTTCATTCGTTCATTTCTCAACTTGCTCATTTGCTCATTTCTTCATTTGTTCATTTCTTCAATTCTTCATTTCTTCATTTGTTCACTTCTTCAATTCTTCATTTCTCCATTTGTTCGTTTGTTCAGTTGTTCGTGTTTTAATTTGTTCACTTGTTCATTTGTCCATTTGTTTATTTGTTCACTTGTTGATTTGTTCACTTGTTCATTTGTTCATTTGTTCATTTGTTCATTTGTTCATTTGTTCATTTGTTCATTTGTTCTTTTGTTCATTTGTTCATTTGTGCGATTGTCTATTCGCTCATTTGTTCATTTGTTCATTTGTTAATTTGTCCATTTGTTCATTTGTTCAATTGTTCATTTGTTAATTTGTCCATTTGTTCATTTGTTCAATTGTTCATTTGTTCATTTGTTCATTTGTTCATTTGTCCATTTGTTCATTTGTTCATTTGTTCATATGTTCATTTGTCAATTTGCCCATTTGTTCATTTGTCATATGTTCATTTGTCAATTTGTTCATTTGTTCATTTGTTCATTTGTTCATTTGTTCATTTGTTCATTTGTTCATTTGTTCATTTGTTCATTTGTTCATTTGTTTATTTGTTCATTTGTTCGTTGTTCATTTTTACATTTGTTCATTTGTTCATTTGTCCATTTGTTCATTTGTCCATTTGTCCATTTGTTCATTTGTCCATTTGTCCATTTGTTCATTTGCCCATTTGTTCATTTGTTCATTTGTTCATTTGTTCATTTGTTCATTTGTTCATTTGTTCATTTGTTCATTTGTTCATTTGTTCATTTGTTCCTTTGTTTATTTGTTCATTTGTTCATTTGTTCGTTGTTCATTTTTACATTTGTTCATTTGTTCATTTGTTCATTTGTTCATTTGTTCATTTGTTCATTTGTTCATTTGTTCATTTGTTCATTTGTTCATTTGTACGTTTGTTCATTTGTTCGTTTGTTCATTTGTTCGTTTGTTCATTTGTTCGTTTGTTCATTTGTTCGTTTGTTCATTTGTTCATTTGTTCGTTTGTTCATTTGTTCGTTTGTTCATTTGTTCGTTTGCTCATTTGTTCATTTGATCATTTGTTCATTTGTTCATTTGTTCATTTGTTCGTTTGTTCATTTGTTCGTTTGTTCATTTGTTCGTTTGTTCATTTGTTCGTTTGTTCATTTGTTCGTTTGCTCATTTGTTCTGTTGTTCATTTGTTCATTTGTTCATTTGTTCATTTGTTCATTTGTTCATTTGTTCACTTGTTCATTTGTTCACTTGTTCATTTGTTCACTTGTTCATTTGTTCATTTGTTCATTTGTTCATTTGTTCATTTGTTCATTTGTTCATTTGTTCATTTGTTCATTTGTTCATTTGTTCATTTGTTCATTTGTTCATTTGTTCATTTGTTCATTTGTTCATTTGTTCATTTGTTCATTTGTTCATTTGTTCATTTGTTCATTTGTTCATTTGTTCATTTGTTCATTTGTTCATTTGTTCATTTGTTCATTTGTTCATTTGTTCATTTGTTCATTTGTTCATTTGTTCATTTGTTCATTTGTACGTTTGTTCATTTGTTCGTTTGTTCATTTGTTCGTTTGTTCATTTGTTCGTTTGTTCATTTGTTCGTTTGTTCATTTGTTCGTTTGTTCATTTGTTCATTTGTTCGTTTGTTCATTTGTTCGTTTGCTCATTTGTTCATTTGTTCATTTGTTCATTTGTTCATTTGTTCATTTGTTCGTTTGTTCATTTGTTCGTTTGTTCATTTGTTCGTTTGTTCATTTGTTCGTTTGTTCATTTGTTCGTTTGCTCATTTGTTCTGTTGTTCATTTGTTCATTTGTTCATTTGTTCATTTGTTCATTTGTTCATTTGTTCACTTGTTCATTTGTTCACTTGTTCATTTGTTCACTTGTTCATTTGTTCATTTGTTCATTTGTTCATTTGTTCATTTGTTCATTTGTTCATTTGTTCATTTGTTCATTTGTTCATTTGTTCATTTGTTCATTTGTTCATTTGTTCATTTGTTCATTTGTTCATTTGTTCATTTGTTCATTTGTTCATTTGTTCATTTGTTCATTTGTTCATTTGTTCATTTGTTCATTTGTTCATTTGTTCATTTGTTCATTTGTTCATTTGTTCATTTGTTCATTTGTTCATTTGTCCATTTGTTCATTTGTTCATTTGTTCATTTGTTCATTTGTTCATTTGTTCATTTGTTCATTTGTTCATTTGTTCATTTGTTCATTTGTTCATTTGTTCATTTGTTCATTTGTTCATTTGTTCATTTGTTCGTTTGTTCATTTGTTCGTTTGTTCATTTGTTCGTTTGTTCATTTGTTCGTTTGTTCATTTGTTCGTTTGCTCATTTGTTCTGTTGTTCATTTGTTCTGTTGTTCATTTGTTCATTTGTTCATTTGTTCATTTGTTCATTTGTTCATTTGTTCATTTGTTCCTTTGTTTATTTGTTCATTTGTTCATTTGTTCGTTGTTCATTTTTACATTTGTTCATTTGTTCATTTGTTCATTTGTTCATTTGTTCATTTGTTCATTTGTTCATTTGTTCATTTGTTCATTTGTTCATTTGTTCATTTGTTCATTTGTTCATTTGTTCATTTGTTCATTTGTACGTTTGTTCATTTGTTCGTTTGTTCATTTGTTCGTTTGTTCATTTGTTCGTTTGTTCATTTGTTCGTTTGTTCATTTGTTCGTTTGTTCGTTTGTTCATTTGTTCGTTTGTTCATTTGTTCGTTTGTTCATTTGTTCGTTTGTTCATTTGTTCGTTTGTTCATTTGTTCGTTTGTTCATTTGTTCGTTTGTTCATTTGTTCGTTTGCTCATTTGTTCTGTTGTTCATTTGTTCATTTGTTCATTTGTTCATTTGTTCATTTGTTCATTTGTTCACTTGTTCATTTGTTCACTTGTTCATTTGTTCACTTGTTCATTTGTTCACTTGTTCATTTGTTCATTTGTTCATTTGTTCATTTGTTCATTTGTTCATTTGTTCATTTGTTCATTTGTTCATTTGTTCGTTTGTTCGTTTGTTCGTTTGTTCATTTGTTCGTTTGTTCATTTGTTCGTTTGTTCGTTTGTTCGTTTGTTCGTTTGTTCGTTTGTTCATTTGTTCGTTTGCTCATTTGTTCTGTTGTTCATTTGTTCATTTGTTCATTTGTTCTTTTGTTCTTTTGTTCTTTTGTTCTTTTGTTCTTTTGTTCTTTTGTTCATTTGTTCATTTGTTCATTTGTTCATTTGTTCATTTGTTCATTTGTTCATTTGTTCATTTGTTCATTTGTTCATTTGTTCATTTGTTCATTTGTTCATTTGTTCATTTGTTCATTTGTTCATTTGTTCATTTGTTCACTTGTTCATTTGTTCACTTGTTCTTTTGTTCTTTTGTTCTTTTGTTCTTTTGTTCTTTTGTTCTTTAGTTCTTTTGTTCTTTTGTTCTTTAGTTCTTTTGTTCTTTTGTTCTTTTGTTCTTTTGTTCTTTTGTTCTTTTGTTCTTTTGTTCTTTTGTTCTTTTGTTCTTTTGTTCTTTTGTTCTTTTGTTCTTTTGTTCTTTTGTTCTTTTGTTCTTTTGTTCTTTTGTTCTTTTGTTCTTTTGTTCTTTTGTTCTTTTGTTCTTTTGTTCTTTTGTTCTTTTGTTCTTTTGTTCTTTTGTTCTTTTGTTCTTTTGTTCTTTTGTTCTTTTGTTCTTTTGTTCTTTTGTTCTTTTGTTCTTTTGTTCTTTTGTTCTTTTGTTCTTTTGTTCTTTTGTTCTTTTGTTCTTTTGTTCTTTTGTTCTTTTGTTCTTTTGTTCTTTTGTTCTTTTGTTCTTTTGTTCTTTTGTTCTTTTGTTCTTTTGTTCTTTTGTTCTTTTGTTCTTTTGTTCTTTTGTTCTTTTGTTCTTTTGTTCTTTTGTTCTTTTGTTCTTTTGTTCTTTTGTTCTTTTGTTCTTTTGTTCTTTTGTTCTTTTGTTCTTTTGTTCTTTTGTTCTTTTGTTCTTTTGTTCTTTTGTTCTTTTGTTCTTTTGTTCTTTTGTTCTTTTGTTCTTTTGTTCTTTTGTTCTTTTGTTCTTTTGTTCTTTTGTTCTTTTGTTCTTTTGTTCTTTTGTTCTTTTGTTCTTTTGTTCTTTTGTTCTTTTGTTCTTTTGTTCTTTTGTTCTTTTGTTCTTTTGTTCTTTTGTTCTTTTGTTCTTTTGTTCTTTTGTTCTTTTGTTCTTTTGTTCTTTTGTTCTTTTGTTCTTTTGTTCTTTTGTTCTTTTGTTCTTTTGTTCTTTTGTTCTTTTGTTCTTTTGTTCTTTTGTTCTTTTGTTCTTTTGTTCTTTTGTTCTTTTGTTCTTTTGTTCTTTTGTTCTTTTGTTCTTTTGTTCTTTTGTTCTTTTGTTCTTTTGTTCTTTTGTTCTTTTGTTCTTTTGTTCTTTTGTTCTTTTGTTCTTTTGTTCTTTTGTTCTTTTGTTCTTTTGTTCTTTTGTTCTTTTGTTCTTTTGTTCTTTTGTTCTTTTGTTCTTTTGTTCTTTTGTTCTTTTGTTCTTTTGTTCTTTTGTTCTTTTGTTCTTTTGTTCTTTTGTTCTTTTGTTCTTTTGTTCTTTTGTTCTTTTGTTCTTTTGTTCTTTTGTTCTTTTGTTCTTTTGTTCTTTTGTTCTTTTGTTCTTTTGTTCTTTTGTTCTTTTGTTCTTTTGTTCTTTTGTTCTTTTGTTCTTTTGTTCTTTTGTTCTTTTGTTCTTTTGTTCTTTTGTTCTTTTGTTCTTTTGTTCTTTTGTTCTTTTGTTCTTTTGTTCTTTTGTTCTTTTGTTCTTTTGTTCTTTTGTTCTTTTGTTCTTTTGTTCTTTTGTTCTTTTGTTCTTTTGTTCTTTTGTTCTTTTGTTCTTTTGTTCTTTTGTTCATTTGTTCATTTGTTCATTTGTTCATTTGTTCACTTGTTCATTTGTTCACTTGTTCATTTGTTCATTTGTTCATTTGTTCATTGTTCATTTGTTCATTTGTTCATTTGTTCATTTGTTCATTTGTTCATTTGTTCATTTGTTCATTCGTTCATTCGTTCATTCGTTCATTTGTTCATTTGTTCATTTGTTCATTTGTTCATTTGTTCATTTGTTCATTTGTTCATTTGTTCATTTGTTCATTTGTTCATTTGTTCATTTGTTCATTTGTTCATTTGTTCATTTGTTCATTTGTTCATTTGTTCATTTGTTCATTTGTTCATTTGTTCATTTGTTCATTTGTTCATTTGTTCATTTGTTCATTTGTTCATTTGTTCATTTGTTCATTTGTTCATTTGTTCATTTGTTCATTTGTTCATTTGTTCATTTGTTCGTTTGTGCATTTGTTCATTTGTTCATGCGTTCATTTCTCAACTTGTTCATTTGCTCATTTCTTCAATTCTTCATTTGTTCATTTGATCGTTTGTGCATTTGATCATTTGTTCATTCGTTCATTTCTCAACTTGCTCATTTGCTCATTTCTTCATTTGTTCATTTCTTCAATTCTTCATTTCTTCATTTGTTCACTTCTTCAATTCTTCATTTCTCCATTTGTTCGTTTGTTCAGTTGTTCGTGTTTTAATTTGTTCACTTGTTCATTTGTCGATTTGTTTATTTGTTCACTTGTTGATTTGTTCACTTGTTCATTTGTTCATTTGTTCATTTGTTCATTTGTTCATTTGTTCATTTGTTCATTTGTTCTTTTGTTCATTTGTTCATTTGTGCGATTGTCTATTCGCTCATTTGTTCATTTGTTCATTTGTTAATTTGTCCATTTGTTCATTTGTTCAATTGTTCATTTGTTAATTTGTCCATTTGTTCATTTGTTCAATTGTTCATTTGTTCATTTGTTCATTTGTTCATTTGTCCATTTGTTCATTTGTTCATTTGTTCATATGTTCATTTGTCAATTTGCCCATTTGTTCATTTGTCATATGTTCATTTGTCAATTTGTTCATTTGTTCATTTGTTCATTTGTTCATTTGTTCATTTGTTCATTTGTTCATTTGTTCATTTGTTCATTTGTTCATTTGTTCATTTGTTTATTTGTTCATTTGTTCATTTGTTCGTTGTTCATTTTTACATTTGTTCATTTGTTCATTTGTCCATTTGTTCATTTGTCCATTTGTCCATTTGTTCATTTGTCCATTTGTCCATTTGTTCATTTGCCCATTTGTTCATTTGTTCATTTGTTCATTTGTTCATTTGTTCATTTGTTCATTTGTTCATTTGTTCATTTGTTCCTTTGTTTATTTGTTCATTTGTTCATTTGTTCGTTGTTCATTTTTACATTTGTTCATTTGTTCATTTGTTCATTTGTTCATTTGTTCATTTGTTCATTTGTTCATTTGTTCATTTGTTCATTTGTTCATTTGTTCATTTGTACGTTTGTTCATTTGTTCGTTTGTTCATTTGTTCGTTTGTTCATTTGTTCGTTTGTTCATTTGTTCGTTTGTTCATTTGTTCATTTGTTCGTTTGTTCATTTGTTCGTTTGTTCATTTGTTCGTTTGCTCATTTGTTCATTTGATCATTTGTTCATTTGTTCATTTGTTCATTTGTTCGTTTGTTCATTTGTTCGTTTGTTCATTTGTTCGTTTGTTCATTTGTTCGTTTGTTCATTTGTTCGTTTGCTCATTTGTTCTGTTGTTCATTTGTTCATTTGTTCATTTGTTCATTTGTTCATTTGTTCATTTGTTCACTTGTTCATTTGTTCACTTGTTCATTTGTTCACTTGTTCATTTGTTCATTTGTTCATTTGTTCATTTGTTCATTTGTTCATTTGTTCATTTGTTCATTTGTTCATTTGTTCATTTGTTCATTTGTTCATTTGTTCATTTGTTCATTTGTTCATTTGTTCATTTGTTCATTTGTTCATTTGTTCATTTGTTCATTTGTTCATTTGTTCATTTGTTCATTTGTTCATTTGTTCATTTGTTCATTTGTTCATTTGTTCATTTGTTCATTTGTTCATTTGTTCATTTGTACGTTTGTTCATTTGTTCGTTTGTTCATTTGTTCGTTTGTTCATTTGTTCGTTTGTTCATTTGTTCGTTTGTTCATTTGTTCGTTTGTTCATTTGTTCATTTGTTCGTTTGTTCATTTGTTCGTTTGCTCATTTGTTCATTTGTTCATTTGTTCATTTGTTCATTTGTTCATTTGTTCGTTTGTTCATTTGTTCGTTTGTTCATTTGTTCGTTTGTTCATTTGTTCGTTTGTTCATTTGTTCGTTTGCTCATTTGTTCTGTTGTTCATTTGTTCATTTGTTCATTTGTTCATTTGTTCATTTGTTCATTTGTTCATTTGTTCATTTGTTCATTTGTTCATTTGTTCACTTGTTCATTTGTTCACTTGTTCATTTGTTCACTTGTTCATTTGTTCATTTGTTCATTTGTTCATTTGTTCATTTGTTTATTTGTTCATTTGTTCATTTGTTCATTTGTTCATTTGTTCATTTGTTCATTTGTTCATTTGTTCATTTGTTCATTTGTTCATTTGTTCATTTGTTCATTTGTTCATTTGTTCATTTGTTCATTTGTTCATTTGTTCATTTGTTCATTTGTTCATTTGTTCATTTGTTCATTTGTTCATTTGTTCATTTGTTCATTTGTTCATTTGTTCATTTGTTCATTTGTTCATTTGTTCATTTGTCCATTTGTTCATTTGTTCATTTGTTCATTTGTTCATTTGTTCATTTGTTCATTTGTTCATTTGTTCATTTGTTCATTTGTTCATTTGTTCATTTGTTCATTTGTTCGTTTGTTCATTTGTTCGTTTGTTCATTTGTTCGTTTGTTCATTTGTTCGTTTGTTCATTTGTTCGTTTGCTCATTTGTTCTGTTGTTCATTTGTTCTGTTGTTCATTTGTTCATTTGTTCATTTGTTCATTTGTTCATTTGTTCATTTGTTCATTTGTTCCTTTGTTTATTTGTTCATTTGTTCATTTGTTCGTTGTTCATTTTTACATTTGTTCATTTGTTCATTTGTTCATTTGTTCATTTGTTCATTTGTTCATTTGTTCATTTGTTCATTTGTTCATTTGTTCATTTGTTCATTTGTTCATTTGTTCATTTGTTCATTTGTACGTTTGTTCATTTGTTCGTTTGTTCATTTGTTCGTTTGTTCATTTGTTCGTTTGTTCATTTGTTCGTTTGTTCATTTGTTCGTTTGTTCATTTGTTCGTTTGTTCATTTGTTCGTTTGCTCATTTGTTCTGTTGTTCATTTGTTCATTTGTTCATTTGTTCATTTGTTCATTTGTTCATTTGTTCACTTGTTCATTTGTTCACTTGTTCATTTGTTCACTTGTTCATTTGTTCACTTGTTCATTTGTTCATTTGTTCATTTGTTCATTTGTTCATTTGTTCATTTGTTCATTTGTTCATTTGTTCATTTGTTCGTTTGTTCGTTTGTTCGTTTGTTCATTTGTTCGTTTGTTCATTTGTTCGTTTGTTCGTTTGTTCGTTTGTTCGTTTGTTCGTTTGTTCATTTGTTCGTTTGCTCATTTGTTCTGTTGTTCATTTGTTCATTTGTTCATTTGTTCTTTTGTTCTTTTGTTCTTTTGTTCTTTTGTTCTTTTGTTCTTTTGTTCTTTTGTTCTTTTGTTCTTTTGTTCTTTTGTTCTTTTGTTCTTTTGTTCTTTTGTTCTTTTGTTCTTTTGTTCTTTTGTTCTTTTGTTCTTTTGTTCTTTTGTTCTTTTGTTCTTTTGTTCTTTTGTTCTTTTGTTCTTTTGTTCTTTTGTTCTTTTGTTCTTTTGTTCTTTTGTTCTTTTGTTCTTTTGTTCTTTTGTTCTTTTGTTCTTTTGTTCTTTTGTTCTTTTGTTCTTTTGTTCTTTTGTTCTTTTGTTCTTTTGTTCTTTTGTTCTTTTGTTCTTTTGTTCTTTTGTTCTTTTGTTCTTTTGTTCTTTTGTTCTTTTGTTCTTTTGTTCTTTTGTTCTTTTGTTCTTTTGTTCTTTTGTTCTTTTGTTCTTTTGTTCTTTTGTTCTTTTGTTCTTTTGTTCTTTTGTTCTTTTGTTCTTTTGTTCTTTTGTTCTTTTGTTCTTTTGTTCTTTTGTTCTTTTGTTCTTTTGTTCTTTTGTTCTTTTGTTCTTTTGTTCTTTTGTTCTTTTGTTCTTTTGTTCTTTTGTTCTTTTGTTCTTTTGTTCTTTTGTTCTTTTGTTCTTTTGTTCTTTTGTTCTTTTGTTCTTTTGTTCTTTTGTTCTTTTGTTCTTTTGTTCTTTTGTTCTTTTGTTCTTTTGTTCTTTTGTTCTTTTGTTCTTTTGTTCTTTTGTTCTTTTGTTCTTTTGTTCTTTTGTTCTTTTGTTCTTTTGTTCTTTTGTTCTTTTGTTCTTTTGTTCTTTTGTTCTTTTGTTCTTTTGTTCTTTTGTTCATTTGTTCATTTGTTCACTTGTTCATTTGTTCACTTGTTCATTTGTTCATTTGTTCATTTGTTCATTGTTCATTTGTTCATTTGTTCATTTGTTCATTTGTTCATTTGTTCATTTGTTCATTCGTTCATTCGTTCATTCGTTCATTCGTTCATTCGTTCATTTGTTCATTCGTTCATTTGTTCATTTGTTCATTTGTTCATTTGTTCATTTGTTCATTTGTTCATTTGTTCATTTGTTCATTTGTTCATTTGTTCATTTGTTCATTTGTTCATTTGTTCATTTGTTCATTTGTTCATTTGTTCATTTGTTCATTTGTTCATTTGTTCATTTGTTCATTTGTTCATTTGTTCATTTGTTCATTTGTTCATTTGTTCATTTGTTCATTTGTTCATTTGTTCATTTGTTCATTTGTTCATTTGTTC
This sequence comes from Megalopta genalis, assembly GCF_051020955.1. Lineage (NCBI taxonomy): Eukaryota > Metazoa > Arthropoda > Insecta > Hymenoptera > Halictidae > Megalopta > Megalopta genalis. The sequence continues at coordinate 806,836 of NW_027476140.1, forward strand.
GTTTGTGCATTTGTTCATTTGTTCATGCGTTCATTTCTCAACTTGTTCATTTGCTCATTTCTTCAATTCTTCATTTGTTCATTTGATCGTTTGTGCATTTGATCATTTGTTCATTCGTTCATTTCTCAACTTGCTCATTTGCTCATTTCTTCATTTGTTCATTTCTTCAATTCTTCATTTCTTCATTTGTTCACTTCTTCAATTCTTCATTTCTCCATTTGTTCGTTTGTTCAGTTGTTCGTGTTTTAATTTGTTCACTTGTTCATTTGTCCATTTGTTTATTTGTTCACTTGTTGATTTGTTCACTTGTTCATTTGTTCATTTGTTCATTTGTTCATTTGTTCATTTGTTCATTTGTTCATTTGTTCTTTTGTTCATTTGTTCATTTGTGCGATTGTCTATTCGCTCATTTGTTCATTTGTTCATTTGTTAATTTGTCCATTTGTTCATTTGTTCAATTGTTCATTTGTTAATTTGTCCATTTGTTCATTTGTTCAATTGTTCATTTGTTCATTTGTTCATTTGTTCATTTGTCCATTTGTTCATTTGTTCATTTGTTCATATGTTCATTTGTCAATTTGCCCATTTGTTCATTTGTCATATGTTCATTTGTCAATTTGTTCATTTGTTCATTTGTTCATTTGTTCATTTGTTCATTTGTTCATTTGTTCATTTGTTCATTTGTTCATTTGTTCATTTGTTTATTTGTTCATTTGTTCATTTGTTCGTTGTTCATTTTTACATTTGTTCATTTGTTCATTTGTCCATTTGTTCATTTGTCCATTTGTCCATTTGTTCATTTGTCCATTTGTCCATTTGTTCATTTGCCCATTTGTTCATTTGTTCATTTGTTCATTTGTTCATTTGTTCATTTGTTCATTTGTTCATTTGTTCATTTGTTCATTTGTTCCTTTGTTTATTTGTTCATTTGTTCATTTGTTCGTTGTTCATTTTTACATTTGTTCATTTGTTCATTTGTTCATTTGTTCATTTGTTCATTTGTTCATTTGTTCATTTGTTCATTTGTTCATTTGTTCATTTGTACGTTTGTTCATTTGTTCGTTTGTTCATTTGTTCGTTTGTTCATTTGTTCGTTTGTTCATTTGTTCGTTTGTTCATTTGTTCATTTGTTCGTTTGTTCATTTGTTCGTTTGTTCATTTGTTCGTTTGCTCATTTGTTCATTTGATCATTTGTTCATTTGTTCATTTGTTCATTTGTTCGTTTGTTCATTTGTTCGTTTGTTCATTTGTTCGTTTGTTCATTTGTTCGTTTGTTCATTTGTTCGTTTGCTCATTTGTTCTGTTGTTCATTTGTTCATTTGTTCATTTGTTCATTTGTTCATTTGTTCATTTGTTCACTTGTTCATTTGTTCACTTGTTCATTTGTTCACTTGTTCATTTGTTCATTTGTTCATTTGTTCATTTGTTCATTTGTTCATTTGTTCATTTGTTCATTTGTTCATTTGTTCATTTGTTCATTTGTTCATTTGTTCATTTGTTCATTTGTTCATTTGTTCATTTGTTCATTTGTTCATTTGTTCATTTGTTCATTTGTTCATTTGTTCATTTGTTCATTTGTTCATTTGTTCATTTGTTCATTTGTTCATTTGTTCATTTGTTCATTTGTTCATTTGTTCATTTGTTCATTTGTACGTTTGTTCATTTGTTCGTTTGTTCATTTGTTCGTTTGTTCATTTGTTCGTTTGTTCATTTGTTCGTTTGTTCATTTGTTCGTTTGTTCATTTGTTCGTTTGTTCATTTGTTCATTTGTTCGTTTGTTCATTTGTTCGTTTGCTCATTTGTTCATTTGTTCATTTGTTCATTTGTTCATTTGTTCATTTGTTCGTTTGTTCATTTGTTCGTTTGTTCATTTGTTCGTTTGTTCATTTGTTCGTTTGTTCATTTGTTCGTTTGCTCATTTGTTCTGTTGTTCATTTGTTCATTTGTTCATTTGTTCATTTGTTCATTTGTTCATTTGTTCACTTGTTCATTTGTTCACTTGTTCATTTGTTCACTTGTTCATTTGTTCATTTGTTCATTTGTTCATTTGTTCATTTGTTCATTTGTTCATTTGTTCATTTGTTCATTTGTTCATTTGTTCATTTGTTCATTTGTTCATTTGTTCATTTGTTCATTTGTTCATTTGTTCATTTGTTCATTTGTTCATTTGTTCATTTGTTCATTTGTTCATTTGTTCATTTGTTCATTTGTTCATTTGTTCATTTGTTCATTTGTTCATTTGTTCATTTGTTCATTTGTTCATTTGTCCATTTGTTCATTTGTTCATTTGTTCATTTGTTCATTTGTTCATTTGTTCATTTGTTCATTTGTTCATTTGTTCATTTGTTCATTTGTTCATTTGTTCATTTGTTCATTTGTTCATTTGTTCATTTGTTCGTTTGTTCATTTGTTCGTTTGTTCATTTGTTCGTTTGTTCATTTGTTCGTTTGTTCATTTGTTCGTTTGCTCATTTGTTCTGTTGTTCATTTGTTCTGTTGTTCATTTGTTCATTTGTTCATTTGTTCATTTGTTCATTTGTTCATTTGTTCATTTGTTCCTTTGTTTATTTGTTCATTTGTTCATTTGTTCGTTGTTCATTTGTTCATTTGTTCATTTGTTCATTTGTTCATTTGTTCATTTGTTCATTTGTTCATTTGTTCATTTGTTCATTTGTTCATTTGTTCATTTGTTCATTTGTTCATTTGTACGTTTGTTCATTTGTTCGTTTGTTCATTTGTTCGTTTGTTCATTTGTTCGTTTGTTCATTTGTTCGTTTGTTCATTTGTTCGTTTGTTCGTTTGTTCATTTGTTCGTTTGTTCATTTGTTCGTTTGTTCATTTGTTCGTTTGTTCATTTGTTCGTTTGTTCATTTGTTCGTTTGTTCATTTGTTCGTTTGTTCATTTGTTCGTTTGCTCATTTGTTCTGTTGTTCATTTGTTCATTTGTTCATTTGTTCATTTGTTCATTTGTTCATTTGTTCACTTGTTCATTTGTTCACTTGTTCATTTGTTCACTTGTTCATTTGTTCACTTGTTCATTTGTTCATTTGTTCATTTGTTCATTTGTTCATTTGTTCATTTGTTCATTTGTTCATTTGTTCATTTGTTCGTTTGTTCGTTTGTTCGTTTGTTCATTTGTTCGTTTGTTCATTTGTTCGTTTGTTCGTTTGTTCGTTTGTTCGTTTGTTCGTTTGTTCATTTGTTCGTTTGCTCATTTGTTCTGTTGTTCATTTGTTCATTTGTTCATTTGTTCTTTTGTTCTTTTGTTCTTTTGTTCTTTTGTTCTTTTGTTCTTTTGTTCATTTGTTCATTTGTTCATTTGTTCATTTGTTCATTTGTTCATTTGTTCATTTGTTCATTTGTTCATTTGTTCATTTGTTCATTTGTTCATTTGTTCATTTGTTCATTTGTTCATTTGTTCATTTGTTCATTTGTTCATTTGTTCACTTGTTCATTTGTTCACTTGTTCTTTTGTTCTTTTGTTCTTTTGTTCTTTTGTTCTTTTGTTCTTTTGTTCTTTAGTTCTTTTGTTCTTTTGTTCTTTAGTTCTTTTGTTCTTTTGTTCTTTAGTTCTTTTGTTCTTTTGTTCTTTAGTTCTTTTGTTCTTTTGTTCTTTTGTTCTTTTGTTCTTTTGTTCTTTTGTTCTTTTGTTCTTTTGTTCTTTTGTTCTTTTGTTCTTTTGTTCTTTTGTTCTTTTGTTCTTTTGTTCTTTTGTTCTTTTGTTCTTTTGTTCTTTTGTTCTTTTGTTCTTTTGTTCTTTTGTTCTTTTGTTCTTTTGTTCTTTTGTTCTTTTGTTCTTTTGTTCTTTTGTTCTTTTGTTCTTTTGTTCTTTTGTTCTTTTGTTCTTTTGTTCTTTTGTTCTTTTGTTCTTTTGTTCTTTTGTTCTTTTGTTCTTTTGTTCTTTTGTTCTTTTGTTCTTTTGTTCTTTTGTTCTTTTGTTCTTTTGTTCTTTTGTTCTTTTGTTCTTTTGTTCTTTTGTTCTTTTGTTCTTTTGTTCTTTTGTTCTTTTGTTCTTTTGTTCTTTTGTTCTTTTGTTCTTTTGTTCTTTTGTTCTTTTGTTCTTTTGTTCTTTTGTTCTTTTGTTCTTTTGTTCTTTTGTTCTTTTGTTCTTTTGTTCTTTTGTTCTTTTGTTCTTTTGTTCTTTTGTTCTTTTGTTCTTTTGTTCTTTTGTTCTTTTGTTCTTTTGTTCTTTTGTTCTTTTGTTCTTTTGTTCTTTTGTTCTTTTGTTCTTTTGTTCTTTTGTTCTTTTGTTCTTTTGTTCTTTTGTTCTTTTGTTCTTTTGTTCTTTTGTTCTTTTGTTCTTTTGTTCTTTTGTTCTTTTGTTCTTTTGTTCTTTTGTTCTTTTGTTCTTTTGTTCTTTTGTTCTTTTGTTCTTTTGTTCTTTTGTTCTTTTGTTCTTTTGTTCTTTTGTTCTTTTGTTCTTTTGTTCTTTTGTTCTTTTGTTCTTTTGTTCTTTTGTTCTTTTGTTCTTTTGTTCTTTTGTTCTTTTGTTCTTTTGTTCTTTTGTTCTTTTGTTCTTTTGTTCTTTTGTTCTTTTGTTCTTTTGTTCTTTTGTTCTTTTGTTCTTTTGTTCTTTTGTTCTTTTGTTCTTTTGTTCTTTTGTTCTTTTGTTCTTTTGTTCTTTTGTTCTTTTGTTCTTTTGTTCTTTTGTTCTTTTGTTCTTTTGTTCTTTTGTTCTTTTGTTCTTTTGTTCTTTTGTTCTTTTGTTCTTTTGTTCTTTTGTTCTTTTGTTCTTTTGTTCTTTTGTTCTTTTGTTCTTTTGTTCTTTTGTTCTTTTGTTCTTTTGTTCTTTTGTTCTTTTGTTCTTTTGTTCTTTTGTTCTTTTGTTCTTTTGTTCTTTTGTTCTTTTGTTCTTTTGTTCTTTTGTTCTTTTGTTCTTTTGTTCTTTTGTTCTTTTGTTCTTTTGTTCTTTTGTTCTTTTGTTCTTTTGTTCTTTTGTTCTTTTGTTCTTTTGTTCTTTTGTTCTTTTGTTCTTTTGTTCTTTTGTTCTTTTGTTCTTTTGTTCTTTTGTTCTTTTGTTCTTTTGTTCTTTTGTTCTTTTGTTCTTTTGTTCTTTTGTTCTTTTGTTCTTTTGTTCTTTTGTTCTTTTGTTCTTTTGTTCTTTTGTTCTTTTGTTCTTTTGTTCTTTTGTTCTTTTGTTCTTTTGTTCTTTTGTTCTTTTGTTCTTTTGTTCTTTTGTTCTTTTGTTCTTTTGTTCTTTTGTTCTTTTGTTCTTTTGTTCTTTTGTTCTTTTGTTCTTTTGTTCTTTTGTTCTTTTGTTCTTTTGTTCTTTTGTTCTTTTGTTCTTTTGTTCTTTTGTTCTTTTGTTCTTTTGTTCTTTTGTTCTTTTGTTCTTTTGTTCTTTTGTTCTTTTGTTCTTTTGTTCTTTTGTTCTTTTGTTCTTTTGTTCTTTTGTTCTTTTGTTCTTTTGTTCTTTTGTTCTTTTGTTCTTTTGTTCTTTTGTTCTTTTGTTCTTTTGTTCTTTTGTTCTTTTGTTCTTTTGTTCTTTTGTTCTTTTGTTCTTTTGTTCTTTTGTTCTTTTGTTCTTTTGTTCTTTTGTTCTTTTGTTCTTTTGTTCTTTTGTTCTTTTGTTCTTTTGTTCTTTTGTTCTTTTGTTCTTTTGTTCTTTTGTTCTTTTGTTCTTTTGTTCTTTTGTTCTTTTGTTCTTTTGTTCTTTTGTTCTTTTGTTCTTTTGTTCTTTTGTTCTTTTGTTCTTTTGTTCTTTTGTTCTTTTGTTCTTTTGTTCTTTTGTTCTTTTGTTCTTTTGTTCTTTTGTTCTTTTGTTCTTTTGTTCTTTTGTTCTTTTGTTCTTTTGTTCATTTGTTCATTTGTTCATTTGTTCATTTGTTCATTTGTTCACTTGTTCATTTGTTCACTTGTTCATTTGTTCATTTGTTCATTTGTTCATTGTTCATTTGTTCATTTGTTCATTTGTTCATTTGTTCATTTGTTCATTTGTTCATTTGTTCATTCGTTCATTCGTTCATTCGTTCATTTGTTCATTTGTTCATTTGTTCATTTGTTCATTTGTTCATTTGTTCATTTGTTCATTTGTTCATTTGTTCATTTGTTCATTTGTTCATTTGTTCATTTGTTCATTTGTTCATTTGTTCATTTGTTCATTTGTTCATTTGTTCATTTGTTCATTTGTTCATTTGTTCATTTGTTCATTTGTTCATTTGTTCATTTGTTCATTTGTTCATTTGTTCATTTGTTCATTTGTTCATTTGTTCATTTGTTCATTTGTTCATTTGTTCATTTGTTCATTTGTTCGTTTGTGCATTTGTTCATTTGTTCATGCGTTCATTTCTCAACTTGTTCATTTGCTCATTTCTTCAATTCTTCATTTGTTCATTTGATCGTTTGTGCATTTGATCATTTGTTCATTCGTTCATTTCTCAACTTGCTCATTTGCTCATTTCTTCATTTGTTCATTTCTTCAATTCTTCATTTCTTCATTTGTTCACTTCTTCAATTCTTCATTTCTCCATTTGTTCGTTTGTTCAGTTGTTCGTGTTTTAATTTGTTCACTTGTTCATTTGTCGATTTGTTTATTTGTTCACTTGTTGATTTGTTCACTTGTTCATTTGTTCATTTGTTCATTTGTTCATTTGTTCATTTGTTCATTTGTTCATTTGTTCTTTTGTTCATTTGTTCATTTGTGCGATTGTCTATTCGCTCATTTGTTCATTTGTTCATTTGTTAATTTGTCCATTTGTTCATTTGTTCAATTGTTCATTTGTTAATTTGTCCATTTGTTCATTTGTTCAATTGTTCATTTGTTCATTTGTTCATTTGTTCATTTGTCCATTTGTTCATTTGTTCATTTGTTCATATGTTCATTTGTCAATTTGCCCATTTGTTCATTTGTCATATGTTCATTTGTCAATTTGTTCATTTGTTCATTTGTTCATTTGTTCATTTGTTCATTTGTTCATTTGTTCATTTGTTCATTTGTTCATTTGTTCATTTGTTCATTTGTTTATTTGTTCATTTGTTCATTTGTTCGTTGTTCATTTTTACATTTGTTCATTTGTTCATTTGTCCATTTGTTCATTTGTCCATTTGTCCATTTGTTCATTTGTCCATTTGTCCATTTGTTCATTTGCCCATTTGTTCATTTGTTCATTTGTTCATTTGTTCATTTGTTCATTTGTTCATTTGTTCATTTGTTCATTTGTTCCTTTGTTTATTTGTTCATTTGTTCATTTGTTCGTTGTTCATTTTTACATTTGTTCATTTGTTCATTTGTTCATTTGTTCATTTGTTCATTTGTTCATTTGTTCATTTGTTCATTTGTTCATTTGTTCATTTGTTCATTTGTACGTTTGTTCATTTGTTCGTTTGTTCATTTGTTCGTTTGTTCATTTGTTCGTTTGTTCATTTGTTCGTTTGTTCATTTGTTCATTTGTTCGTTTGTTCATTTGTTCGTTTGTTCATTTGTTCGTTTGCTCATTTGTTCATTTGATCATTTGTTCATTTGTTCATTTGTTCATTTGTTCGTTTGTTCATTTGTTCGTTTGTTCATTTGTTCGTTTGTTCATTTGTTCGTTTGTTCATTTGTTCGTTTGCTCATTTGTTCTGTTGTTCATTTGTTCATTTGTTCATTTGTTCATTTGTTCATTTGTTCATTTGTTCACTTGTTCATTTGTTCACTTGTTCATTTGTTCACTTGTTCATTTGTTCATTTGTTCATTTGTTCATTTGTTCATTTGTTCATTTGTTCATTTGTTCATTTGTTCATTTGTTCATTTGTTCATTTGTTCATTTGTTCATTTGTTCATTTGTTCATTTGTTCATTTGTTCATTTGTTCATTTGTTCATTTGTTCATTTGTTCATTTGTTCATTTGTTCATTTGTTCATTTGTTCATTTGTTCATTTGTTCATTTGTTCATTTGTTCATTTGTTCATTTGTACGTTTGTTCATTTGTTCGTTTGTTCATTTGTTCGTTTGTTCATTTGTTCGTTTGTTCATTTGTTCGTTTGTTCATTTGTTCGTTTGTTCATTTGTTCATTTGTTCGTTTGTTCATTTGTTCGTTTGCTCATTTGTTCGTTTGTTCATTTGTTCATTTGTTCATTTGTTCATTTGTTCGTTTGTTCATTTGTTCGTTTGTTCATTTGTTCGTTTGTTCATTTGTTCGTTTGTTCATTTGTTCGTTTGCTCATTTGTTCTGTTGTTCATTTGTTCATTTGTTCATTTGTTCATTTGTTCATTTGTTCATTTGTTCACTTGTTCATTTGTTCACTTGTTCATTTGTTCACTTGTTCATTTGTTCATTTGTTCATTTGTTCATTTGTTCATTTGTTTATTTGTTCATTTGTTCATTTGTTCATTTGTTCATTTGTTCATTTGTTCATTTGTTCATTTGTTCATTTGTTCATTTGTTCATTTGTTCATTTGTTCATTTGTTCATTTGTTCATTTGTTCATTTGTTCATTTGTTCATTTGTTCATTTGTTCATTTGTTCATTTGTTCATTTGTTCATTTGTTCATTTGTTCATTTGTTCATTTGTTCATTTGTTCATTTGTTCATTTGTTCATTTGTTCATTTGTTCATTTGTCCATTTGTTCATTTGTTCATTTGTTCATTTGTTCATTTGTTCATTTGTTCATTTGTTCATTTGTTCATTTGTTCATTTGTTCATTTGTTCATTTGTTCGTTTGTTCATTTGTTCGTTTGTTCATTTGTTCGTTTGTTCATTTGTTCGTTTGTTCATTTGTTCGTTTGCTCATTTGTTCTGTTGTTCATTTGTTCTGTTGTTCATTTGTTCATTTGTTCATTTGTTCATTTGTTCATTTGTTCATTTGTTCATTTGTTCCTTTGTTTATTTGTTCATTTGTTCATTTGTTCGTTGTTCATTTTTACATTTGTTCATTTGTTCATTTGTTCATTTGTTCATTTGTTCATTTGTTCATTTGTTCATTTGTTCATTTGTTCATTTGTTCATTTGTTCATTTGTTCATTTGTTCATTTGTTCATTTGTACGTTTGTTCATTTGTTCGTTTGTTCATTTGTTCGTTTGTTCATTTGTTCGTTTGTTCATTTGTTCGTTTGTTCATTTGTTCGTTTGTTCGTTTGTTCATTTGTTCGTTTGTTCATTTGTTCGTTTGTTCATTTGTTCGTTTGTTCATTTGTTCGTTTGTTCATTTGTTCGTTTGTTCATTTGTTCGTTTGCTCATTTGTTCTGTTGTTCATTTGTTCATTTGTTCATTTGTTCATTTGTTCATTTGTTCATTTGTTCACTTGTTCATTTGTTCACTTGTTCATTTGTTCACTTGTTCATTTGTTCACTTGTTCATTTGTTCATTTGTTCATTTGTTCATTTGTTCATTTGTTCATTTGTTCATTTGTTCATTTGTTCATTTGTTCGTTTGTTCGTTTGTTCGTTTGTTCATTTGTTCGTTTGTTCATTTGTTCGTTTGTTCGTTTGTTCGTTTGTTCGTTTGTTCGTTTGTTCATTTGTTCGTTTGCTCATTTGTTCTGTTGTTCATTTGTTCATTTGTTCATTTGTTCTTTTGTTCTTTTGTTCTTTTGTTCTTTTGTTCTTTTGTTCTTTTGTTCATTTGTTCATTTGTTCATTTGTTCATTTGTTCATTTGTTCATTTGTTCATTTGTTCATTTGTTCATTTGTTCATTTGTTCATTTGTTCATTTGTTCATTTGTTCATTTGTTCATTTGTTCATTTGTTCATTTGTTCATTTGTTCACTTGTTCATTTGTTCACTTGTTCTTTTGTTCTTTTGTTCTTTTGTTCTTTTGTTCTTTTGTTCTTTTGTTCTTTAGTTCTTTTGTTCTTTTGTTCTTTAGTTCTTTTGTTCTTTTGTTCTTTTGTTCTTTTGTTCTTTTGTTCTTTTGTTCTTTTGTTCTTTAGTTCTTTTGTTCTTTTGTTCTTTTGTTCTTTTGTTCTTTTGTTCTTTTGTTCTTTTGTTCTTTTGTTCTTTTGTTCTTTTGTTCTTTTGTTCTTTTGTTCTTTTGTTCTTTTGTTCTTTTGTTCTTTTGTTCTTTTGTTCTTTTGTTCTTTTGTTCTTTTGTTCTTTTGTTCTTTTGTTCTTTTGTTCTTTTGTTCTTTTGTTCTTTTGTTCTTTTGTTCTTTTGTTCTTTTGTTCTTTTGTTCTTTTGTTCTTTTGTTCTTTTGTTCTTTTGTTCTTTTGTTCTTTTGTTCTTTTGTTCTTTTGTTCTTTTGTTCTTTTGTTCTTTTGTTCTTTTGTTCTTTTGTTCTTTTGTTCTTTTGTTCTTTTGTTCTTTTGTTCTTTTGTTCTTTTGTTCTTTTGTTCTTTTGTTCTTTTGTTCTTTTGTTCTTTTGTTCTTTTGTTCTTTTGTTCTTTTGTTCTTTTGTTCTTTTGTTCTTTTGTTCTTTTGTTCTTTTGTTCTTTTGTTCTTTTGTTCTTTTGTTCTTTTGTTCTTTTGTTCTTTTGTTCTTTTGTTCTTTTGTTCTTTTGTTCTTTTGTTCTTTTGTTCTTTTGTTCTTTTGTTCTTTTGTTCTTTTGTTCTTTTGTTCTTTTGTTCTTTTGTTCTTTTGTTCTTTTGTTCTTTTGTTCTTTTGTTCTTTTGTTCTTTTGTTCTTTTGTTCTTTTGTTCTTTTGTTCTTTTGTTCTTTTGTTCTTTTGTTCTTTTGTTCTTTTGTTCTTTTGTTCTTTTGTTCTTTTGTTCTTTTGTTCTTTTGTTCTTTTGTTCTTTTGTTCTTTTGTTCTTTTGTTCTTTTGTTCTTTTGTTCTTTTGTTCTTTTGTTCTTTTGTTCTTTTGTTCTTTTGTTCTTTTGTTCTTTTGTTCTTTTGTTCTTTTGTTCTTTTGTTCTTTTGTTCTTTTGTTCTTTTGTTCTTTTGTTCTTTTGTTCTTTTGTTCTTTTGTTCTTTTGTTCTTTTGTTCTTTTGTTCTTTTGTTCTTTTGTTCTTTTGTTCTTTTGTTCTTTTGTTCTTTTGTTCTTTTGTTCTTTTGTTCTTTTGTTCTTTTGTTCTTTTGTTCTTTTGTTCATTTGTTCATTTGTTCATTTGTTCATTTGTTCGTTTGTGCATTTGTTCATTTGTTCATGCGTTCATTTCTCAACTTGTTCATTTGCTCATTTCTTCAATTCTTCATTTGTTCATTTGATCGTTTGTGCATTTGATCATTTGTTCATTCGTTCATTTCTCAACTTGCTCATTTGCTCATTTCTTCATTTGTTCATTTCTTCAATTCTTCATTTCTTCATTTGTTCACTTCTTCAATTCTTCATTTCTCCATTTGTTCGTTTGTTCAGCTGTTCGTGTTTTAATTTGTTCACTTGTTCATTTGTCCATTTGTTTATTTGTTCACTTGTTGATTTGTTCACTTGTTCATTTGTTCATTTGTTCATTTGTTCATTTGTTCATTTGTTCATTTGTTCATTTGTTCATTTGTTCTTTTGTTCATTTGTTCATTTGTGCGATTGTCTATTCGCTCATTTGTTCATTTGTTCATTTGTTAATTTGTCCATTTGTTCATTTGTTGAATTGTTCATTTGTTAATTTGTCCATTTGTTCATTTGTTCAATTGTTCATTTGTTCATTTGTTCATTTGTTCATTTGTCCATTTGTTCATTTGTTCATTTGTTCATATGTTCATTTGTCAATTTGCCCATTTGTTCATTTGTCATATGTTCATTTGTCAATTTGTTCATTTGTTCATTTGTTCATTTGTTCATTTGTTCATTTGTTCATTTGTTCATTTGTTCATTTGTTCATTTGTTTATTTGTTCATTTGTTCATTTGTTCGTTGTTCATTTTTACATTTGTTCATTTGTTCATTTGTCCATTTGTTCATTTGTCCATTTGTCCATTTGTTCATTTGTCCATTTGTCCATTTGTTCATTTGCCCATTTGTTCATTTGTTCATTTGTTCATTTGTTCATTTGTTCATTTGTTCATTTGTTCATTTGTTCCTTTGTTTATTTGTTCATTTGTTCATTTGTTCGTTGTTCATTTTTACATTTGTTCATTTGTTCATTTGTTCATTTGTTCATTTGTTCATTTGTTCATTTGTTCATTTGTTCATTTGTTCATTTGTTCATTTGTTCATTTGTTCATTTGTTCATTTGTTCATTTGTTCATTTGTTCATTTGTTCATTTGTACGTTTGTTCATTTGTTCGTTTGTTCATTTGTTCGTTTGTTCATTTGTTCGTTTGTTCATTTGTTCGTTTGTTCATTTGTTCATTTGTTCATTTGTTCATTTGTTCGTTTGTTCATTTGTTCGTTTGCTCATTTGTTCATTTGTTCATTTGTTCATTTGTTCATTTGTTCATTTGTTCGTTTGTTCATTTGTTCGTTTGTTCATTTGTTCGTTTGTTCATTTGTTCGTTTGTTCATTTGTTCGTTTGTTCATTTGTTCGTTTGTTCATTTGTTCGTTTGCTCATTTGTTCTGTTGTTCATTTGTTCATTTGTTCATTTGTTCATTTGTTCATTTGTTCATTTGTTCACTTGTTCATTTGTTCACTTGTTCATTTGTTCACTTGTTCATTTGTTCATTTGTTCATTTGTTCATTTGTTCATTTGTTCATTTGTTCATTTGTTCATTTGTTCATTTGTTCATTTGTTCATTTGTTCGTTTGTTCATTTGTTCGTTTGTTCATTTGTTCGTTTGTTCATTTGTTCGTTTGTTCATTTGTTCGTTTGTTCATTTGTTCGTTTGTTCATTTGTTCGTTTGTTCATTTGTTCGTTTGCTCATTTGTTCTGTTGTTCATTTGTTCTGTTGTTCATTTGTTCATTTGTTCATTTGTTCTTTTGTTCTTTTGTTCTTTTGTTCTTTTGTTCATTTGTTCATTTGTTCATTTGTTCATTTGTTCATTTGTTCATTTGTTCATTTGTTCATTTGTTCATTTGTTCATTTGTTCATTTGTTCATTTGTTCATTTGTTCATTTGTTCATTTGTTCACTTGTTCATTTGTTCACTTGTTCATTTGTTCACTTGTTCATTTGTTCATTTGTTCATTTGTTCATTTGTTCATTTGTTCATTTGTTCATTTGTTCATTTGTTCATTTGTTCATTTGTTCGTTTGTTCATTTGTTCGTTTGTTCATTTGTTCGTTTGTTCATTTGTTCGTTTGTTCATTTGTTCGTTTGTTCATTTGTTCGTTTGTTCATTTGTTCGTTTGTTCATTTGTTCGTTTGCTCATTTGTTCTGTTGTTCATTTGTTCATTTGTTCATTTGTTCATTTGTTCATTTGTTCATTTGTTCATTTGTTCATTTGTTCATTTGTTCATTTGTTCATTTGTTCATTTGTTCATTTGTTCATTTGTTCATTTGTTCATTTGTTCATTTGTTCATTTGTCCATTTGTTCATTTGTTCATTTGTTCATATGTTCATTTGTCAATTTGCCCATTTGTTCATTTGTCATATGTTCATTTGTCAATTTGTTCATTTGTTCATTTGTTCATTTGTTCATTTGTTCATTTGTTCATTTGTTCATTTGTTCATTTGTTCATTTGTTCATTTGTTTATTTGTTCATTTGTTCATTTGTTCGTTGTTCATTTTTACATTTGTTCATTTGTTCATTTGTCCATTTGTTCATTTGTCCATTTGTCCATTTGTTCATTTGTCCATTTGTCCATTTGTTCATTTGCCCATTTGTTCATTTGTTCATTTGTTCATTTGTTCATTTGTTCATTTGTTCATTTGTTCATTTGTTCCTTTGTTTATTTGTTCATTTGTTCATTTGTTCGTTGTTCATTTTTACATTTGTTCATTTGTTCATTTGTTCATTTGTTCATTTGTTCATTTGTTCATTTGTTCATTTGTTCATTTGTTCATTTGTTCATTTGTTCATTTGTTCATTTGTTCATTTGTTCATTTGTACGTTTGTTCATTTGTTCGTTTGTTCATTTGTTCGTTTGTTCATTTGTTCGTTTGTTCATTTGTTCGTTTGTTCATTTGTTCATTTGTTCATTTGTTCATTTGTTCGTTTGTTCATTTGTTCGTTTGCTCATTTGTTCATTTGTTCATTTGTTCATTTGTTCATTTGTTCATTTGTTCGTTTGTTCATTTGTTCGTTTGTTCATTTGTTCGTTTGTTCATTTGTTCGTTTGTTCATTTGTTCGTTTGCTCATTTGTTCTGTTGTTCATTTGTTCATTTGTTCATTTGTTCATTTGTTCACTTGTTCATTTGTTCACTTGTTCATTTGTTCACTTGTTCATTTGTTCATTTGTTCATTTGTTCATTTGTTCATTTGTTCATTTGTTCATTTGTTCATTTGTTCATTTGTTCATTTGTTCATTTGTTCATTTGTTCATTTGTTCATTTGTTCATTTGTTCATTTGTTCATTTGTTCATTTGTTCATTTGTTCATTTGTTCATTTGTTCATTTGTTCATTTGTTCATTTGTTCATTTGTTCATTTGTCCATTTGTTCATTTGTTCATTTGTTCATATGTTCATTTGTCAATTTGCCCATTTGTTCATTTGTCATATGTTCATTTGTCAATTTGTTCATTTGTTCATTTGTTCATTTGTTCATTTGTTCATTTGTTCATTTGTTCATTTGTTCATTTGTTCATTTGTTCATTTGTTTATTTGTTCATTTGTTCATTTGTTCGTTGTTCATTTTTACATTTGTTCATTTGTTCATTTGTCCATTTGTTCATTTGTCCATTTGTCCATTTGTTCATTTGTCCATTTGTCCATTTGTTCATTTGCCCATTTGTTCATTTGTTCATTTGTTCATTTGTTCATTTGTTCATTTGTTCATTTGTTCATTTGTTCCTTTGTTTATTTGTTCAATTGTTCATTTGTTCGTTGTTCATTTTTACATTTGTTCATTTGTTCATTTGTTCATTTGTTCATTTGTTCATTTGTTCATTTGTTCATTTGTTCATTTGTTCATTTGTTCATTTGTTCATTTGTTCATTTGTTCATTTGTACGTTTGTTCATTTGTTCGTTTGTTCATTTGTTCGTTTGTTCATTTGTTCGTTTGTTCATTTGTTCGTTTGTTCATTTGTTCGTTTGTTCATTTGTTCATTTGTTCATTTGTTCATTTGTTCGTTTGTTCATTTGTTCGTTTGCTCATTTGTTCATTTGTTCATTTGTTCATTTGTTCATTTGTTCATTTGTTCGTTTGTTCATTTGTTCGTTTGTTCATTTGTTCGTTTGTTCATTTGTTCGTTTGTTCATTTGTTCGTTTGCTCATTTGTTCTGTTGTTCATTTGTTCATTTGTTCATTTGTTCATTTGTTCACTTGTTCATTTGTTCACTTGTTCATTTGTTCACTTGTTCATTTGTTCATTTGTTCATTTGTTCATTTGTTCATTTGTTCATTTGTTCATTTGTTCATTTGTTCATTTGTTCATTTGTTCATTTGTTCATTTGTTCATTTGTTCATTTGTTCATTTGTTCATTTGTTCATTTGTTCATTTGTTCATTTGTTCATTTGTTCATTTGTTCATTTGTTCATTTGTTCATTTGTTCATTTGTTCATTTGTTCATTTGTTCATTTGTTCATTTGTTCATTTGTTCATTTGTTCATTTGTTCATTTGTTCATTTGTTCATTTGTTCATTTGTTCATTTGTTCATTTGTTCATTTGTTCATTTGTTCATTTGTTCATTTGTTCATTTGTTCATTTGTACGTTTGTTCATTTGTTCGTTTGTTCATTTGTTCGTTTGTTCATTTGTTCGTTTGTTCATTTGTTCGTTTGTTCATTTGTTCATTTGTTCGTTTGTTCATTTGTTCGTTTGTTCATTTGTTCGTTTGCTCATTTGTTCATTTGTTCATTTGTTCATTTGTTCATTTGTTCGTTTGTTCATTTGTTCGTTTGTTCATTTGTTCGTTTGTTCATTTGTTCGTTTGTTCATTTGTTCGTTTGTTCATTTGTTCGTTTGCTCATTTGTTCTGTTGTTCATTTGTTCATTTGTTCATTTGTTCATTTGTTCATTTGTTCATTTGTTCACTTGTTCATTCGTTCACTTGTTCATTTGTTCACTTGTTCATTTGTTCATTTGTTCATTTGTTCATTTGTTCATTTGTTCATTTGTTCATTTGTTCATTTGTTCATTTGTTCATTTGTTCATTTGTTCATTTGTTCATTTGTTCATTTGTTCATTTGTTCATTTGTTCATTTGTTCATTTGTTCATTTGTTCATTTGTTCATTTGTTCATTTGTTCATTTGTTCATTTGTTCATTTGTTCATTTGTTCATTTGTTCATTTGTTCATTTGTTCATTCGTTCATTTGTTCATTTGTTCATTTGTTCATTTGTTCATTTGTTCATTTGTTCATTTGTTCATTTGTTCATTTGTTCATTTGTTCATTTGTTCATTTGTTCATTTGTTCATTTGTTCATTTGTTCGTTTGTTCATTTGTTCGTTTGTTCATTTGTTCGTTTGTTCATTTGTTCGTTTGTTCGTTTGTTCATTTGTTCGTTTGTTCATTTGTTCGTTTGTTCATTTGTTCGTTTGTTCATTTGTTCGTTTGTTCATTTGTTCGTTTGTTCATTTGTTCGTTTGTTCATTTGTTCGTTTGCTCATTTGTTCTGTTGTTCATTTGTTCATTTGTTCATTTGTTCATTTGTTCATTTGTTCATTTGTTCACTTGTTCATTTGTTCATTTGTTCATTTGTTCATTTGTTCATTTGTTCATTTGTTCATTTGTTCCTTTGTTTATTTGTTCATTTGTTCATTTGTTCGTTGTTCATTTTTACATTTGTTCATTTGTTCATTTGTTCATTTGTTCATTTGTTCATTTGTTCATTTGTTCATTTGTTCATTTGTTCATTTGTTCGTTTGTTCATTTGTTCGTTTGTTCATTTGTTCGTTTGTTCATTTGTTCGTTTGCTCATTTGTTCTGTTGTTCATTTGTTCTGTTGTTCATTTGTTCATTTGTTCATTTGTTCTTTTGTTCTTTTGTTCTTTTGTTCTTTTGTTCGTTTGTTCATTTGTTCGTTTGTTCATTTGTTCGTTTGTTCATTTGTTCGTTTGTTCATTTGTTCGTTTGTTCATTTGTTCGTTTGTTCATTTGTTCGTTTGCTCATTTGTTCTGTTGTTCATTTGTTCATTTGTTCATTTGTTCATTTGTTCATTTGTTCATTTGTTCACTTGTTCATTTGTTCACTTGTTCATTTGTTCACTTGTTCATTTGTTCACTTGTTCATTTGTTCATTTGTTCATTTGTTCATTTGTTCATTTGTTCATTTGTTCATTTGTTCATTTGTTCATTTGTTCATTTGTTCATTTGTTCATTTGTTCATTTGTTCGTTTGTTCATTTGTTCGTTTGTTCATTTGTTCGTTTGTTCATTTGTTCGTTTGTTCATTTGTTCGTTTGCTCATTTGTTCTGTTGTTCATTTGTTCATTTGTTCATTTGTTCTTTTGTTCTTTTGTTCTTTTGTTCTTTTGTTCTTTTGTTCTTTTGTTCTTTTGTTCATTTGTTCATTTGTTCATTTGTTCATTTGTTCATTTGTTCATTTGTTCATTTGTTCATTTGTTCATTTGTTCATTTGTTCATTTGTTCATTTGTTCATTTGTTCATTTGTTCATTTGTTCATTTGTTCATTTGTTCATTTGTTCATTTGTTCATTTGTTCATTTGTTCATTTGTTCATTTGTTCATTTGTTCATTTGTTCACTTGTTCATTTGTTCACTTGTTCTTTTGTTCATTTGTTCACTTGTTCATTTGTTCACTTGTTCTTTTGTTCTTTTGTTCTTTTGTTCTTTTGTTCTTTTGTTCTTTTGTTCTTTTGTTCTTTTGTTCTTTTGTTCTTTTGTTCTTTTGTTCTTTTGTTCTTTTGTTCTTTTGTTCTTTTGTTCTTTTGTTCTTTTGTTCTTTTGTTCTTTTGTTCTTTTGTTCTTTTGTTCTTTTGTTCTTTTGTTCTTTTGTTCTTTTGTTCTTTTGTTCTTTTGTTCTTTTGTTCTTTTGTTCTTTTGTTCTTTTGTTCTTTTGTTCTTTTGTTCTTTTGTTCTTTTGTTCTTTTGTTCTTTTGTTCTTTTGTTCTTTTGTTCTTTTGTTCTTTTGTTCTTTTGTTCTTTTGTTCTTTTGTTCTTTTGTTCTTTTGTTCTTTTGTTCTTTTGTTCTTTTGTTCTTTTGTTCTTTTGTTCTTTTGTTCTTTTGTTCTTTTGTTCTTTTGTTCTTTTGTTCTTTTGTTCTTTTGTTCTTTTGTTCTTTTGTTCTTTTGTTCTTTTGTTCTTTTGTTCTTTTGTTCTTTTGTTCTTTTGTTCTTTTGTTCTTTTGTTCTTTTGTTCTTTTGTTCTTTTGTTCTTTTGTTCTTTTGTTCTTTTGTTCTTTTGTTCTTTTGTTCTTTTGTTCTTTTGTTCTTTTGTTCTTTTGTTCTTTTGTTCTTTTGTTCTTTTGTTCTTTTGTTCTTTTGTTCTTTTGTTCTTTTGTTCTTTTGTTCTTTTGTTCTTTTGTTCTTTTGTTCTTTTGTTCTTTTGTTCTTTTGTTCTTTTGTTCTTTTGTTCTTTTGTTCTTTTGTTCATTTGTTCAATTTGTTCATTTGTTCATTTGTTCACTTGTTCATTTGTTCACTTGTTCATCTGTTCATTTGTTCATTTGTTCATTGTTCATTTGTTCATTTGTTCATTTGTTCATTTGTTCATTTGTTCATTTGTTCATTTGTTCATTCGTTCATTCGTTCATTTGTTCATTTGTTCATTTGTTCATTTGTTCATTTGTCCATTTGTTCATTTGTTCATTTGTTCATATGTTCATTTGTCAATTTGCCCATTTGTTCATTTGTCATATGTTCATTTGTCAATTTGTTCATTTGTTCATTTGTTCATTTGTTCATTTGTTCATTTGTTCATTTGTTCATTTGTTCATTTGTTCATTTGTTCATTTGTTTATTTGTTCATTTGTTCATTTGTTCGTTGTTCATTTTTATATTTGTTCATTTGTTCATTTGTCCATTTGTTCATTTGTCCATTTGTCCATTTGTTCATTTGTCCATTTGTCCATTTGTTCATTTGCCCATTTGTTCATTTGTTCATTTGTTCATTTGTTCATTTGTTCATTTGTTCATTTGTTCATTTGTTCCTTTGTTTATTTGTTCATTTGTTCATTTGTTCGTTGTTCATTTTTACATTTGTTCATTTGTTCATTTGTTCATTTGTTCATTTGTTCATTTGTTCATTTGTTCATTTGTTCATTTGTTCATTTGTTCATTTGTTCATTTGTTCACTTGTTCATTTGTTCATTTGTTCACTTGTTCATTTGTTCATTTGTTCATTTGTTCATTGTTCATTTGTTCATTTGTTCATTTGTTCATTTGTTCATTTGTTCATTTGTTCATTCGTTCATTCGTTCATTTGTTCATTTGTTCATTTGTTCATTTGTTCATTTGTTCATTTGTTCATTTGTTCATTTGTTCATTTGTTCATTTGTTCATTTGTTCATTTGTTCATTTGTTCATTTGTTCATTTGTTCATTTGTTCATTTGTTCATTTGTTCATTTGTTCATTTGTTCATTTGTTCATTTGTTCATTTGTTCATTTGTTCATTTGTTCATTTGTTCATTTGTTCATTTGTTCATTTGTTCATTTGTTCGTTTGTGCATTTGTTCATTTGTTCATGCGTTCATTTCTCAACTTGTTCATTTGCTCATTTCTTCAATTCTTCATTTGTTCATTTGATCGTTTGTGCATTTGATCATTTGTTCATTCGTTCATTTCTCAACTTGCTCATTTGCTCATTTCTTCATTTGTTCATTTCTTCAATTCTTCATTTCTTCATTTGTTCACTTCTTCAATTCTTCATTTCTCCATTTGTTCGTTTGTTCAGTTGTTCGTGTTTTAATTTGTTCACTTGTTCATTTGTCCATTTGTTTATTTGTTCACTTGTTGATTTGTTCACTTGTTCATTTGTTCATTTGTTCATTTGTTCATTTGTTCATTTGTTCATTTGTTCATTTGTTCTTTTGTTCATTTGTTCATTTGTGCGATTGTCTATTCGCTCATTTGTTCATTTGTTCATTTGTTAATTTGTCCATTTGTTCATTTGTTCAATTGTTCATTTGTTAATTTGTCCATTTGTTCATTTGTTCAATTGTTCATTTGTTCATTTGTTCATTTGTTCATTTGTCCATTTGTTCATTTGTTCATTTGTTCATATGTTCATTTGTCAATTTGCCCATTTGTTCATTTGTCATATGTTCATTTGTCAATTTGTTCATTTGTTCATTTGTTCATTTGTTCATTTGTTCATTTGTTCATTTGTTCATTTGTTCATTTGTTCATTTGTTCATTTGTTTATTTGTTCATTTGTTCATTTGTTCGTTGTTCATTTTTACATTTGTTCATTTGTTCATTTGTCCATTTGTTCATTTGTCCATTTGTCCATTTGTTCATTTGTCCATTTGTCCATTTGTTCATTTGCCCATTTGTTCATTTGTTCATTTGTTCATTTGTTCATTTGTTCATTTGTTCATTTGTTCATTTGTTCCTTTGTTTATTTGTTCATTTGTTCATTTGTTCGTTGTTCATTTTTACATTTGTTCATTTGTTCATTTGTTCATTTGTTCATTTGTTCATTTGTTCATTTGTTCATTTGTTTATTTGTTCATTTGTTCATTTGTTCATTTGTTCATTTGTTCATTTGTTCATTTGTTCATTTGTTCATTTGTTCATTTGTTCATTTGTACGTTTGTTCATTTGTTCGTTTGTTCATTTGTTCGTTTGTTCATTTGTTCGTTTGTTCATTTGTTCGTTTGTTCATTTGTTCATTTGTTCATTTGTTCATTTGTTCGTTTGTTCATTTGTTCGTTTGTTCATTTGTTCATTTGTTCATTTGTTCATTTGTTCATTTGTTCGTTTGTTCATTTGTTCGTTTGTTCATTTGTTCGTTTGTTCATTTGTTCGTTTGTTCATTTGTTCGTTTGCTCATTTGTTCTGTTGTTCATTTGTTCATTTGTTCATTTGTTCATTTGTTCATTTGTTCATTTGTTCACTTGTTCATTTGTTCACTTGTTCATTTGTTCACTTGTTCATTTGTTCATTTGTTCATTTGTTCATTTGTTCATTTGTTCATTTGTTCATTTGTTCATTTGTTCATTTGTTCATTTGTTCATTTGTTCGTTTGTTCATTTGTTCGTTTGTTCATTTGTTCGTTTGTTCATTTGTTCGTTTGTTCATTTGTTCGTTTGTTCATTTGTTCGTTTGTTCATTTGTTCGTTTGCTCATTTGTTCTGTTGTTCATTTGTTCTGTTGTTCATTTGTTCATTTGTTCATTTGTTCTTTTGTTCTTTTGTTCTTTTGTTCTTTTGTTCTTTTGTTCATTTGTTCATTTGTTCATTTGTTCATTTGTTCATTTGTTCATTTGTTCATTTGTTCATTTGTTCATTTGTTCATTTGTTCATTTGTTCATTTGTTCATTTGTTCATTTGTTCACTTGTTCATTTGTTCACTTGTTCATTTGTTCACTTGTTCATTTGTTCATTTGTTCATTTGTTCATTTGTTCATTTGTTCATTTGTTCATTTGTTCATTTGTTCGTTTGTTCATTTGTTCGTTTGTTCATTTGTTCGTTTGTTCATTTGTTCGTTTGTTCATTTGTTCGTTTGTTCATTTGTTCGTTTGTTCATTTGTTCGTTTGTTCATTTGTTCGTTTGTTCATTTGTTCGTTTGCTCATTTGTTCTGTTGTTCATTTGTTCATTTGTTCATTTGTTCATTTGTTCATTTGTTCATTTGTTCATTTGTTCATTTGTTCATTTGTTCATTTGTTCATTTGTTCATTTGTTCATTTGTTCATTTGTTCATTTGTTCATTTGTTCATTTGTTCATTTGTTCATTTGTCCATTTGTTCATTTGTTCATTTGTTCATATGTTCATTTGTCAATTTGCCCATTTGTTCATTTGTCATATGTTCATTTGTCAATTTGTTCATTTGTTCATTTGTTCATTTGTTCATTTGTTCATTTGTTCATTTGTTCATTTGTTCATTTGTTCATTTGTTCATTTGTTTATTTGTTCATTTGTTCATTTGTTCGTTTTTCGTTTTACATTTGTTCATTTGTTCATTTGTCCATTTGTTCATTTGTCCATTTGTCCATTTGTTCATTTGTCCATTTGTCCATTTGTTCATTTGCCCATTTGTTCATTTGTTCATTTGTTCATTTGTTCATTTGTTCATTTGTTCCTTTGTTTATTTGTTCATTTGTTCATTTGTTCGTTGTTCATTTTTACATTTGTTCATTTGTTCATTTGTTCATTTGTTCATTTGTTCATTTGTTCATTTGTTCATTTGTTCATTTGTTCATTTGTTCATTTGTTCATTTGTTCATTTGTTCATTTGTTCATTTGTTCATTTGTACGTTTGTTCATTTGTTCGTTTGTTCATTTGTTCGTTTGTTCATTTGTTCGTTTGTTCATTTGTTCGTTTGTTCATTTGTTCATTTGTTCATTTGTTCATTTGTTCGTTTGTTCATTTGTTCGTTTGCTCATTTGTTCATTTGTTCATTTGTTCATTTGTTCATTTGTTCATTTGTTCGTTTGTTCATTTGTTCGTTTGTTCATTTGTTCGTTTGTTCATTTGTTCGTTTGTTCATTTGTTCGTTTGCTCATTTGTTCTGTTGTTCATTTGTTCATTTGTTCATTTGTTCATTTGTTCACTTGTTCATTTGTTCACTTGTTCATTTGTTCACTTGTTCATTTGTTCATTTGTTCATTTGTTCATTTGTTCATTTGTTCATTTGTTCATTTGTTCATTTGTTCATTTGTTCATTTGTTCATTTGTTCATTTGTTCATTTGTTCATTTGTTCATTTGTTCATTTGTTCATTTGTTCATTTGTTCATTTGTTCATTTGTTCATTTGTTCATTTGTTCATTTGTTCATTTGTTCATTTGTTCATTTGTTCATTTGTTCATTTGTTCATTTGTTCATTTGTTCATTTGTTCATTTGTTCATTTGTTCATTTGTTCATTTGTTCATTTGTTCATTTGTTCATTTGTTCATTTGTTCATTTGTACGTTTGTTCATTTGTTCGTTTGTTCATTTGTTCGTTTGTTCATTTGTTCGTTTGTTCATTTGTTCGTTTGTTCATTTGTTCATTTGTTCGTTTGTTCATTTGTTCGTTTGTTCATTTGTTCGTTTGCTCATTTGTTCATTTGTTCATTTGTTCATTTGTTCATTTGTTCATTTGTTCGTTTGTTCATTTGTTCGTTTGTTCATTTGTTCGTTTGTTCATTTGTTCGTTTGTTCATTTGTTCGTTTGTTCATTTGTTCGTTTGCTCATTTGTTCTGTTGTTCATTTGTTCATTTGTTCATTTGTTCATTTGTTCATTTGTTCATTTGTTCACTTGTTCATTTGTTCACTTGTTCATTTGTTCACTTGTTCATTTGTTCATTTGTTCATTTGTTCATTTGTTCATTTGTTCATTTGTTCATTTGTTCATTTGTTCATTTGTTCATTTGTTCATTTGTTCATTTGTTCGTTTGTTCATTTGTTCGTTTGTTCATTTGTTCGTTTGTTCATTTGTTCGTTTGCTCATTTGTTCTGTTGTTCATTTGTTCTGTTGTTCATTTGTTCATTTGTTCATTTGTTCATTTGTTCATTTGTTCATTTGTTCATTTGTTCCTTTGTTTATTTGTTCATTTGTTCATTTGTTCGTTGTTCATTTTTACATTTGTTCATTTGTTCATTTGTTCATTTGTTCATTTGTTCATTTGTTCATTTGTTCATTTGTTCATTTGTTCATTTGTTCATTTGTTCATTTGTTCATTTGTTCATTTGTTCATTTGTTCATTTGTACGTTTGTTCATTTGTTCGTTTGTTCATTTGTTCGTTTGTTCATTTGTTCGTTTGTTCATTTGTTCGTTTGTTCATTTGTTCGTTTGTTCGTTTGTTCATTTGTTCGTTTGTTCATTTGTTCGTTTGTTCATTTGTTCGTTTGTTCATTTGTTCGTTTGTTCATTTGTTCGTTTGTTCATTTGTTCGTTTGCTCATTTGTTCTGTTGTTCATTTGTTCATTTGTTCATTTGTTCATTTGTTCATTTGTTCATTTGTTCACTTGTTCATTTGTTCACTTGTTCATTTGTTCACTTGTTCATTTGTTCACTTGTTCATTTGTTCATTTGTTCATTTGTTCATTTGTTCATTTGTTCATTTGTTCATTTGTTCATTTGTTCATTTGTTCATTTGTTCATTTGTTCATTTGTTCGTTTGTTCATTTGTTCGTTTGTTCATTTGTTCGTTTGTTCATTTGTTCGTTTGTTCATTTGTTCGTTTGCTCATTTGTTCTGTTGTTCATTTGTTCATTTGTTCATTTGTTCTTTTGTTCTTTTGTTCTTTTGTTCTTTTGTTCTTTTGTTCTTTTGTTCATTTGTTCATTTGTTCATTTGTTCATTTGTTCATTTGTTCATTTGTTCATTTGTTCATTTGTTCATTTGTTCATTTGTTCATTTGTTCATTTGTTCATTTGTTCATTTGTTCATTTGTTCATTTGTTCATTTGTTCATTTGTTCATTTGTTCATTTGTTCATTTGTTCATTTGTTCATTTGTTCATTTGTTCATTTGTTCATTTGTTCATTTGTTCACTTGTTCATTTGTTCACTTGTTCATTTGTTCACTTGTTCATTTGTTCACTTGTTCTTTTGTTCTTTTGTTCTTTTGTTCTTTTGTTCTTTTGTTCTTTTGTTCTTTTGTTCTTTTGTTCTTTTGTTCTTTTGTTCTTTTGTTCTTTTGTTCTTTTGTTCTTTTGTTCTTTTGTTCTTTTGTTCTTTTGTTCTTTTGTTCTTTTGTTCTTTTGTTCTTTTGTTCTTTTGTTCTTTTGTTCTTTTGTTCTTTTGTTCTTTTGTTCTTTTGTTCTTTTGTTCTTTTGTTCTTTTGTTCTTTTGTTCTTTTGTTCTTTTGTTCTTTTGTTCTTTTGTTCTTTTGTTCTTTTGTTCTTTTGTTCTTTTGTTCTTTTGT
Source organism: Megalopta genalis (assembly GCF_051020955.1). Classification (NCBI taxonomy): domain Eukaryota; kingdom Metazoa; phylum Arthropoda; class Insecta; order Hymenoptera; family Halictidae; genus Megalopta; species Megalopta genalis. The sequence continues at coordinate 831,659 of NW_027476140.1, forward strand.
TCTTTTGTTCTTTTGTTCTTTTGTTCTTTTGTTCTTTTGTTCTTTTGTTCTTTTGTTCTTTTGTTATTTGGTTCTTTTGTTCTTTTGTTCTTTTGTTCTTTTGTTCTTTTGTTCTTTTGTTCTTTTGTTCTTTTGTTCTTTTGTTCTTTTGTTCTTTTGTTCTTTTGTTCTTTTGTTCTTTTGTTCTTTTGTTCTTTTGTTCTTTTGTTCTTTTGTTCTTTTGTTCTTTTGTTCTTTTGTTCTTTTGTTCTTTTGTTCTTTTGTTCTTTTGTTCTTTTGTTCTTTTGTTCTTTTGTTCTTTTGTTCTTTTGTTCTTTTGTTCTTTTGTTCTTTTGTTCTTTTGTTCTTTTGTTCTTTTGTTCTTTTGTTCTTTTGTTCTTTTGTTCTTTTGTTCTTTTGTTCTTTTGTTCTTTTGTTCTTTTGTTCTTTTGTTCTTTTGTTCTTTTGTTCTTTTGTTCTTTTGTTCTTTTGTTCTTTTGTTCTTTTGTTCTTTTGTTCTTTTGTTCTTTTGTTCTTTTGTTCTTTTGTTCTTTTGTTCTTTTGTTCTTTTGTTCTTTTGTTCTTTTGTTCTTTTGTTCTTTTGTTCTTTTGTTCTTTTGTTCTTTTGTTCTTTTGTTCTTTTGTTCTTTTGTTCTTTTGTTCTTTTGTTCTTTTGTTCTTTTGTTCTTTTGTTCTTTTGTTCTTTTGTTCTTTTGTTCTTTTGTTCTTTTGTTCTTTTGTTCTTTTGTTCTTTTGTTCTTTTGTTCTTTTGTTCTTTTGTTCTTTTGTTCTTTTGTTCTTTTGTTCTTTTGTTCTTTTGTTCTTTTGTTCTTTTGTTCTTTTGTTCTTTTGTTCTTTTGTTCTTTTGTTCTTTTGTTCTTTTGTTCTTTTGTTCTTTTGTTCTTTTGTTCTTTTGTTCTTTTGTTCTTTTGTTCTTTTGTTCTTTTGTTCTTTTGTTCTTTTGTTCTTTTGTTCTTTTGTTCTTTTGTTCTTTTGTTCTTTTGTTCTTTTGTTCTTTTGTTCTTTTGTTCTTTTGTTCTTTTGTTCTTTTGTTCTTTTGTTCTTTTGTTCATTTGTTCATTTGTTCATTTGTTCATTTGTTCACTTGTTCATTTGTTCACTTGTTCATTTGTTCATTTGTTCATTTGTTCATTGTTCATTTGTTCATTTGTTCATTTGTTCATTTGTTCATTTGTTCATTTGTTCATTTGTTCATTTGTTCATTCGTTCATTCGTTCATTTGTTCATTTGTTCATTTGTTCATTTGTTCATTTGTCCATTTGTTCATTTGTTCATTTGTTCATATGTTCATTTGTCAATTTGCCCATTTGTTCATTTGTCATATGTTCATTTGTCAATTTGTTCATTTGTTCATTTGTTCATTTGTTCATTTGTTCATTTGTTCATTTGTTCATTTGTTCATTTGTTCATTTGTTCATTTGTTCATTTGTTCATTTGTTTATTTGTTCATTTGTTCATTTGTTCGTTGTTCATTTTTACATTTGTTCACTTGTTCATTTGTCCATTTGTTCATTTGTCCATTTGTCCATTTGTTCATTTGTCCATTTGTCCATTTGTTCATTTGCCCATTTGTTCATTTGTTCATTTGTTCATTTGTTCATTTGTTCATTTGTTCATTTGTTCATTTGTTCATTTGTTCCTTTGTTTATTTGTTCATTTGTTCATTTGTTCGTTGTTCATTTTTACATTTGTTCATTTGTTCATTTGTTCATTTGTTCATTTGTTCATTTGTTCATTTGTTCATTTGTTCATTTGTTCATTTGTTCATTTGTTCATTTGTTCATTTGTTCATTTGTTCATTTGTTCATTTGTTCATTTGTTCATTTGTTCATTTGTTCATTTGTTCATTTGTACGTTTGTTCATTTGTTCGTTTGTTCATTTGTTCGTTTGTTCATTTGTTCGTTTGTTCATTTGTTCGTTTGTTCATTTGTTCGTTTGTTCATTTGTTCATTTGTTCGTTTGTTCATTTGTTCGTTTGCTCATTTGTTCATTTGTTCATTTGTTCATTTGTTCATTTGTTCATTTGTTCGTTTGTTCATTTGTTCGTTTGTTCATTTGTTCGTTTGTTCATTTGTTCGTTTGTTCATTTGTTCGTGTTTTAATTTGTTCACTTGTTCATTTGTCCATTTGTTTATTTGTTCACTTGTTGATTTGTTCACTTGTTCATTTGTTCATTTGTTCACTTGTTCATTTGTTCACTTGTTCATTTGTTCACTTGTTCATTTGTTCATTTGTTCATTTGTTCATTTGTTCATTTGTTCATTTGTTCATTTGTTCATTTGTTCATTTGTTCATTTGTTCATTTGTTCGTTTGTTCATTTGTTCGTTTGTTCATTTGTTCGTTTGTTCATTTGTTCGTTTGTTCATTTGTTCGTTTGTTCATTTGTTCGTTTGCTCATTTGTTCTGTTGTTCATTTGTTCTGTTGTTCATTTGTTCATTTGTTCATTTGTTCTTTTGTTCTTTTGTTCTTTTGTTCTTTTGTTCTTTTGTTCATTTGTTCATTTGTTCATTTGTTCATTTGTTCATTTGTTCATTTGTTCATTTGTTCATTTGTTCATTTGTTCATTTGTTCATTTGTTCATTTGTTCATTTGTTCATTTGTTCATTTGTTCACTTGTTCATTTGTTCACTTGTTCATTTGTTCACTTGTTCATTTGTTCATTTGTTCATTTGTTCATTTGTTCATTTGTTCATTTGTTCATTTGTTCATTTGTTCATTTGTTCATTTGTTCGTTTGTTCATTTGTTCGTTTGTTCATTTGTTCGTTTGTTCATTTGTTCGTTTGTTCGTTTGTTCATTTGTTCGTTTGTTCATTTGTTCGTTTGTTCATTTGTTCGTTTGTTCATTTGTTCGTTTGCTCATTTGTTCTGTTGTTCATTTGTTCATTTGTTCATTTGTTCATTTGTTCATTTGTTCATTTGTTCATTTGTTCATTTGTTCATTTGTTCATTTGTTCATTTGTTCATTTGTACGTTTGTTCGTTTGTTCGTTTGTTCATTTGTTCGTTTGTTCATTTGTTCGTTTGTTCATTTGTTCATTTGTTCGTTTGTTCATTTGTTCGTTTGCTCATTTGTTCGTTTGTTCATTTGTTCATTTGTTCATTTGTTCATTTGTTCGTTTGTTCATTTGTTCGTTTGTTCATTTGTTCGTTTGTTCATTTGTTCGTTTGTTCATTTGTTCGTTTGCTCATTTGTTCTGTTGTTCATTTGTTCATTTGTTCATTTGTTCATTTGTTCACTTGTTCATTTGTTCACTTGTTCATTTGTTCACTTGTTCATTTGTTCACTTGTTCATTTGTTCATTTGTTCATTTGTTCATTTGTTCATTTGTTCATTTGTTCATTTGTTCATTTGTTCATTTGTTCATTTGTTCATTTGTTCGTTTGTTCATTTGTTCGTTTGTTCATTTGTTCGTTTGTTCATTTGTTCGTTTGTTCATTTGTTCGTTTGTTCATTTGTTCGTTTGCTCATTTGTTCTGTTGTTCATTTGTTCATTTGTTCATTTGTTCTTTTGTTCTTTTGTTCTTTTGTTCTTTTGTTCTTTTGTTCTTTTGTTCATTTGTTCATTTGTTCATTTGTTCATTTGTTCATTTGTTCATTTGTTCATTTGTTCATTTGTTCATTTGTTCATTTGTTCATTTGTTCATTTGTTCATTTGTTCATTTGTTCATTTGTTCATTTGTTCATTTGTTCATTTGTTCACTTGTTCTTTTGTTCTTTTGTTCTTTTGTTCTTTTGTTCTATGTGCTTTTGTTCTTTTGTTCTTTTGTTCTTTTGTTCTTTTGTTCTTTTGTTCTTTTGTTCTTTTGTTCTTTTGTTCTTTTGTTCTTTTGTTCTTTTGTTCTTTTGTTCTTTTGTTCTTTTGTTCTTTTGTTCTTTTGTTCTTTTGTTCTTTTGTTCTTTTGTTCTTTTGTTCTTTTGTTCTTTTGTTCTTTTGTTCTTTTGTTCTTTTGTTCTTTTGTTCTTTTGTTCTTTTGTTCTTTTGTTCTTTTGTTCTTTTGTTCTTTTGTTCTTTTGTTCTTTTGTTCTTTTGTTCTTTTGTTCTTTTGTTCTTTTGTTCTTTTGTTCTTTTGTTCTTTTGTTCTTTTGTTCTTTTGTTCTTTTGTTCTTTTGTTCTTTTGTTCTTTTGTTCTTTTGTTCTTTTGTTCTTTTGTTCTTTTGTTCTTTTGTTCTTTTGTTCTTTTGTTCTTTTGTTCTTTTGTTCTTTTGTTCTTTTGTTCTTTTGTTCTTTTGTTCTTTTGTTCTTTTGTTCTTTTGTTCTTTTGTTCTTTTGTTCTTTTGTTCTTTTGTTCTTTTGTTCTTTTGTTCTTTTGTTCTTTTGTTCTTTTGTTCTTTTGTTCTTTTGTTCTTTTGTTCTTTTGTTCTTTTGTTCTTTTGTTCTTTTGTTCTTTTGTTCTTTTGTTCTTTTGTTCTTTTGTTCTTTTGTTCTTTTGTTCTTTTGTTCTTTTGTTCTTTTGTTCTTTTGTTCTTTTGTTCTTTTGTTCTTTTGTTCTTTTGTTCTTTTGTTCTTTTGTTCTTTTGTTCTTTTGTTCTTTTGTTCTTTTGTTCTTTTGTTCTTTTGTTCTTTTGTTCTTTTGTTCATTTGTTCATTTGTTCATTTGTTCATTTGTTCACTTGTTCATTTGTTCACTTGTTCATTTGTTCATTTGTTCATTTGTTCATTGTTCATTTGTTCATTTGTTCATTTGTTCATTCGTTCATTCGTTCATTCGTTCATTCGTTCATTTGTTCATTTGTTCATTTGTTCATTTGTTCATTTGTTCATTTGTTCATTTGTTCATTTGTTCATTTGTTCATTTGTTCATTTGTTCATTTGTTCATTTGTTCATTTGTTCATTTGTTCATTTGTTCATTTGTTCATTTGTTCATTTGTTCATTTGTTCATTTGTTCATTTGTTCATTTGTTCATTTGTTCATTTGTTCATTTGTTCATTTGTTCATTTGTTCATTTGTTCATTTGTTCATTTGTTCATTTGTTCATTTGTTCGTTTGTGCATTTGTTCATTTGTTCATGCGTTCATTTCTCAACTTGTTCATTTGCTCATTTCTTCAATTCTTCATTTGTTCATTTGATCGTTTGTGCATTTGATCATTTGTTCATTCGTTCATTTCTCAACTTGCTCATTTGCTCATTTCTTCATTTGTTCATTTCTTCAATTCTTCATTTCTTCATTTGTTCACTTCTTCAATTCTTCATTTCTCCATTTGTTCGTTTGTTCAGTTGTTCGTGTTTTAATTTGTTCACTTGTTCATTTGTCCATTTGTTTATTTGTTCACTTGTTGATTTGTTCACTTGTTCATTTGTTCATTTGTTCATTTGTTCATTTGTTCATTTGTTCATTTGTTCATTTGTTCATTTGTTCTTTTGTTCATTTGTTCATTTGTGCGATTGTCTATTCGCTCATTTGTTCATTTGTTCATTTGTTAATTTGTCCATTTGTTCATTTGTTCAATTGTTCATTTGTTAATTTGTCCATTTGTTCATTTGTTCAATTGTTCATTTGTTCATTTGTTCATTTGTTCATTTGTCCATTTGTTCATTTGTTCATTTGTTCATATGTTCATTTGTCAATTTGCCCATTTGTTCATTTGTCATATGTTCATTTGTCAATTTGTTCATTTGTTCATTTGTTCATTTGTTCATTTGTTCATTTGTTCATTTGTTCATTTGTTCATTTGTTCATTTGTTCATTTGTTCATTTGTTTATTTGTTCATTTGTTCATTTGTTCGTTGTTCATTTTTACATTTGTTCATTTGTTCATTTGTCCATTTGTTCATTTGTCCATTTGTCCATTTGTTCATTTGTCCATTTGTCCATTTGTTCATTTGCCCATTTGTTCATTTGTTCATTTGTTCATTTGTTCATTTGTTCATTTGTTCATTTGTTCATTTGTTCCTTTGTTTATTTGTTCATTTGTTCATTTGTTCGTTGTTCATTTTTACATTTGTTCATTTGTTCATTTGTTCATTTGTTCATTTGTTCATTTGTTCATTTGTTCATTTGTTCACTTGTTCATTTGTTCATTTGTTCATTTGTTCATTTGTACGTTTGTTCATTTGTTCGTTTGTTCATTTGTTCGTTTGTTCATTTGTTCGTTTGTTCATTTGTTCGTTTGTTCATTTGTTCATTTGTTCATTTGTTCATTTGTTCGTTTGTTCATTTGTTCGTTTGCTCATTTGTTCATTTGTTCATTTGTTCATTTGTTCATTTGTTCATTTGTTCGTTTGTTCATTTGTTCGTTTGTTCATTTGTTCGTTTGTTCATTTGTTCGTTTGTTCATTTGTTCGTTTGCTCATTTGTTCTGTTGTTCATTTGTTCATTTGTTCATTTGTTCATTTGTTCATTTGTTCATTTGTTCACTTGTTCATTTGTTCACTTGTTCATTTGTTCACTTGTTCATTTGTTCATTTGTTCATTTGTTCATTTGTTCATTTGTTCATTTGTTCATTTGTTCATTTGTTCATTTGTTCATTTGTTCATTTGTTCATTTGTTCGTTTGTTCATTTGTTCGTTTGTTCATTTGTTCGTTTGTTCATTTGTTCGTTTGTTCATTTGTTCGTTTGTTCATTTGTTCGTTTGCTCATTTGTTCTGTTGTTCATTTGTTCTGTTGTTCATTTGTTCATTTGTTCATTTGTTCTTTTGTTCTTTTGTTCTTTTGTTCTTTTGTTCTTTTGTTCATTTGTTCATTTGTTCATTTGTTCATTTGTTCATTTGTTCATTTGTTCATTTGTTCATTTGTTCATTTGTTCATTTGTTCATTTGTTCATTTGTTCATTTGTTCATTTGTTCATTTGTTCATTTGTTCACTTGTTCATTTGTTCACTTGTTCATTTGTTCACTTGTTCATTTGTTCATTTGTTCATTTGTTCATTTGTTCATTTGTTCATTTGTTCATTTGTTCATTTGTTCATTTGTTCGTTTGTTCATTTGTTCGTTTGTTCATTTGTTCGTTTGTTCATTTGTTCGTTTGTTCATTTGTTCGTTTGTTCATTTGTTCGTTTGTTCATTTGTTCGTTTGCTCATTTGTTCTGTTGTTCATTTGTTCATTTGTTCATTTGTTCATTTGTTCATTTGTTCATTTGTTCATTTGTTCATTTGTTCATTTGTTCATTTGTTCATTTGTTCATTTGTTCATTTGTTCATTTGTTCATTTGTTCATTTGTTCATTTGTTCATTTGTTCATTCGTTCATTCGTTCATTCGTTCATTCGTTCATTCGTTCATTCGTTCATTCGTTCATTTGTTCATTTGTTCATTTGTTCATTGGTTCATTTGTTCATTCGTTCATTGGTTCATTCGTTCATTCGTTCATTTGTTCATTTGTTCTTTTGTTCTTTTGTTCTTTTGTTCATTTGTTCATTTGTTCATTTGTTCATTTGTTCGTTTGTTCATTTGTTCGTTTGTTCATTTGTTCGTTTGTTCATTTGTTCGTTTGTTCATTTGTTCGTTTGTTCACTTGTTCATTTGTTCACTTGTTCATTTGTTCACTTGTTCATTTGTTCACTTGTTCATTTGTTCACTTGTTCATTTGTTCATTTGTTCATTTGTTCATTTGTTCATTTGTTCATTTGTTCATTTGTTCATTTGTTCATTTGTTCATTTGTTCGTTTGTTCATTTGTTCGTTTGTTCATTTGTTCGTTTGTTCATTTGTTCGTTTGTTCATTTGTTCGTTTGTTCATTTGTTCGTTTGCTCATTTGTTCTGTTGTTCATTTGTTCTGTTGTTCATTTGTTCATTTGTTCATTTGTTCTTTTGTTCTTTTGTTCTTTTGTTCTTTTGTTCATTTGTTCATTTGTTCATTTGTTCATTTGTTCATTTGTTCATTTGTTCATTTGTTCATTTGTTCATTTGTTCATTTGTTCATTTGTTCATTTGTTCATTTGTTCATTTGTTCATTTGTTCATTTGTTCATTTGTTCATTTGTTCATTTGTTCATTTGTTCATTTGTTCACTTGTTCTTTTGTTCTTTTGTTCTATGTGCTTTTGTTCTTTTGTTCTTTTGTTCTTTTGTTCTTTTGTTCTTTTGTTCTTTTGTTCTTTTGTTCTTTTGTTCATTTGTTCTTTTGTTCTTTTGTTCTTTTGTTCTTTTGTTCTTTTGTTCTTTTGTTCTTTTGTTCTTTTGTTCTTTTGTTCTTTTGTTCTTTTGTTCTTTTGTTCTTTTGTTCTTTTGTTCTTTTGTTCTTTTGTTCTTTTGTTCTTTTGTTCTTTTGTTCTTTTGTTCTTTTGTTCTTTTGTTCTTTTGTTCTTTTGTTCTTTTGTTCTTTTGTTCTTTTGTTCTTTTGTTCTTTTGTTCTTTTGTTCTTTTGTTCTTTTGTTCTTTTGTTCTTTTGTTCTTTTGTTCTTTTGTTCTTTTGTTCTTTTGTTCTTTTGTTCTTTTGTTCTTTTGTTCTTTTGTTCTTTTGTTCTTTTGTTCTTTTGTTCTTTTGTTCTTTTGTTCTTTTGTTCTTTTGTTCTTTTGTTCTTTTGTTCTTTTGTTCTTTTGTTCTTTTGTTCTTTTGTTCTTTTGTTCTTTTGTTCTTTTGTTCTTTTGTTCTTTTGTTCTTTTGTTCTTTTGTTCTTTTGTTCTTTTGTTCTTTTGTTCTTTTGTTCTTTTGTTCTTTTGTTCTTTTGTTCTTTTGTTCTTTTGTTCTTTTGTTCTTTTGTTCTTTTGTTCTTTTGTTCTTTTGTTCTTTTGTTCTTTTGTTCTTTTGTTCTTTTGTTCTTTTGTTCTTTTGTTCTTTTGTTCTTTTGTTCTTTTGTTCTTTTGTTCTTTTGTTCTTTTGTTCTTTTGTTCTTTTGTTCTTTTGTTCTTTTGTTCTTTTGTTCTTTTGTTCTTTTGTTCTTTTGTTCTTTTGTTCTTTTGTTCTTTTGTTCTTTTGTTCTTTTGTTCTTTTGTTCTTTTGTTCTTTTGTTCTTTTGTTCTTTTGTTCTTTTGTTCTTTTGTTCTTTTGTTCTTTTGTTCTTTTGTTCTTTTGTTCTTTTGTTCTTTTGTTCTTTTGTTCTTTTGTTCTTTTGTTCTTTTGTTCTTTTGTTCTTTTGTTCTTTTGTTCTTTTGTTCTTTTGTTCTTTTGTTCTTTTGTTCTTTTGTTCTTTTGTTCTTTTGTTCTTTTGTTCTTTTGTTCTTTTGTTCTTTTGTTCTTTTGTTCTTTTGTTCTTTTGTTCTTTTGTTCTTTTGTTCTTTTGTTCTTTTGTTCTTTTGTTCTTTTGTTCTTTTGTTCTTTTGTTCTTTTGTTCTTTTGTTCTTTTGTTCTTTTGTTCTTTTGTTCTTTTGTTCTTTTGTTCTTTTGTTCTTTTGTTCTTTTGTTCTTTTGTTCTTTTGTTCTTTTGTTCTTTTGTTCTTTTGTTCTTTTGTTCTTTTGTTCTTTTGTTCTTTTGTTCTTTTGTTCTTTTGTTCTTTTGTTCTTTTGTTCTTTTGTTCTTTTGTTCTTTTGTTCTTTTGTTCTTTTGTTCTTTTGTTCTTTTGTTCTTTTGTTCTTTTGTTCTTTTGTTCTTTTGTTCTTTTGTTCTTTTGTTCTTTTGTTCTTTTGTTCTTTTGTTCTTTTGTTCTTTTGTTCTTTTGTTCTTTTGTTCTTTTGTTCTTTTGTTCTTTTGTTCTTTTGTTCTTTTGTTCTTTTGTTCTTTTGTTCTTTTGTTCTTTTGTTCTTTTGTTCTTTTGTTCTTTTGTTCTTTTGTTCTTTTGTTCTTTTGTTCTTTTGTTCTTTTGTTCTTTTGTTCTTTTGTTCTTTTGTTCTTTTGTTCTTTTGTTCTTTTGTTCTTTTGTTCTTTTGTTCTTTTGTTCTTTTGTTCTTTTGTTCTTTTGTTCTTTTGTTCTTTTGTTCTTTTGTTCTTTTGTTCTTTTGTTCTTTTGTTCTTTTGTTCTTTTGTTCTTTTGTTCTTTTGTTCTTTTGTTCTTTTGTTCTTTTGTTCTTTTGTTCTTTTGTTCTTTTGTTCTTTTGTTCTTTTGTTCTTTTGTTCTTTTGTTCTTTTGTTCTTTTGTTCTTTTGTTCTTTTGTTCTTTTGTTCTTTTGTTCTTTTGTTCTTTTGTTCTTTTGTTCTTTTGTTCTTTTGTTCTTTTGTTCTTTTGTTCTTTTGTTCTTTTGTTCTTTTGTTCTTTTGTTCTTTTGTTCTTTTGTTCTTTTGTTCTTTTGTTCTTTTGTTCTTTTGTTCTTTTGTTCTTTTGTTCTTTTGTTCTTTTGTTCTTTTGTTCTTTTGTTCTTTTGTTCTTTTGTTCTTTTGTTCTTTTGTTCTTTTGTTCTTTTGTTCTTTTGTTCTTTTGTTCTTTTGTTCTTTTGTTCTTTTGTTCTTTTGTTCTTTTGTTCTTTTGTTCTTTTGTTCTTTTGTTCTTTTGTTCTTTTGTTCTTTTGTTCTTTTGTTCTTTTGTTCTTTTGTTCTTTTGTTCTTTTGTTCTTTTGTTCTTTTGTTCTTTTGTTCTTTTGTTCTTTTGTTCTTTTGTTCTTTTGTTCTTTTGTTCTTTTGTTCTTTTGTTCTTTTGTTCTTTTGTTCTTTTGTTCTTTTGTTCTTTTGTTCTTTTGTTCTTTTGTTCTTTTGTTCTTTTGTTCTTTTGTTCTTTTGTTCTTTTGTTCTTTTGTTCTTTTGTTCTTTTGTTCTTTTGTTCTTTTGTTCTTTTGTTCTTTTGTTCTTTTGTTCTTTTGTTCTTTTGTTCTTTTGTTCTTTTGTTCTTTTGTTCTTTTGTTCTTTTGTTCTTTTGTTCTTTTGTTCTTTTGTTCTTTTGTTCTTTTGTTCTTTTGTTCTTTTGTTCTTTTGTTCTTTTGTTCTTTTGTTCTTTTGTTCTTTTGTTCTTTTGTTCTTTTGTTCTTTTGTTCTTTTGTTCTTTTGTTCTTTTGTTCTTTTGTTCTTTTGTTCTTTTGTTCTTTTGTTCTTTTGTTCTTTTGTTCTTTTGTTCTTTTGTTCTTTTGTTCTTTTGTTCTTTTGTTCTTTTGTTCTTTTGTTCTTTTGTTCTTTTGTTCTTTTGTTCTTTTGTTCTTTTGTTCTTTTGTTCTTTTGTTCTTTTGTTCTTTTGTTCTTTTGTTCTTTTGTTCTTTTGTTCTTTTGTTCTTTTGTTCTTTTGTTCTTTTGTTCTTTTGTTCTTTTGTTCTTTTGTTCTTTTGTTCTTTTGTTCTTTTGTTCTTTTGTTCTTTTGTTCTTTTGTTCTTTTGTTCTTTTGTTCTTTTGTTCTTTTGTTCTTTTGTTCTTTTGTTCTTTTGTTCTTTTGTTCTTTTGTTCTTTTGTTCTTTTGTTCTTTTGTTCTTTTGTTCTTTTGTTCTTTTGTTCTTTTGTTCTTTTGTTCTTTTGTTCTTTTGTTCTTTTGTTCTTTTGTTCTTTTGTTCTTTTGTTCTTTTGTTCTTTTGTTCTTTTGTTCTTTTGTTCTTTTGTTCTTTTGTTCTTTTGTTCTTTTGTTCTTTTGTTCTTTTGTTCTTTTGTTCTTTTGTTCTTTTGTTCTTTTGTTCTTTTGTTCTTTTGTTCTTTTGTTCTTTTGTTCTTTTGTTCTTTTGTTCTTTTGTTCTTTTGTTCTTTTGTTCTTTTGTTCTTTTGTTCTTTTGTTCTTTTGTTCTTTTGTTCTTTTGTTCTTTTGTTCTTTTGTTCTTTTGTTCTTTTGTTCTTTTGTTCTTTTGTTCTTTTGTTCTTTTGTTCTTTTGTTCATTTGTTCATTTGTTCATTTGTTCATTTGTTCACTTGTTCATTTGTTCACTTGTTCATTTGTTCATTTGTTCATTTGTTCATTGTTCATTTGTTCATTTGTTCATTTGTTCATTTGTTCATTTGTTCATTTGTTCATTTGTTCATTTGTTCATTCGTTCATTCGTTCATTTGTTCATTTGTTCATTCGTTCATTCGTTCATTTGTTCATTTGTTCATTTGTTCATTTGTTCATTTGTTCATTTGTTCATTTGTTCATTTGTTCATTTGTTCATTTGTTCATTTGTTCATTTGTTCATTTGTTCATTTGTTCATTTGTTCATTTGTTCATTTGTTCATTTGTTCATTTGTTCATTTGTTCATTTGTTCATTTGTTCATTTGTTCATTTGTTCATTTGTTCATTTGTTCATTTGTTCATTTGTTCATTTGTTCATTTGTTCATTTGTTCATTTGTTCATTTGTTCATTTGTTCATTTGTTCATTTGTTCATTTGTTCATTTGTTCATTTGTTCGTTTGTGCATTTGTTCATTTGTTCATGCGTTCATTTCTCAACTTGTTCATTTGCTCATTTCTTCAATTCTTCATTTGTTCATTTGATCGTTTGTGCATTTGATCATTTGTTCATTCGTTCATTTCTCAACTTGCTCATTTGCTCATTTCTTCATTTGTTCATTTCTTCAATTCTTCATTTCTTCATTTGTTCACTTCTTCAATTCTTCATTTCTCCATTTGTTCGTTTGTTCAGTTGTTCGTGTTTTAATTTGTTCACTTGTTCATTTGTCCATTTGTTTATTTGTTCACTTGTTGATTTGTTCACTTGTTCATTTGTTCATTTGTTCATTTGTTCATTTGTTCATTTGTTCATTTGTTCATTTGTTCATTTGTTCATTTGTTCTTTTGTTCATTTGTTCATTTGTGCGATTGTCTATTCGCTCATTTGTTCATTATTCGCTCATTTGTTCATTTGTTCATTTGTTAATTTGTCCATTTGTTCATTTGTTCAATTGTTCATTTGTTAATTTGTCCATTTGTTCATTTGTTCAATTGTTCATTTGTTCATTTGTTCATTTGTTCATTTGTCCATTTGTTCATTTGTTCATTTGTTCATATGTTCATTTGTCAATTTGCCCATTTGTTCATTTGTCATATGTTCATTTGTCAATTTGTTCATTTGTTCATTTGTTCATTTGTTCATTTGTTCATTTGTTCATTTGTTCATTTGTTCATTTGTTCATTTGTTTATTTGTTCATTTGTTCATTTGTTCGTTGTTCATTTTTACATTTGTTCATTTGTTCATTTGTCCATTTGTTCATTTGTCCATTTGTCCATTTGTTCATTTGTCCATTTGTCCATTTGTTCATTTGCCCATTTGTTCATTTGTTCATTTGTTCATTTGTTCATTTGTTCCTTTGTTTATTTGTTCATTTGTTCATTTGTTCGTTGTTCATTTTTACATTTGTTCATTTGTTCATTTGTTCATTTGTTCATTTGTTCATTTGTTCATTTGTTCATTTGTTCATTTGTTCATTTGTTCATTTGTTCATTTGTTCATTTGTACGTTTGTTCATTTGTTCGTTTGTTCATTTGTTCGTTTGTTCATTTGTTCGTTTGTTCATTTGTTCGTTTGTTCATTTGTTCATTTGTTCATTTGTTCATTTGTTCGTTTGTTCATTTGTTCGTTTGCTCATTTGTTCATTTGTTCATTTGTTCATTTGTTCATTTGTTCATTTGTTCGTTTGTTCATTTGTTCGTTTGTTCATTTGTTCGTTTGTTCATTTGTTCGTTTGTTCATTTGTTCGTTTGCTCATTTGTTCTGTTGTTCATTTGTTCATTTGTTCATTTGTTCATTTGTTCATTTGTTCATTTGTTCACTTGTTCATTTGTTCACTTGTTCATTTGTTCACTTGTTCATTTGTTCATTTGTTCATTTGTTCATTTGTTCATTTGTTCATTTGTTCATTTGTTCATTTGTTCATTTGTTCATTTGTTCATTTGTTCGTTTGTTCATTTGTTCGTTTGTTCATTTGTTCGTTTGTTCATTTGTTCGTTTGTTCATTTGTTCGTTTGTTCATTTGTTCGTTTGCTCATTTGTTCTGTTGTTCATTTGTTCTGTTGTTCATTTGTTCATTTGTTCATTTGTTCTTTTGTTCTTTTGTTCTTTTGTTCTTTTGTTCTTTTGTTCTTTTGTTCATTTGTTCATTTGTTCATTTGTTCATTTGTTCATTTGTTCATTTGTTCATTTGTTCATTTGTTCATTTGTTCATTTGTTCATTTGTTCATTTGTTCATTTGTTCATTTGTTCATTTGTTCACTTGTTCACTTGTTCATTTGTTCATTTGTTCATTTGTTCACTTGTTCATTTGTTCATTTGTTCATTTGTTCATTTGTTCATTTGTTCATTTGTTCATTTGTTCGTTTGTTCATTTGTTCGTTTGTTCATTTGTTCGTTTGTTCATTTGTTCGTTTGTTCATTTGTTCGTTTGTTCATTTGTTCGTTTGCTCATTTGTTCTGTTGTTCATTTGTTCATTTGTTCATTTGTTCATTTGTTCATTTGTTCATTTGTTCATTTGTTCATTTGTTCATTTGTTCATTTGTTCATTTGTTCATTTGTTCATTTGTTCATTTGTTCATTTGTTCACTTGTTCTTTTGTTCTTTTGTTCTTTTGTTCTTTTGTTCTATGTGCTTTTGTTCTTTTGTTCTTTTGTTCTTTTGTTCTTTTGTTCTTTTGTTCTTTTGTTCTTTTGTTCTTTTGTTCTTTTGTTCTTTTGTTCTTTTGTTCTTTTGTTCTTTTGTTCTTTTGTTCTTTTGTTCTTTTGTTCTTTTGTTCTTTTGTTCTTTTGTTCTTTTGTTCTTTTGTTCTTTTGTTCTTTTGTTCTTTTGTTCTTTTGTTCTTTTGTTCTTTTGTTCTTTTGTTCTTTTGTTCTTTTGTTCTTTTGTTCTTTTGTTCTTTTGTTCTTTTGTTCTTTTGTTCTTTTGTTCTTTTGTTCTTTTGTTCTTTTGTTCTTTTGTTCTTTTGTTCTTTTGTTCTTTTGTTCTTTTGTTCTTTTGTTCTTTTGTTCTTTTGTTCTTTTGTTCTTTTGTTCTTTTGTTCTTTTGTTCTTTTGTTCTTTTGTTCTTTTGTTCTTTTGTTCTTTTGTTCTTTTGTTCTTTTGTTCTTTTGTTCTTTTGTTCTTTTGTTCTTTTGTTCTTTTGTTCTTTTGTTCTTTTGTTCTTTTGTTCTTTTGTTCTTTTGTTCTTTTGTTCTTTTGTTCTTTTGTTCTTTTGTTCTTTTGTTCTTTTGTTCTTTTGTTCTTTTGTTCTTTTGTTCTTTTGTTCTTTTGTTCTTTTGTTCTTTTGTTCTTTTGTTCTTTTGTTCTTTTGTTCTTTTGTTCTTTTGTTCTTTTGTTCTTTTGTTCTTTTGTTCTTTTGTTCTTTTGTTCTTTTGTTCTTTTGTTCTTTTGTTCTTTTGTTCTTTTGTTCTTTTGTTCTTTTGTTCTTTTGTTCTTTTGTTCTTTTGTTCTTTTGTTCTTTTGTTCTTTTGTTCTTTTGTTCTTTTGTTCTTTTGTTCTTTTGTTCTTTTGTTCTTTTGTTCTTTTGTTCTTTTGTTCTTTTGTTCTTTTGTTCTTTTGTTCTTTTGTTCTTTTGTTCTTTTGTTCTTTTGTTCTTTTGTTCTTTTGTTCTTTTGTTCTTTTGTTCTTTTGTTCTTTTGTTCTTTTGTTCTTTTGTTCTTTTGTTCTTTTGTTCTTTTGTTCTTTTGTTCTTTTGTTCTTTTGTTCTTTTGTTCTTTTGTTCTTTTGTTCTTTTGTTCTTTTGTTCTTTTGTTCTTTTGTTCTTTTGTTCTTTTGTTCTTTTGTTCTTTTGTTCTTTTGTTCTTTTGTTCTTTTGTTCTTTTGTTCTTTTGTTCTTTTGTTCTTTTGTTCTTTTGTTCTTTTGTTCTTTTGTTCTTTTGTTCTTTTGTTCTTTTGTTCTTTTGTTCTTTTGTTCTTTTGTTCTTTTGTTCTTTTGTTCTTTTGTTCTTTTGTTCTTTTGTTCTTTTGTTCTTTTGTTCTTTTGTTCTTTTGTTCTTTTGTTCTTTTGTTCTTTTGTTCTTTTGTTCTTTTGTTCTTTTGTTCTTTTGTTCTTTTGTTCTTTTGTTCTTTTGTTCTTTTGTTCTTTTGTTCTTTTGTTCTTTTGTTCTTTTGTTCTTTTGTTCTTTTGTTCTTTTGTTCTTTTGTTCTTTTGTTCTTTTGTTCTTTTGTTCTTTTGTTCTTTTGTTCTTTTGTTCTTTTGTTCTTTTGTTCTTTTGTTCTTTTGTTCTTTTGTTCTTTTGTTCTTTTGTTCTTTTGTTCTTTTGTTCTTTTGTTCTTTTGTTCTTTTGTTCTTTTGTTCTTTTGTTCTTTTGTTCTTTTGTTCTTTTGTTCTTTTGTTCTTTTGTTCTTTTGTTCTTTTGTTCTTTTGTTCTTTTGTTCTTTTGTTCTTTTGTTCTTTTGTTCTTTTGTTCTTTTGTTCTTTTGTTCTTTTGTTCTTTTGTTCTTTTGTTCTTTTGTTCTTTTGTTCTTTTGTTCTTTTGTTCTTTTGTTCTTTTGTTCTTTTGTTCTTTTGTTCTTTTGTTCTTTTGTTCTTTTGTTCTTTTGTTCTTTTGTTCTTTTGTTCTTTTGTTCTTTTGTTCTTTTGTTCTTTTGTTCTTTTGTTCTTTTGTTCTTTTGTTCTTTTGTTCTTTTGTTCTTTTGTTCTTTTGTTCTTTTGTTCTTTTGTTCTTTTGTTCTTTTGTTCTTTTGTTCTTTTGTTCTTTTGTTCTTTTGTTCTTTTGTTCTTTTGTTCTTTTGTTCTTTTGTTCTTTTGTTCTTTTGTTCTTTTGTTCTTTTGTTCTTTTGTTCTTTTGTTCTTTTGTTCTTTTGTTCTTTTGTTCTTTTGTTCTTTTGTTCTTTTGTTCTTTTGTTCTTTTGTTCTTTTGTTCTTTTGTTCTTTTGTTCTTTTGTTCTTTTGTTCTTTTGTTCTTTTGTTCTTTTGTTCTTTTGTTCTTTTGTTCTTTTGTTCTTTTGTTCTTTTGTTCTTTTGTTCTTTTGTTCTTTTGTTCTTTTGTTCTTTTGTTCTTTTGTTCATTTGTTCATTTGTTCATTTGTTCATTTGTTCACTTGTTCATTTGTTCACTTGTTCATTTGTTCATTTGTTCATTTGTTCATTGTTCATTTGTTCATTTGTTCATTTGTTCATTTGTTCATTTGTTCATTTGTTCATTTGTTCATTCGTTCATTCGTTCATTCGTTCATTTGTTCATTTGTTCATTTGTTCATTTGTTCATTTGTTCATTTGTTCATTTGTTCATTTGTTCATTTGTTCATTTGTTCATTTGTTCATTTGTTCATTTGTTCATTTGTTCATTTGTTCATTTGTTCATTTGTTCATTTGTTCATTTGTTCATTTGTTCATTTGTTCATTTGTTCATTTGTTCATTTGTTCATTTGTTCATTTGTTCATTTGTTCATTTGTTCATTTGTTCATTTGTTCATTTGTTCATTTGTTCATTTGTTCATTTGTTCATTTGTTCGTTTGTGCATTTGTTCATTTGTTCATGCGTTCATTTCTCAACTTGTTCATTTGCTCATTTCTTCAATTCTTCATTTGTTCATTTGATCGTTTGTGCATTTGATCATTTGTTCATTCGTTCATTTCTCAACTTGCTCATTTGCTCATTTCTTCATTTGTTCATTTCTTCAATTCTTCATTTCTTCATTTGTTCACTTCTTCAATTCTTCATTTCTCCATTTGTTCGTTTGTTCAGTTGTTCGTGTTTTAATTTGTTCACTTGTTCATTTGTCGATTTGTTTATTTGTTCACTTGTTGATTTGTTCACTTGTTCATTTGTTCATTTGTTCATTTGTTCATTTGTTCATTTGTTCATTTGTTCATTTGTTCTTTTGTTCATTTGTTCATTTGTGCGATTGTCTATTCGCTCATTTGTTCATTTGTTCATTTGTTAATTTGTCCATTTGTTCATTTGTTCAATTGTTCATTTGTTAATTTGTCCATTTGTTCATTTGTTCAATTGTTCATTTGTTCATTTGTTCATTTGTTCATTTGTCCATTTGTTCATTTGTTCATTTGTTCATATGTTCATTTGTCAATTTGCCCATTTGTTCATTTGTCATATGTTCATTTGTCAATTTGTTCATTTGTTCATTTGTTCATTTGTTCATTTGTTCATTTGTTCATTTGTTCATTTGTTCATTTGTTCATTTGTTCATTTGTTCATTTGTTTATTTGTTCATTTGTTCATTTGTTCGTTGTTCATTTTTACATTTGTTCATTTGTTCATTTGTCCATTTGTTCATTTGTCCATTTGTCCATTTGTTCATTTGTCCATTTGTCCATTTGTTCATTTGCCCATTTGTTCATTTGTTCATTTGTTCATTTGTTCATTTGTTCATTTGTTCATTTGTTCATTTGTTCATTTGTTCCTTTGTTTATTTGTTCATTTGTTCATTTGTTCGTTGTTCATTTTTACATTTGTTCATTTGTTCATTTGTTCATTTGTTCATTTGTTCATTTGTTCATTTGTTCATTTGTTCATTTGTTCATTTGTTCATTTGTTCATTTGTACGTTTGTTCATTTGTTCGTTTGTTCATTTGTTCGTTTGTTCATTTGTTCGTTTGTTCATTTGTTCGTTTGTTCATTTGTTCATTTGTTCGTTTGTTCATTTGTTCGTTTGTTCATTTGTTCGTTTGCTCATTTGTTCATTTGATCATTTGTTCATTTGTTCATTTGTTCATTTGTTCGTTTGTTCATTTGTTCGTTTGTTCATTTGTTCGTTTGTTCATTTGTTCGTTTGTTCATTTGTTCGTTTGCTCATTTGTTCTGTTGTTCATTTGTTCATTTGTTCATTTGTTCATTTGTTCATTTGTTCATTTGTTCACTTGTTCATTTGTTCACTTGTTCATTTGTTCACTTGTTCATTTGTTCATTTGTTCATTTGTTCATTTGTTCATTTGTTCATTTGTTCATTTGTTCATTTGTTCATTTGTTCATTTGTTCATTTGTTCATTTGTTCATTTGTTCATTTGTTCATTTGTTCATTTGTTCATTTGTTCATTTGTTCATTTGTTCATTTGTTCATTTGTTCATTTGTTCATTTGTTCATTTGTTCATTTGTTCATTTGTTCATTTGTTCATTTGTTCATTTGTTCATTTGTTCATTTGTTCATTTGTACGTTTGTTCATTTGTTCGTTTGTTCATTTGTTCGTTTGTTCATTTGTTCGTTTGTTCATTTGTTCGTTTGTTCATTTGTTCGTTTGTTCATTTGTTCATTTGTTCGTTTGTTCATTTGTTCGTTTGCTCATTTGTTCATTTGTTCATTTGTTCATTTGTTCATTTGTTCATTTGTTCGTTTGTTCATTTGTTCGTTTGTTCATTTGTTCGTTTGTTCATTTGTTCGTTTGTTCATTTGTTCGTTTGCTCATTTGTTCTGTTGTTCATTTGTTCATTTGTTCATTTGTTCATTTGTTCATTTGTTCATTTGTTCACTTGTTCATTTGTTCACTTGTTCATTTGTTCACTTGTTCATTTGTTCATTTGTTCATTTGTTCATTTGTTCATTTGTTTATTTGTTCATTTGTTCATTTGTTCATTTGTTCATTTGTTCATTTGTTCATTTGTTCATTTGTTCATTTGTTCATTTGTTCATTTGTTCATTTGTTCATTTGTTCATTTGTTCATTTGTTCATTTGTTCATTTGTTCATTTGTTCATTTGTTCATTTGTTCATTTGTTCATTTGTTCATTTGTTCATTTGTTCATTTGTTCATTTGTTCATTTGTTCATTTGTTCATTTGTTCATTTGTCCATTTGTTCATTTGTTCATTTGTTCATTTGTTCATTTGTTCATTTGTTCATTTGTTCATTTGTTCATTTGTTCATTTGTTCATTTGTTCATTTGTTCGTTTGTTCATTTGTTCGTTTGTTCATTTGTTCGTTTGTTCATTTGTTCGTTTGTTCATTTGTTCGTTTGCTCATTTGTTCTGTTGTTCATTTGTTCTGTTGTTCATTTGTTCATTTGTTCATTTGTTCATTTGTTCATTTGTTCATTTGTTCATTTGTTCCTTTGTTTATTTGTTCATTTGTTCATTTGTTCGTTGTTCATTTTTACATTTGTTCATTTGTTCATTTGTTCATTTGTTCATTTGTTCATTTGTTCATTTGTTCATTTGTTCATTTGTTCATTTGTTCATTTGTTCATTTGTTCATTTGTTCATTTGTTCATTTGTACGTTTGTTCATTTGTTCGTTTGTTCATTTGTTCGTTTGTTCATTTGTTCGTTTGTTCATTTGTTCGTTTGTTCATTTGTTCGTTTGTTCATTTGTTCGTTTGTTCATTTGTTCGTTTGCTCATTTGTTCTGTTGTTCATTTGTTCATTTGTTCATTTGTTCATTTGTTCATTTGTTCATTTGTTCACTTGTTCATTTGTTCACTTGTTCATTTGTTCACTTGTTCATTTGTTCACTTGTTCATTTGTTCATTTGTTCATTTGTTCATTTGTTCATTTGTTCATTTGTTCATTTGTTCATTTGTTCATTTGTTCGTTTGTTCGTTTGTTCGTTTGTTCATTTGTTCGTTTGTTCATTTGTTCGTTTGTTCGTTTGTTCGTTTGTTCGTTTGTTCGTTTGTTCATTTGTTCGTTTGCTCATTTGTTCTGTTGTTCATTTGTTCATTTGTTCATTTGTTCTTTTGTTCTTTTGTTCTTTTGTTCTTTTGTTCTTTTGTTCTTTTGTTCTTTTGTTCTTTTGTTCTTTTGTTCTTTTGTTCTTTTGTTCTTTTGTTCTTTTGTTCTTTTGTTCTTTTGTTCTTTTGTTCTTTTGTTCTTTTGTTCTTTTGTTCTTTTGTTCTTTTGTTCTTTTGTTCTTTTGTTCTTTTGTTCTTTTGTTCTTTTGTTCTTTTGTTCTTTTGTTCTTTTGTTCTTTTGTTCTTTTGTTCTTTTGTTCTTTTGTTCTTTTGTTCTTTTGTTCTTTTGTTCTTTTGTTCTTTTGTTCTTTTGTTCTTTTGTTCTTTTGTTCTTTTGTTCTTTTGTTCTTTTGTTCTTTTGTTCTTTTGTTCTTTTGTTCTTTTGTTCTTTTGTTCTTTTGTTCTTTTGTTCTTTTGTTCTTTTGTTCTTTTGTTCTTTTGTTCTTTTGTTCTTTTGTTCTTTTGTTCTTTTGTTCTTTTGTTCTTTTGTTCTTTTGTTCTTTTGTTCTTTTGTTCTTTTGTTCTTTTGTTCTTTTGTTCTTTTGTTCTTTTGTTCTTTTGTTCTTTTGTTCTTTTGTTCTTTTGTTCTTTTGTTCTTTTGTTCTTTTGTTCTTTTGTTCTTTTGTTCTTTTGTTCTTTTGTTCTTTTGTTCTTTTGTTCTTTTGTTCTTTTGTTCTTTTGTTCTTTTGTTCTTTTGTTCTTTTGTTCTTTTGTTCTTTTGTTCTTTTGTTCTTTTGTTCTTTTGTTCTTTTGTTCTTTTGTTCTTTTGTTCTTTTGTTCTTTTGTTCTTTTGTTCTTTTGTTCTTTTGTTCTTTTGTTCTTTTGTTCTTTTGTTCTTTTGTTCTTTTGTTCTTTTGTTCTTTTGTTCTTTTGTTCTTTTGTTCTTTTGTTCTTTTGTTCTTTTGTTCTTTTGTTCTTTTGTTCATTTGTTCATTTGTTCACTTGTTCATTTGTTCACTTGTTCATTTGTTCATTTGTTCATTTGTTCATTGTTCATTTGTTCATTTGTTCATTTGTTCATTTGTTCATTTGTTCATTTGTTCATTCGTTCATTCGTTCATTCGTTCATTCGTTCATTCGTTCATTTGTTCATTCGTTCATTTGTTCATTTGTTCATTTGTTCATTTGTTCATTTGTTCATTTGTTCATTTGTTCATTTGTTCATTTGTTCATTTGTTCATTTGTTCATTTGTTCATTTGTTCATTTGTTCATTTGTTCATTTGTTCATTTGTTCATTTGTTCATTTGTTCATTTGTTCATTTGTTCATTTGTTCATTTGTTCATTTGTTCATTTGTTCATTTGTTCATTTGTTCATTTGTTCATTTGTTCATTTGTTCATTTGTTCATTTGTTCGTTTGTGCATTTGTTCATTTGTTCATGCGTTCATTTCTCAACTTGTTCATTTGCTCATTTCTTCAATTCTTCATTTGTTCATTTGATCGTTTGTGCATTTGATCATTTGTTCATTCGTTCATTTCTCAACTTGCTCATTTGCTCATTTCTTCATTTGTTCATTTCTTCAATTCTTCATTTCTTCATTTGTTCACTTCTTCAATTCTTCATTTCTCCATTTGTTCGTTTGTTCAGTTGTTCGTGTTTTAATTTGTTCACTTGTTCATTTGTCCATTTGTTTATTTGTTCACTTGTTGATTTGTTCACTTGTTCATTTGTTCATTTGTTCATTTGTTCATTTGTTCATTTGTTCATTTGTTCATTTGTTCTTTTGTTCATTTGTTCATTTGTGCGATTGTCTATTCGCTCATTTGTTCATTTGTTCATTTGTTAATTTGTCCATTTGTTCATTTGTTCAATTGTTCATTTGTTAATTTGTCCATTTGTTCATTTGTTCAATTGTTCATTTGTTCATTTGTTCATTTGTTCATTTGTCCATTTGTTCATTTGTTCATTTGTTCATATGTTCATTTGTCAATTTGCCCATTTGTTCATTTGTCATATGTTCATTTGTCAATTTGTTCATTTGTTCATTTGTTCATTTGTTCATTTGTTCATTTGTTCATTTGTTCATTTGTTCATTTGTTCATTTGTTCATTTGTTTATTTGTTCATTTGTTCATTTGTTCGTTGTTCATTTTTACATTTGTTCATTTGTTCATTTGTCCATTTGTTCATTTGTCCATTTGTCCATTTGTTCATTTGTCCATTTGTCCATTTGTTCATTTGCCCATTTGTTCATTTGTTCATTTGTTCATTTGTTCATTTGTTCATTTGTTCATTTGTTCATTTGTTCATTTGTTCATTTGTTCCTTTGTTTATTTGTTCATTTGTTCATTTGTTCGTTGTTCATTTTTACATTTGTTCATTTGTTCATTTGTTCATTTGTTCATTTGTTCATTTGTTCATTTGTTCATTTGTTCATTTGTTCATTTGTTCATTTGTACGTTTGTTCATTTGTTCGTTTGTTCATTTGTTCGTTTGTTCATTTGTTCGTTTGTTCATTTGTTCGTTTGTTCATTTGTTCATTTGTTCGTTTGTTCATTTGTTCGTTTGTTCATTTGTTCGTTTGCTCATTTGTTCATTTGATCATTTGTTCATTTGTTCATTTGTTCATTTGTTCGTTTGTTCATTTGTTCGTTTGTTCATTTGTTCGTTTGTTCATTTGTTCGTTTGTTCATTTGTTCGTTTGCTCATTTGTTCTGTTGTTCATTTGTTCATTTGTTCATTTGTTCATTTGTTCATTTGTTCATTTGTTCACTTGTTCATTTGTTCACTTGTTCATTTGTTCACTTGTTCATTTGTTCATTTGTTCATTTGTTCATTTGTTCATTTGTTCATTTGTTCATTTGTTCATTTGTTCATTTGTTCATTTGTTCATTTGTTCATTTGTTCATTTGTTCATTTGTTCATTTGTTCATTTGTTCATTTGTTCATTTGTTCATTTGTTCATTTGTTCATTTGTTCATTTGTTCATTTGTTCATTTGTTCATTTGTTCATTTGTTCATTTGTTCATTTGTTCATTTGTTCATTTGTTCATTTGTTCATTTGTACGTTTGTTCATTTGTTCGTTTGTTCATTTGTTCGTTTGTTCATTTGTTCGTTTGTTCATTTGTTCGTTTGTTCATTTGTTCGTTTGTTCATTTGTTCGTTTGTTCATTTGTTCATTTGTTCGTTTGTTCATTTGTTCGTTTGCTCATTTGTTCATTTGTTCATTTGTTCATTTGTTCATTTGTTCATTTGTTCGTTTGTTCATTTGTTCGTTTGTTCATTTGTTCGTTTGTTCATTTGTTCGTTTGTTCATTTGTTCGTTTGCTCATTTGTTCTGTTGTTCATTTGTTCATTTGTTCATTTGTTCATTTGTTCATTTGTTCATTTGTTCACTTGTTCATTTGTTCACTTGTTCATTTGTTCACTTGTTCATTTGTTCATTTGTTCATTTGTTCATTTGTTCATTTGTTCATTTGTTCATTTGTTCATTTGTTCATTTGTTCATTTGTTCATTTGTTCATTTGTTCATTTGTTCATTTGTTCATTTGTTCATTTGTTCATTTGTTCATTTGTTCATTTGTTCATTTGTTCATTTGTTCATTTGTTCATTTGTTCATTTGTTCATTTGTTCATTTGTTCATTTGTTCATTTGTTCATTTGTTCATTTGTCCATTTGTTCATTTGTTCATTTGTTCATTTGTTCATTTGTTCATTTGTTCATTTGTTCATTTGTTCATTTGTTCATTTGTTCATTTGTTCATTTGTTCATTTGTTCATTTGTTCATTTGTTCATTTGTTCGTTTGTTCATTTGTTCGTTTGTTCATTTGTTCGTTTG
Organism: Megalopta genalis; assembly: GCF_051020955.1. Classification (NCBI taxonomy): domain Eukaryota; kingdom Metazoa; phylum Arthropoda; class Insecta; order Hymenoptera; family Halictidae; genus Megalopta; species Megalopta genalis. The sequence goes on from NW_027476140.1 coordinate 855,717, forward strand.
TTCATTTGTTCGTTTGTTCATTTGTTCGTTTGCTCATTTGTTCTGTTGTTCATTTGTTCTGTTGTTCATTTGTTCATTTGTTCATTTGTTCATTTGTTCATTTGTTCATTTGTTCATTTGTTCCTTTGTTTATTTGTTCATTTGTTCATTTGTTCGTTGTTCATTTGTTCATTTGTTCATTTGTTCATTTGTTCATTTGTTCATTTGTTCATTTGTTCATTTGTTCATTTGTTCATTTGTTCATTTGTTCATTTGTTCATTTGTTCATTTGTTCATTTGTTCATTTGTACGTTTGTTCATTTGTTCGTTTGTTCATTTGTTCGTTTGTTCATTTGTTCGTTTGTTCATTTGTTCGTTTGTTCATTTGTTCGTTTGTTCGTTTGTTCATTTGTTCGTTTGTTCATTTGTTCGTTTGTTCATTTGTTCGTTTGTTCATTTGTTCGTTTGTTCATTTGTTCGTTTGTTCATTTGTTCGTTTGTTCATTTGTTCGTTTGCTCATTTGTTCTGTTGTTCATTTGTTCATTTGTTCATTTGTTCATTTGTTCATTTGTTCATTTGTTCACTTGTTCATTTGTTCACTTGTTCATTTGTTCACTTGTTCATTTGTTCACTTGTTCATTTGTTCATTTGTTCATTTGTTCATTTGTTCATTTGTTCATTTGTTCATTTGTTCATTTGTTCATTTGTTCGTTTGTTCGTTTGTTCGTTTGTTCATTTGTTCGTTTGTTCATTTGTTCGTTTGTTCGTTTGTTCGTTTGTTCGTTTGTTCGTTTGTTCATTTGTTCGTTTGCTCATTTGTTCTGTTGTTCATTTGTTCATTTGTTCATTTGTTCTTTTGTTCTTTTGTTCTTTTGTTCTTTTGTTCTTTTGTTCTTTTGTTCATTTGTTCATTTGTTCATTTGTTCATTTGTTCATTTGTTCATTTGTTCATTTGTTCATTTGTTCATTTGTTCATTTGTTCATTTGTTCATTTGTTCATTTGTTCATTTGTTCATTTGTTCATTTGTTCATTTGTTCATTTGTTCACTTGTTCATTTGTTCACTTGTTCTTTTGTTCTTTTGTTCTTTTGTTCTTTTGTTCTTTTGTTCTTTTGTTCTTTAGTTCTTTTGTTCTTTTGTTCTTTAGTTCTTTTGTTCTTTTGTTCTTTAGTTCTTTTGTTCTTTTGTTCTTTAGTTCTTTTGTTCTTTTGTTCTTTTGTTCTTTTGTTCTTTTGTTCTTTTGTTCTTTTGTTCTTTTGTTCTTTTGTTCTTTTGTTCTTTTGTTCTTTTGTTCTTTTGTTCTTTTGTTCTTTTGTTCTTTGTTCTTTTGTTCTTTTGTTCTTTTGTTCTTTGTTCTTTTGTTCTTTTGTTCTTTTGTTCTTTTGTTCTTTGTTCTTTTGTTCTTTTGTTCTTTTGTTCTTTTGTTCTTTTGTTCTTTTGTTCTTTTGTTCTTTTGTTCTTTTGTTCTTTTGTTCTTTTGTTCTTTTGTTCTTTTGTTCTTTTGTTCTTTTGTTCTTTTGTTCTTTTGTTCTTTTGTTCTTTTGTTCTTTTGTTCTTTTGTTCTTTTGTTCTTTTGTTCTTTTGTTCTTTTGTTCTTTTGTTCTTTTGTTCTTTTGTTCTTTTGTTCTTTTGTTCTTTTGTTCTTTTGTTCTTTTGTTCTTTTGTTCTTTTGTTCTTTTGTTCTTTTGTTCTTTTGTTCTTTTGTTCTTTTGTTCTTTTGTTCTTTTGTTCTTTTGTTCTTTTGTTCTTTTGTTCTTTTGTTCTTTTGTTCTTTTGTTCTTTTGTTCTTTTGTTCTTTTGTTCTTTTGTTCTTTTGTTCTTTTGTTCTTTTGTTCTTTTGTTCTTTTGTTCTTTTGTTCTTTTGTTCTTTTGTTCTTTTGTTCTTTTGTTCTTTTGTTCTTTTGTTCTTTTGTTCTTTTGTTTCTTTGTTCTTTTGTTCTTTTGTTCTTTTGTTCTTTTGTTCTTTTGTTCTTTTGTTCTTTTGTTCTTTTGTTCTTTTGTTCTTTGTTCTTTTGTTCTTTTGTTCTTTTGTTCTTTTGTTCTTTTGTTCTTTTGTTCTTTTGTTCTTTTGTTCTTTTGTTCTTTTGTTCTTTTGTTCTTTTGTTCTTTTGTTCTTTTGTTCTTTTGTTCTTTTGTTCTTTTGTTCTTTTGTTCTTTTGTTCTTTTGTTCTTTTGTTCTTTTGTTCTTTTGTTCTTTTGTTCTTTTGTTCTTTTGTTCTTTTGTTCTTTTGTCTTTTGTTCTTTTGTTCTTTTGTTCTTTTGTTCTTTTGTTCTTTTGTTCTTTGTTCTTTTGTTCTTTTGTTCTTTTGTTCTTTTGTTCTTTTGTTCTTTGTTCTTTTGTTCTTTTGTTCTTTTGTTCTTTTGTTCTTTTGTTCTTTTGTTCTTTTGTTCTTTTGTTCTTTTGTTCTTTTGTTCTTTTGTTCTTTTGTTCTTTTGTTCTTTTGTTCTTTTGTTCTTTTGTTCTTTTGTTCTTTTGTTCTTTTGTTCTTTGTTCTTTTGTTCTTTTGTTCTTTTGTTCTTTGTTCTTTTGTTCTTTTGTTCTTTTGTTCTTTTGTTCTTTTGTTCTTTTGTTCTTTTGTTCTTTTGTTCTTTTGTTCTTTTGTTCTTTTGTTCTTTTGTTCTTTTGTTCTTTTGTTCTTTTGTCTTTTGTTCTTTTGTTCTTTTGTTCTTTTGTTCTTTTGTTCTTTTGTTCTTTTGTTCTTTTGTTCTTTTGTTCTTTTGTTCTTTTGTTCTTTTGTTCTTTTGTTCTTTTGTTCTTTTGTTCTTTTGTTCTTTTGTTCTTTTGTTCTTTTGTTCTTTTGTTCTTTTGTTCTTTTGTTCTTTTGTTCTTTTGTTCTTTGTTCTTTTGTTCTTTTGTTCTTTTGTTCTTTTGTTCTTTTGTTCTTTTGTTCTTTTGTTCTTTTGTTCTTTTGTTCTTTTGTTCTTTTGTTCTTTTGTTCTTTTGTTCTTTTGTTCTTTTGTTCTTTTGTTCTTTTGTTCTTTTGTTCTTTTGTTCTTTTGTTCTTTTGTTCTTTTGTTCTTTTGTTCTTTTGTTCTTTTGTTCTTTTGTTCTTTTGTTCTTTTGTTCTTTTGTTCTTTTGTTCTTTTGTTCTTTTGTTCATTTGTTCATTTGTTCATTTGTTCATTTGTTCACTTGTTCATTTGTTCACTTGTTCATTTGTTCATTTGTTCATTTGTTCATTGTTCATTTGTTCATTTGTTCATTTGTTCATTTGTTCATTTGTTCATTTGTTCATTTGTTCATTCGTTCATTCGTTCATTCGTTCATTTGTTCATTTGTTCATTTGTTCATTTGTTCATTTGTTCATTTGTTCATTTGTTCATTTGTTCATTTGTTCATTTGTTCATTTGTTCATTTGTTCATTTGTTCATTTGTTCATTTGTTCATTTGTTCATTTGTTCATTTGTTCATTTGTTCATTTGTTCATTTGTTCATTTGTTCATTTGTTCATTTGTTCATTTGTTCATTTGTTCATTTGTTCATTTGTTCATTTGTTCATTTGTTCATTTGTTCATTTGTTCATTTGTTCATTTGTTCATTTGTTCGTTTGTGCATTTGTTCATTTGTTCATGCGTTCATTTCTCAACTTGTTCATTTGCTCATTTCTTCAATTCTTCATTTGTTCATTTGATCGTTTGTGCATTTGATCATTTGTTCATTCGTTCATTTCTCAACTTGCTCATTTGCTCATTTCTTCATTTGTTCATTTCTTCAATTCTTCATTTCTTCATTTGTTCACTTCTTCAATTCTTCATTTCTCCATTTGTTCGTTTGTTCAGTTGTTCGTGTTTTAATTTGTTCACTTGTTCATTTGTCGATTTGTTTATTTGTTCACTTGTTGATTTGTTCACTTGTTCATTTGTTCATTTGTTCATTTGTTCATTTGTTCATTTGTTCATTTGTTCATTTGTTCTTTTGTTCATTTGTTCATTTGTGCGATTGTCTATTCGCTCATTTGTTCATTTGTTCATTTGTTAATTTCGTCCACATTTGTTCATTTGTTCAATTGTTCATTTGTTAATTTGTCCATTTGTTCATTTGTTCAATTGTTCATTTGTTCAATTGTTCATTTGTTCATTTGTCCATTTGTTCATTTGTTCATTTGTTCATTTGTTCATTTGTTCATATGTTCATTTGTCAATTTGCCCATTTGTTCATTTGTCATATGTTCATTTGTCAATTTGTTCATTTGTTCATTTGTTCATTTGTTCATTTGTTCATTTGTTCATTTGTTCATTTGTTCATTTGTTCATTTGTTCATTTGTTCATTTGTTTATTTGTTCATTTGTTCATTTGTTCGTTGTTCATTTTTACATTTGTTCATTTGTTCATTTGTCCATTTGTTCATTTGTCCATTTGTCCATTTGTTCATTTGTCCATTTGTCCATTTGTTCATTTGCCCATTTGTTCATTTGTTCATTTGTTCATTTGTTCATTTGTTCATTTGTTCATTTGTTCATTTGTTCATTTGTTCCTTTGTTTATTTGTTCATTTGTTCATTTGTTCGTTGTTCATTTTTACATTTGTTCATTTGTTCATTTGTTCATTTGTTCATTTGTTCATTTGTTCATTTGTTCATTTGTTCATTTGTTCATTTGTTCATTTGTTCATTTGTACGTTTGTTCATTTGTTCGTTTGTTCATTTGTTCGTTTGTTCATTTGTTCGTTTGTTCATTTGTTCGTTTGTTCATTTGTTCATTTGTTCGTTTGTTCATTTGTTCGTTTGTTCATTTGTTCGTTTGCTCATTTGTTCATTTGATCATTTGTTCATTTGTTCATTTGTTCATTTGTTCGTTTGTTCATTTGTTCGTTTGTTCATTTGTTCGTTTGTTCATTTGTTCGTTTGTTCATTTGTTCGTTTGCTCATTTGTTCTGTTGTTCATTTGTTCATTTGTTCATTTGTTCATTTGTTCATTTGTTCATTGTTTGTTCACTTTGTTCATTTGTTCACTTGTTCATTTGTTCACTTGTTCATTTGTTCATTTGTTCATTTGTTCATTTGTTCATTTGTTCATTTGTTCATTTGTTCATTTGTTCATTTGTTCATTTGTTCATTTGTTCATTTGTTCATTTGTTCATTTGTTCATTTGTTCATTGTTCATTTGTTCATTTGTTCATTTGTTCATTTGTTCATTTGTTCATTTGTTCATTTGTTCATTTGTTCATTTGTTCATTTGTTCATTTGTTCATTTGTTCATTTGTTCATTTGTACGTTTGTTCATTTGTTCGTTTGTTCATTTGTTCGTTTGTTCATTTGTTCGTTTGTTCATTTGTTCGTTTGTTCATTTGTTCGTTTGTTCATTTGTTCATTTGTTCGTTTGTTCATTTGTTCGTTTGCTCATTTGTTCGTTTGTTCATTTGTTCATTTGTTCATTTGTTCATTTGTTCGTTTGTTCATTTGTTCGTTTGTTCATTTGTTCGTTTGTTCATTTGTTCGTTTGTTCATTTGTTCGTTTGCTCATTTGTTCTGTTGTTCATTTGTTCATTTGTTCATTTGTTCATTTGTTCATTTGTTCATTTGTTCACTTGTTCATTTGTTCACTTGTTCATTTGTTCACTTGTTCATTGTTCATTTGTTCATTTGTTCATTTGTTCATTTGTTATTTGTTCATTTGTTCATTTGTTCATTTGTTCATTGTTCATTTGTTCATTTGTTCATTTGTTCATTTGTTCATTTGTTCATTTGTTCATTTGTTCATTTGTTCATTTGTTCATTTGTTCATTTGTTCATTGTTCATTGTCATTTGTTCATTTGTTCATTTGTTCATTTGTTCATTTGTTCATTTGTTCATTTGTTCATTTGTTCATTTGTTCATTTGTTCATTTGTTCATTTGTTCATTTGTTCATTTGTTCATTTGTTCATTTGTTCATTTGTTCATTTGTTCATTTGTTCATTTGTTCATTTGTTCATTGTTCATTTGTTCATTTGTTCATTTGTTCATTTGTTCATTTGTTCGTTGTCATTTGTTCGTTTGTTCATTTGTTCGTTTGTTCATTTGTTCGTTTGTTCATTTGTTCGTTTGTTCATTTGTTCGTTTGCTCATTTGTTCTGTTGTTCATTTGTTCTGTTGTTCATTTGTTCATTTGTTCATTTGTTCATTTGTTCATTTGTTCATTTGTTCATTTGTTCCTTTGTTTATTTGTTCATTTGTTCATTTGTTCGTTGTTCATTTTACATTTGTTCATTTGTTCATTTGTTCATTTGTTCATTTGTTCATTTGTTCATTTGTTCATTTGTTCATTTGTTCATTTGTTCATTTGTTCATTTGTTCATTTGTTCATTTGTTCATTTGTACGTTTGTTCATTTGTTCGTTTGTTCATTTGTTCGTTTGTTCATTTGTTCGTTTGTTCATTTGTTCGTTTGTTCATTTGTTCGTTTGTTCGTTTGTTCATTTGTTCGTTTGTTCATTTGTTCGTTTGTTCATTTGTTCGTTTGTTCATTTGTTCGTTTGTTCATTTGTTCGTTTGTTCATTTGTTCGTTTGCTCATTTGTTCTGTTGTTCATTTGTTCATTTGTTCATTTGTTCATTTGTTCATTTGTTCATTTGTTCACTTGTTCATTTGTTCACTTGTTCATTTGTTCACTTGTTCATTTGTTCACTTGTTCATTTGTTCATTTGTTCATTTGTTCATTTGTTCATTTGTTCATTTGTTCATTTGTTCATTTGTTCATTTGTTCATTTGTTCGTTTGTTCGTTTGTTCGTTTGTTCATTTGTTCGTTTGTTCATTTGTTCGTTTGTTCGTTTGTTCGTTTGTTCGTTTGTTCGTTTGTTCATTTGTTCGTTTGCTCATTTGTTCTGTTGTTCATTTGTTCATTTGTTCATTTGTTCTTTTGTTCTTTTGTTCTTTTGTTCTTTTGTTCTTTTGTTCTTTTGTTCATTTGTTCATTTGTTCATTTGTTCATTTGTTCATTTGTTCATTTGTTCATTTGTTCATTTGTTCATTTGTTCATTTGTTCATTTGTTCATTTGTTCATTTGTTCATTTGTTCATTTGTTCATTTGTTCATTTGTTCACTTGTTCATTTGTTCACTTGTTCTTTTGTTCTTTTGTTCTTTTGTTCTTTTGTTCTTTTGTTCTTTTGTTCTTTAGTTCTTTTGTTCTTTTGTTCTTTAGTTCTTTTGTTCTTTTGTTCTTTTGTTCTTTTGTTCTTTTGTTCTTTTGTTCTTTTGTTCTTTAGTTCTTTTGTTCTTTTGTTCTTTTGTTCTTTTGTTTTTGTTCTTTTGTTCTTTTGTTCTTTTGTTCTTTTGTTCTTTTGTTCTTTTGTTCTTTTGTTCTTTTGTTCTTTTGTTCTTTTGTTCTTTTGTTCTTTTGTTCTTTTGTTCTTTTGTTCTTTTGTTCTTTTGTTCTTTTGTTCTTTTGTTCTTTTGTTCTTTTGTTCTTTTGTTCTTTTGTTCTTTTGTTCTTTTGTTCTTTTGTTCTTTTGTTCTTTTGTTCTTTTGTCTTTTGTTCTTTTGTTCTTTTGTTCTTTTGTTCTTTTGTTCTTTTGTTCTTTTGTTCTTTTGTTCTTTTGTTCTTTTGTTCTTTTGTTCTTTTGTTCTTTTGTTCTTTTGTTCTTTTGTTCTTTTGTTCTTTTGTTCTTTTGTTCTTTTGTTCTTTTGTTCTTTTGTTCTTTTGTTCTTTTGTTCTTTTGTTCTTTTGTTCTTTTGTTCTTTTGTTCTTTTGTTCTTTTGTTCTTTTGTTCTTTTGTTCTTTTGTTCTTTTGTTCTTTTGTTCTTTTGTTCTTTTGTTCTTTTGTTCTTTTGTTCTTTTGTTCTTTTGTTCTTTTGTTCTTTTGTTCTTTTGTTCTTTTGTTCTTTTGTTCTTTTGTTCTTTTGTTCTTTTGTTCTTTTGTTCTTTTGTTCTTTTGTTCTTTTGTTCTTTTGTTCTTTTGTTCTTTTGTTCTTTTGTTCTTTTGTTCTTTTGTTCTTTTGTTCTTTTGTTCTTTTGTTCTTTTGTTCTTTTGTTCTTTTGTTCTTTTGTTCTTTTGTTCTTTTGTTCTTTTGTTCTTTTGTTCTTTTGTTCTTTTGTTCTTTTGTTCTTTTGTTCTTTTGTTCTTTTGTTCTTTTGTTCTTTTGTTCTTTTGTTCTTTTGTTCTTTTGTTCTTTTGTTCTTTTGTTCTTTTGTTCTTTTGTTCTTTTGTTCTTTTGTTCTTTTGTTCTTTTGTTCTTTTGTTCTTTTGTTCTTTTGTTCTTTTGTTCTTTTGTTCTTTTGTTCTTTTGTTCTTTTGTTCTTTTGTTCTTTTGTTCTTTTGTTCTTTTGTTCTTTTGTTCTTTTGTTCTTTTGTTCTTTTGTTCTTTTGTTCTTTTGTTCTTTTGTTCTTTTGTTCTTTTGTTCTTTTGTTCATTTGTTCATTTGTTCATTTGTTCATTTGTTCGTTTGTGCATTTGTTCATTTGTTCATGCGTTCATTTCTCAACTTGTTCATTTGCTCATTTCTTCAATTCTTCATTTGTTCATTTGATCGTTTGTGCATTTGATCATTTGTTCATTCGTTCATTTCTCAACTTGCTCATTTGCTCATTTCTTCATTTGTTCATTTCTTCAATTCTTCATTTCTTCATTTGTTCACTTCTTCAATTCTTCATTTCTCCATTTGTTCGTTTGTTCAGCTGTTCGTGTTTTAATTTGTTCACTTGTTCATTTGTCCATTTGTTTATTTGTTCACTTGTTGATTTGTTCACTTGTTCATTTGTTCATTTGTTCATTTGTTCATTTGTTCATTTGTTCATTTGTTCATTTGTTCATTTGTTCTTTTGTTCATTTGTTCATTTGTGCGATTGTCTATTCGCTCATTTGTTCATTTGTTCATTTGTTAATTTGTCCATTTGTTCATTTGTTGAATTGTTCATTTGTTAATTTGTCCATTTGTTCATTTGTTCAATTGTTCATTTGTTCATTTGTTCATTTGTTCATTTGTCCATTTGTTCATTTGTTCATTTGTTCATATGTTCATTTGTCAATTTGCCCATTTGTTCATTTGTCATATGTTCATTTGTCAATTTGTTCATTTGTTCATTTGTTCATTTGTTCATTTGTTCATTTGTTCATTTGTTCATTTGTTCATTTGTTCATTTGTTTATTTGTTCATTTGTTCATTTGTTCGTTGTTCATTTTTACATTTGTTCATTTGTTCATTTGTCCATTTGTTCATTTGTCCATTTGTCCATTTGTTCATTTGTCCATTTGTCCATTTGTTCATTTGCCCATTTGTTCATTTGTTCATTTGTTCATTTGTTCATTTGTTCATTTGTTCATTTGTTCATTTGTTCCTTTGTTTATTTGTTCATTTGTTCATTTGTTCGTTGTTCATTTTTACATTTGTTCATTTGTTCATTTGTTCATTTGTTCATTTGTTCATTTGTTCATTTGTTCATTTGTTCATTTGTTCATTTGTTCATTTGTTCATTTGTTCATTTGTTCATTTGTTCATTTGTTCATTTGTTCATTTGTACGTTTGTTCATTTGTTCGTTTGTTCATTTGTTCGTTTGTTCATTTGTTCGTTTGTTCATTTGTTCGTTTGTTCATTTGTTCATTTGTTCATTTGTTCATTTGTTCGTTTGTTCATTTGTTCGTTTGCTCATTTGTTCATTTGTTCATTTGTTCATTTGTTCATTTGTTCATTTGTTCGTTTGTTCATTTGTTCGTTTGTTCATTTGTTCGTTTGTTCATTTGTTCGTTTGTTCATTTGTTCGTTTGTTCATTTGTTCGTTTGTTCATTTGTTCGTTTGCTCATTTGTTCTGTTGTTCATTTGTTCATTTGTTCATTTGTTCATTTGTTCATTTGTTCATTTGTTCACTTGTTCATTTGTTCACTTGTTCATTTGTTCACTTGTTCATTTGTTCATTTGTTCATTTGTTCATTTGTTCATTTGTTCATTTGTTCATTTGTTCATTTGTTCATTTGTTCATTTGTTCATTTGTTCGTTTGTTCATTTGTTCGTTTGTTCATTTGTTCGTTTGTTCATTTGTTCGTTTGTTCATTTGTTCGTTTGTTCATTTGTTCGTTTGTTCATTTGTTCGTTTGTTCATTTGTTCGTTTGCTCATTTGTTCTGTTGTTCATTTGTTCTGTTGTTCATTTGTTCATTTGTTCATTTGTTCTTTTGTTCTTTTGTTCTTTTGTTCTTTTGTTCATTTGTTCATTTGTTCATTTGTTCATTTGTTCATTTGTTCATTTGTTCATTTGTTCATTTGTTCATTTGTTCATTTGTTCATTTGTTCATTTGTTCATTTGTTCATTTGTTCATTTGTTCACTTGTTCATTTGTTCACTTGTTCATTTGTTCACTTGTTCATTTGTTCATTTGTTCATTTGTTCATTTGTTCATTTGTTCATTTGTTCATTTGTTCATTTGTTCATTTGTTCATTTGTTCGTTTGTTCATTTGTTCGTTTGTTCATTTGTTCGTTTGTTCATTTGTTCGTTTGTTCATTTGTTCGTTTGTTCATTTGTTCGTTTGTTCATTTGTTCGTTTGTTCATTTGTTCGTTTGCTCATTTGTTCTGTTGTTCATTTGTTCATTTGTTCATTTGTTCATTTGTTCATTTGTTCATTTGTTCATTTGTTCATTTGTTCATTTGTTCATTTGTTCATTTGTTCATTTGTTCATTTGTTCATTTGTTCATTTGTTCATTTGTTCATTTGTTCATTTGTCCATTTGTTCATTTGTTCATTTGTTCATATGTTCATTTGTCAATTTGCCCATTTGTTCATTTGTCATATGTTCATTTGTCAATTTGTTCATTTGTTCATTTGTTCATTTGTTCATTTGTTCATTTGTTCATTTGTTCATTTGTTCATTTGTTCATTTGTTCATTTGTTTATTTGTTCATTTGTTCATTTGTTCGTTGTTCATTTTTACATTTGTTCATTTGTTCATTTGTCCATTTGTTCATTTGTCCATTTGTCCATTTGTTCATTTGTCCATTTGTCCATTTGTTCATTTGCCCATTTGTTCATTTGTTCATTTGTTCATTTGTTCATTTGTTCATTTGTTCATTTGTTCATTTGTTCCTTTGTTTATTTGTTCATTTGTTCATTTGTTCGTTGTTCATTTTTACATTTGTTCATTTGTTCATTTGTTCATTTGTTCATTTGTTCATTTGTTCATTTGTTCATTTGTTCATTTGTTCATTTGTTCATTTGTTCATTTGTTCATTTGTTCATTTGTTCATTTGTACGTTTGTTCATTTGTTCGTTTGTTCATTTGTTCGTTTGTTCATTTGTTCGTTTGTTCATTTGTTCGTTTGTTCATTTGTTCATTTGTTCATTTGTTCATTTGTTCGTTTGTTCATTTGTTCGTTTGCTCATTTGTTCATTTGTTCATTTGTTCATTTGTTCATTTGTTCATTTGTTCGTTTGTTCATTTGTTCGTTTGTTCATTTGTTCGTTTGTTCATTTGTTCGTTTGTTCATTTGTTCGTTTGCTCATTTGTTCTGTTGTTCATTTGTTCATTTGTTCATTTGTTCATTTGTTCATTTGTTCATTTGTTCACTTGTTCATTTGTTCACTTGTTCATTTGTTCACTTGTTCATTTGTTCATTTGTTCATTTGTTCATTTGTTCATTTGTTCATTTGTTCATTTGTTCATTTGTTCATTTGTTCATTTGTTCATTTGTTCATTTGTTCATTTGTTCATTTGTTCATTTGTTCATTTGTTCATTTGTTCATTTGTTCATTTGTTCATTTGTTCATTTGTTCATTTGTTCATTTGTTCATTTGTTCATTTGTTCATTTGTCCATTTGTTCATTTGTTCATTTGTTCATATGTTCATTTGTCAATTTGCCCATTTGTTCATTTGTCATATGTTCATTTGTCAATTTGTTCATTTGTTCATTTGTTCATTTGTTCATTTGTTCATTTGTTCATTTGTTCATTTGTTCATTTGTTCATTTGTTCATTTGTTTATTTGTTCATTTGTTCATTTGTTCGTTGTTCATTTTTACATTTGTTCATTTGTTCATTTGTCCATTTGTTCATTTGTCCATTTGTCCATTTGTTCCCATTTGTTCATTTGTTCATTTGTTCATTTGTTCATTTGTTCATTTGTTCATTTGTTCATTTGTTCCTTTGTTTATTTGTTCAATTGTTCATTTGTTCGTTGTTCATTTTTACATTTGTTCATTTGTTCATTTGTTCATTTGTTCATTTGTTCATTTGTTCATTTGTTCATTTGTTCATTTGTTCATTTGTTCATTTGTTCATTTGTTCATTTGTTCATTTGTACGTTTGTTCATTTGTTCGTTTGTTCATTTGTTCGTTTGTTCATTTGTTCGTTTGTTCATTTGTTCGTTTGTTCATTTGTTCGTTTGTTCATTTGTTCATTTGTTCATTTGTTCATTTGTTCGTTTGTTCATTTGTTCGTTTGCTCATTTGTTCATTTGTTCATTTGTTCATTTGTTCATTTGTTCATTTGTTCGTTTGTTCATTTGTTCGTTTGTTCATTTGTTCGTTTGTTCATTTGTTCGTTTGTTCATTTGTTCGTTTGCTCATTTGTTCTGTTGTTCATTTGTTCATTTGTTCATTTGTTCATTTGTTCACTTGTTCATTTGTTCACTTGTTCATTTGTTCACTTGTTCATTTGTTCATTTGTTCATTTGTTCATTTGTTCATTTGTTCATTTGTTCATTTGTTCATTTGTTCATTTGTTCATTTGTTCATTTGTTCATTTGTTCATTTGTTCATTTGTTCATTTGTTCATTTGTTCATTTGTTCATTTGTTCATTTGTTCATTTGTTCATTTGTTCATTTGTTCATTTGTTCATTTGTTCATTTGTTCATTTGTTCATTTGTTCATTTGTTCATTTGTTCATTTGTTCATTTGTTCATTTGTTCATTTGTTCATTTGTTCATTTGTTCATTTGTTCATTTGTTCATTTGTTCATTTGTTCATTTGTTCATTTGTTCATTTGTTCATTTGTACGTTTGTTCATTTGTTCGTTTGTTCATTTGTTCGTTTGTTCATTTGTTCGTTTGTTCATTTGTTCGTTTGTTCATTTGTTCATTTGTTCGTTTGTTCATTTGTTCGTTTGTTCATTTGTTCGTTTGCTCATTTGTTCATTTGTTCATTTGTTCATTTGTTCATTTGTTCGTTTGTTCATTTGTTCGTTTGTTCATTTGTTCGTTTGTTCATTTGTTCGTTTGTTCATTTGTTCGTTTGTTCATTTGTTCGTTTGCTCATTTGTTCTGTTGTTCATTTGTTCATTTGTTCATTTGTTCATTTGTTCATTTGTTCATTTGTTCACTTGTTCATTCGTTCACTTGTTCATTTGTTCACTTGTTCATTTGTTCATTTGTTCATTTGTTCATTTGTTCATTTGTTCATTTGTTCATTTGTTCATTTGTTCATTTGTTCATTTGTTCATTTGTTCATTTGTTCATTTGTTCATTTGTTCATTTGTTCATTTGTTCATTTGTTCATTTGTTCATTTGTTCATTTGTTCATTTGTTCATTTGTTCATTTGTTCATTTGTTCATTTGTTCATTTGTTCATTTGTTCATTTGTTCATTTGTTCATTCGTTCATTTGTTCATTTGTTCATTTGTTCATTTGTTCATTTGTTCATTTGTTCATTTGTTCATTTGTTCATTTGTTCATTTGTTCATTTGTTCATTTGTTCATTTGTTCATTTGTTCATTTGTTCATTTGTTCGTTTGTTCATTTGTTCGTTTGTTCATTTGTTCGTTTGTTCATTTGTTCGTTTGTTCGTTTGTTCATTTGTTCGTTTGTTCATTTGTTCGTTTGTTCATTTGTTCGTTTGTTCATTTGTTCGTTTGTTCATTTGTTCGTTTGTTCATTTGTTCGTTTGTTCATTTGTTCGTTTGCTCATTTGTTCTGTTGTTCATTTGTTCATTTGTTCATTTGTTCATTTGTTCATTTGTTCATTTGTTCACTTGTTCATTTGTTCATTTGTTCATTTGTTCATTTGTTCATTTGTTCATTTGTTCATTTGTTCCTTTGTTTATTTGTTCATTTGTTCATTTGTTCGTTGTTCATTTTTACATTTGTTCATTTGTTCATTTGTTCATTTGTTCATTTGTTCATTTGTTCATTTGTTCATTTGTTCATTTGTTCATTTGTTCGTTTGTTCATTTGTTCGTTTGTTCATTTGTTCGTTTGTTCATTTGTTCGTTTGCTCATTTGTTCTGTTGTTCATTTGTTCTGTTGTTCATTTGTTCATTTGTTCATTTGTTCTTTTGTTCTTTTGTTCTTTTGTTCTTTTGTTCGTTTGTTCATTTGTTCGTTTGTTCATTTGTTCGTTTGTTCATTTGTTCGTTTGTTCATTTGTTCGTTTGTTCATTTGTTCGTTTGTTCATTTGTTCGTTTGCTCATTTGTTCTGTTGTTCATTTGTTCATTTGTTCATTTGTTCATTTGTTCATTTGTTCATTTGTTCACTTGTTCATTTGTTCACTTGTTCATTTGTTCACTTGTTCATTTGTTCACTTGTTCATTTGTTCATTTGTTCATTTGTTCATTTGTTCATTTGTTCATTTGTTCATTTGTTCATTTGTTCATTTGTTCATTTGTTCATTTGTTCATTTGTTCATTTGTTCGTTTGTTCATTTGTTCGTTTGTTCATTTGTTCGTTTGTTCATTTGTTCGTTTGTTCATTTGTTCGTTTGCTCATTTGTTCTGTTGTTCATTTGTTCATTTGTTCATTTGTTCTTTTGTTCTTTTGTTCTTTTGTTCTTTTGTTCTTTTGTTCTTTTGTTCATTTGTTCATTTGTTCATTTGTTCATTTGTTCATTTGTTCATTTGTTCATTTGTTCATTTGTTCATTTGTTCATTTGTTCATTTGTTCATTTGTTCATTTGTTCATTTGTTCATTTGTTCATTTGTTCATTTGTTCATTTGTTCATTTGTTCATTTGTTCATTTGTTCATTTGTTCATTTGTTCATTTGTTCATTTGTTCACTTGTTCATTTGTTCACTTGTTCTTTTGTTCATTTGTTCACTTGTTCATTTGTTCACTTGTTCTTTTGTTCTTTTGTTCTTTTGTTCTTTTGTTCTTTTGTTCTTTTGTTCTTTTGTTCTTTTGTTCTTTTGTTCTTTTGTTCTTTTGTTCTTTTGTTCTTTTGTTCTTTTGTTCTTTTGTTCTTTTGTTCTTTTGTTCTTTTGTTCTTTTGTTCTTTTGTTCTTTTGTTCTTTTGTTCTTTTGTTCTTTTGTTCTTTTGTTCTTTTGTTCTTTTGTTCTTTTGTTCTTTTGTTCTTTTGTTCTTTTGTTCTTTTGTTCTTTTGTTCTTTTGTTCTTTTGTTCTTTTGTTCTTTTGTTCTTTTGTTCTTTTGTTCTTTTGTTCTTTTGTTCTTTTGTTCTTTTGTTCTTTTGTTCTTTTGTTCTTTTGTTCTTTTGTTCTTTTGTTCTTTTGTTCTTTTGTTCTTTTGTTCTTTTGTTCTTTTGTTCTTTTGTTCTTTTGTTCTTTTGTTCTTTTGTTCTTTTGTTCTTTTGTTCTTTTGTTCTTTTGTTCTTTTGTTCTTTTGTTCTTTTGTTCTTTTGTTCTTTTGTTCTTTTGTTCTTTTGTTCTTTTGTTCTTTTGTTCTTTTGTTCTTTTGTTCTTTTGTTCTTTTGTTCTTTTGTTCTTTTGTTCTTTTGTTCATTTGTTCAATTTGTTCATTTGTTCATTTGTTCACTTGTTCATTTGTTCACTTGTTCATCTGTTCATTTGTTCATTTGTTCATTGTTCATTTGTTCATTTGTTCATTTGTTCATTTGTTCATTTGTTCATTTGTTCATTTGTTCATTCGTTCATTCGTTCATTTGTTCATTTGTTCATTTGTTCATTTGTTCATTTGTCCATTTGTTCATTTGTTCATTTGTTCATATGTTCATTTGTCAATTTGCCCATTTGTTCATTTGTCATATGTTCATTTGTCAATTTGTTCATTTGTTCATTTGTTCATTTGTTCATTTGTTCATTTGTTCATTTGTTCATTTGTTCATTTGTTCATTTGTTCATTTGTTCATTTGTTTATTTGTTCATTTGTTCATTTGTTCGTTGTTCATTTTTATATTTGTTCATTTGTTCATTTGTCCATTTGTTCATTTGTCCATTTGTCCATTTGTTCATTTGTCCATTTGTCCATTTGTTCATTTGCCCATTTGTTCATTTGTTCATTTGTTCATTTGTTCATTTGTTCATTTGTTCATTTGTTCATTTGTTCCTTTATTTATTTGTTCATTTGTTCATTTGTTCGTTGTTCATTTTTACATTTGTTCATTTGTTCATTTGTTCATTTGTTCATTTGTTCATTTGTTCATTTGTTCATTTGTTCATTTGTTCATTTGTTCATTTGTTCATTTGTTCATTTGTTCACTTGTTCATTTGTTCATTTGTTCACTTGTTCATTTGTTCATTTGTTCATTTGTTCATTGTTCATTTGTTCATTTGTTCATTTGTTCATTTGTTCATTTGTTCATTTGTTCATTCGTTCATTCGTTCATTTGTTCATTTGTTCATTTGTTCATTTGTTCATTTGTTCATTTGTTCATTTGTTCATTTGTTCATTTGTTCATTTGTTCATTTGTTCATTTGTTCATTTGTTCATTTGTTCATTTGTTCATTTGTTCATTTGTTCATTTGTTCATTTGTTCATTTGTTCATTTGTTCATTTGTTCATTTGTTCATTTGTTCATTTGTTCATTTGTTCATTTGTTCATTTGTTCATTTGTTCATTTGTTCATTTGTTCGTTTGTGCATTTGTTCATTTGTTCATGCGTTCATTTCTCAACTTGTTCATTTGCTCATTTCTTCAATTCTTCATTTGTTCATTTGATCGTTTGTGCATTTGATCATTTGTTCATTCGTTCATTTCTCAACTTGCTCATTTGCTCATTTCTTCATTTGTTCATTTCTTCAATTCTTCATTTCTTCATTTGTTCACTTCTTCAATTCTTCATTTCTCCATTTGTTCGTTTGTTCAGTTGTTCGTGTTTTAATTTGTTCACTTGTTCATTTGTCCATTTGTTTATTTGTTCACTTGTTGATTTGTTCACTTGTTCATTTGTTCATTTGTTCATTTGTTCATTTGTTCATTTGTTCATTTGTTCATTTGTTCTTTTGTTCATTTGTTCATTTGTGCGATTGTCTATTCGCTCATTTGTTCATTTGTTCATTTGTGCGATTGTCTATTCGCTCATTTGTTCATTTGTTCATTTGTTAATTTGTCCATTTGTTCATTTGTTCAATTGTTCATTTGTTAATTTGTCCATTTGTTCATTTGTTCAATTGTTCATTTGTTCATTTGTTCATTTGTTCATTTGTCCATTTGTTCATTTGTTCATTTGTTCATATGTTCATTTGTCAATTTGCCCATTTGTTCATTTGTCATATGTTCATTTGTCAATTTGTTCATTTGTTCATTTGTTCATTTGTTCATTTGTTCATTTGTTCATTTGTTCATTTGTTCATTTGTTCATTTGTTCATTTGTTTATTTGTTCATTTGTTCATTTGTTCGTTGTTCATTTTTACATTTGTTCATTTGTTCATTTGTCCATTTGTTCATTTGTCCATTTGTCCATTTGTTCATTTGTCCATTTGTCCATTTGTTCATTTGCCCATTTGTTCATTTGTTCATTTGTTCATTTGTTCATTTGTTCATTTGTTCATTTGTTCATTTGTTCCTTTGTTTATTTGTTCATTTGTTCATTTGTTCGTTGTTCATTTTTACATTTGTTCATTTGTTCATTTGTTCATTTGTTCATTTGTTCATTTGTTCATTTGTTCATTTGTTTATTTGTTCATTTGTTCATTTGTTCATTTGTTCATTTGTTCATTTGTTCATTTGTTCATTTGTTCATTTGTTCATTTGTTCATTTGTACGTTTGTTCATTTGTTCGTTTGTTCATTTGTTCGTTTGTTCATTTGTTCGTTTGTTCATTTGTTCGTTTGTTCATTTGTTCATTTGTTCATTTGTTCATTTGTTCGTTTGTTCATTTGTTCGTTTGCTCATTTGTTCATTTGTTCATTTGTTCATTTGTTCATTTGTTCATTTGTTCATTTGTTCGTTTGTTCATTTGTTCGTTTGTTCATTTGTTCGTTTGTTCATTTGTTCGTTTGTTCATTTGTTCGTTTGCTCATTTGTTCTGTTGTTCATTTGTTCATTTGTTCATTTGTTCATTTGTTCATTTGTTCATTTGTTCACTTGTTCATTTGTTCACTTGTTCATTTGTTCACTTGTTCATTTGTTCATTTGTTCATTTGTTCATTTGTTCATTTGTTCATTTGTTCATTTGTTCATTTGTTCATTTGTTCATTTGTTCATTTGTTCGTTTGTTCATTTGTTCGTTTGTTCATTTGTTCGTTTGTTCATTTGTTCGTTTGTTCATTTGTTCGTTTGTTCATTTGTTCGTTTGTTCATTTGTTCGTTTGCTCATTTGTTCTGTTGTTCATTTGTTCTGTTGTTCATTTGTTCATTTGTTCATTTGTTCTTTTGTTCTTTTGTTCTTTTGTTCTTTTGTTCTTTTGTTCATTTGTTCATTTGTTCATTTGTTCATTTGTTCATTTGTTCATTTGTTCATTTGTTCATTTGTTCATTTGTTCATTTGTTCATTTGTTCATTTGTTCATTTGTTCATTTGTTCACTTGTTCATTTGTTCACTTGTTCATTTGTTCACTTGTTCATTTGTTCATTTGTTCATTTGTTCATTTGTTCATTTGTTCATTTGTTCATTTGTTCATTTGTTCGTTTGTTCATTTGTTCGTTTGTTCATTTGTTCGTTTGTTCATTTGTTCGTTTGTTCATTTGTTCGTTTGTTCATTTGTTCGTTTGTTCATTTGTTCGTTTGTTCATTTGTTCGTTTGTTCATTTGTTCGTTTGCTCATTTGTTCTGTTGTTCATTTGTTCATTTGTTCATTTGTTCATTTGTTCATTTGTTCATTTGTTCATTTGTTCATTTGTTCATTTGTTCATTTGTTCATTTGTTCATTTGTTCATTTGTTCATTTGTTCATTTGTTCATTTGTTCATTTGTTCATTTGTTCATTTGTCCATTTGTTCATTTGTTCATTTGTTCATATGTTCATTTGTCAATTTGCCCATTTGTTCATTTGTCATATGTTCATTTGTCAATTTGTTCATTTGTTCATTTGTTCATTTGTTCATTTGTTCATTTGTTCATTTGTTCATTTGTTCATTTGTTCATTTGTTCATTTGTTTATTTGTTCATTTGTTCATTTGTTCGTTTTTCGTTTTACATTTGTTCATTTGTTCATTTGTCCATTTGTTCATTTGTCCATTTGTCCATTTGTTCATTTGTCCATTTGTCCATTTGTTCATTTGCCCATTTGTTCATTTGTTCATTTGTTCATTTGTTCATTTGTTCATTTGTTCCTTTGTTTATTTGTTCATTTGTTCATTTGTTCGTTGTTCATTTTTACATTTGTTCATTTGTTCATTTGTTCATTTGTTCATTTGTTCATTTGTTCATTTGTTCATTTGTTCATTTGTTCATTTGTTCATTTGTTCATTTGTTCATTTGTTCATTTGTTCATTTGTTCATTTGTACGTTTGTTCATTTGTTCGTTTGTTCATTTGTTCGTTTGTTCATTTGTTCGTTTGTTCATTTGTTCGTTTGTTCATTTGTTCATTTGTTCATTTGTTCATTTGTTCGTTTGTTCATTTGTTCGTTTGCTCATTTGTTCATTTGTTCATTTGTTCATTTGTTCATTTGTTCATTTGTTCGTTTGTTCATTTGTTCGTTTGTTCATTTGTTCGTTTGTTCATTTGTTCGTTTGTTCATTTGTTCGTTTGCTCATTTGTTCTGTTGTTCATTTGTTCATTTGTTCATTTGTTCATTTGTTCACTTGTTCATTTGTTCACTTGTTCATTTGTTCACTTGTTCATTTGTTCATTTGTTCATTTGTTCATTTGTTCATTTGTTCATTTGTTCATTTGTTCATTTGTTCATTTGTTCATTTGTTCATTTGTTCATTTGTTCATTTGTTCATTTGTTCATTTGTTCATTTGTTCATTTGTTCATTTGTTCATTTGTTCATTTGTTCATTTGTTCATTTGTTCATTTGTTCATTTGTTCATTTGTTCATTTGTTCATTTGTTCATTTGTTCATTTGTTCATTTGTTCATTTGTTCATTTGTTCATTTGTTCATTTGTTCATTTGTTCATTTGTTCATTTGTTCATTTGTTCATTTGTTCATTTGTTCATTTGTACGTTTGTTCATTTGTTCGTTTGTTCATTTGTTCGTTTGTTCATTTGTTCGTTTGTTCATTTGTTCGTTTGTTCATTTGTTCATTTGTTCGTTTGTTCATTTGTTCGTTTGTTCATTTGTTCGTTTGCTCATTTGTTCATTTGTTCATTTGTTCATTTGTTCATTTGTTCATTTGTTCGTTTGTTCATTTGTTCGTTTGTTCATTTGTTCGTTTGTTCATTTGTTCGTTTGTTCATTTGTTCGTTTGTTCATTTGTTCGTTTGCTCATTTGTTCTGTTGTTCATTTGTTCATTTGTTCATTTGTTCATTTGTTCATTTGTTCATTTGTTCACTTGTTCATTTGTTCACTTGTTCATTTGTTCACTTGTTCATTTGTTCATTTGTTCATTTGTTCATTTGTTCATTTGTTCATTTGTTCATTTGTTCATTTGTTCATTTGTTCATTTGTTCATTTGTTCATTTGTTCGTTTGTTCATTTGTTCGTTTGTTCATTTGTTCGTTTGTTCATTTGTTCGTTTGCTCATTTGTTCTGTTGTTCATTTGTTCTGTTGTTCATTTGTTCATTTGTTCATTTGTTCATTTGTTCATTTGTTCATTTGTTCATTTGTTCCTTTGTTTATTTGTTCATTTGTTCATTTGTTCGTTGTTCATTTTTACATTTGTTCATTTGTTCATTTGTTCATTTGTTCATTTGTTCATTTGTTCATTTGTTCATTTGTTCATTTGTTCATTTGTTCATTTGTTCATTTGTTCATTTGTTCATTTGTTCATTTGTTCATTTGTACGTTTGTTCATTTGTTCGTTTGTTCATTTGTTCGTTTGTTCATTTGTTCGTTTGTTCATTTGTTCGTTTGTTCGTTTGTTCATTTGTTCGTTTGTTCATTTGTTCGTTTGTTCATTTGTTCGTTTGTTCATTTGTTCGTTTGTTCATTTGTTCGTTTGTTCATTTGTTCGTTTGTTCATTTGTTCGTTTGCTCATTTGTTCTGTTGTTCATTTGTTCATTTGTTCATTTGTTCATTTGTTCATTTGTTCATTTGTTCACTTGTTCATTTGTTCACTTGTTCATTTGTTCACTTGTTCATTTGTTCACTTGTTCATTTGTTCATTTGTTCATTTGTTCATTTGTTCATTTGTTCATTTGTTCATTTGTTCATTTGTTCATTTGTTCATTTGTTCATTTGTTCGTTTGTTCATTTGTTCGTTTGTTCATTTGTTCGTTTGTTCATTTGTTCGTTTGTTCATTTGTTCGTTTGCTCATTTGTTCTGTTGTTCATTTGTTCATTTGTTCATTTGTTCTTTTGTTCTTTTGTTCTTTTGTTCTTTTGTTCTTTTGTTCTTTTGTTCATTTGTTCATTTGTTCATTTGTTCATTTGTTCATTTGTTCATTTGTTCATTTGTTCATTTGTTCATTTGTTCATTTGTTCATTTGTTCATTTGTTCATTTGTTCATTTGTTCATTTGTTCATTTGTTCATTTGTTCATTTGTTCATTTGTTCATTTGTTCATTTGTTCATTTGTTCATTTGTTCATTTGTTCATTTGTTCATTTGTTCATTTGTTCACTTGTTCATTTGTTCACTTGTTCATTTGTTCACTTGTTCTTTTGTTCTTTTGTTCTTTTGTTCTTTTGTTCTTTTGTTCTTTTGTTCTTTTGTTCTTTTGTTCTTTTGTTCTTTTGTTCTTTTGTTCTTTTGTTCTTTTGTTCTTTTGTTCTTTTGTTCTTTTGTTCTTTTGTTCTTTTGTTCTTTTGTTCTTTTGTTCTTTTGTTCTTTTGTTCTTTTGTTCTTTTGTTCTTTTGTTCTTTTGTTCTTTTGTTCTTTTGTTCTTTTGTTCTTTTGTTCTTTTGTTCTTTTGTTCTTTTGTTCTTTTGTTCTTTTGTTCTTTTGTTCTTTTGTTCTTTTGTTCTTTTGTTCTTTTGTTCTTTTGTTCTTTTGTTCTTTTGTTCTTTTGTTCTTTTGTTCTTTTGTTCTTTTGTTCTTTTGTTCTTTTGTTATTTGGTTCTTTTGTTCTTTTGTTCTTTTGTTCTTTTGTTCTTTTGTTCTTTTGTTCTTTTGTTCTTTTGTTCTTTTGTTCTTTTGTTATTTGGTTCTTTTGTTCTTTTGTTCTTTTGTTCTTTTGTTCTTTTGTTCTTTTGTTCTTTTGTTCTTTTGTTCTTTTGTTCTTTTGTTCTTTTGTTCTTTTGTTCTTTTGTTCTTTTGTTCTTTTGTTCTTTTGTTCTTTTGTTCTTTTGTTCTTTTGTTCTTTTGTTCTTTTGTTCTTTTGTTCTTTTGTTCTTTTGTTCTTTTGTTCTTTTGTTCTTTTGTTCTTTTGTTCTTTTGTTCTTTTGTTCTTTTGTTCTTTTGTTCTTTTGTTCTTTTGTTCTTTTGTTCTTTTGTTCTTTTGTTCTTTTGTTCTTTTGTTCTTTTGTTCTTTTGTTCTTTTGTTCTTTTGTTCTTTTGTTCTTTTGTTCTTTTGTTCTTTTGTTCTTTTGTTCTTTTGTTCTTTTGTTCTTTTGTTCTTTTGTTCTTTTGTTCTTTTGTTCTTTTGTTCTTTTGTTCTTTTGTTCTTTTGTTCTTTTGTTCTTTTGTTCTTTTGTTCTTTTGTTCTTTTGTTCTTTTGTTCTTTTGTTCTTTTGTTCTTTTGTTCTTTTGTTCTTTTGTTCTTTTGTTCTTTTGTTCTTTTGTTCTTTTGTTCTTTTGTTCTTTTGTTCTTTTGTTCTTTTGTTCTTTTGTTCTTTTGTTCTTTTGTTCTTTTGTTCTTTTGTTCTTTTGTTCTTTTGTTCTTTTGTTCTTTTGTTCTTTTGTTCTTTTGTTCTTTTGTTCTTTTGTTCTTTTGTTCTTTTGTTCTTTTGTTCTTTTGTTCTTTTGTTCTTTTGTTCTTTTGTTCTTTTGTTCTTTTGTTCTTTTGTTCTTTTGTTCTTTTGTTCTTTTGTTCTTTTGTTCTTTTGTTCTTTTGTTCTTTTGTTCTTTTGTTCTTTTGTTCTTTTGTTCTTTTGTTCTTTTGTTCTTTTGTTCTTTTGTTCTTTTGTTCTTTTGTTCTTTTGTTCTTTTGTTCTTTTGTTCTTTTGTTCTTTTGTTCTTTTGTTCTTTTGTTCTTTTGTTCTTTTGTTCTTTTGTTCTTTTGTTCTTTTGTTCTTTTGTTCTTTTGTTCATTTGTTCATTTGTTCATTTGTTCATTTGTTCACTTGTTCATTTGTTCACTTGTTCATTTGTTCATTTGTTCATTTGTTCATTGTTCATTTGTTCATTTGTTCATTTGTTCATTTGTTCATTTGTTCATTTGTTCATTTGTTCATTTGTTCATTCGTTCATTCGTTCATTTGTTCATTTGTTCATTTGTTCATTTGTTCATTTGTCCATTTGTTCATTTGTTCATTTGTTCATATGTTCATTTGTCAATTTGCCCATTTGTTCATTTGTCATATGTTCATTTGTCAATTTGTTCATTTGTTCATTTGTTCATTTGTTCATTTGTTCATTTGTTCATTTGTTCATTTGTTCATTTGTTCATTTGTTCATTTGTTCATTTGTTTATTTGTTCATTTGTTCATTTGTTCGTTGTTCATTTTTACATTTGTTCATTTGTTCATTTGTCCATTTGTTCATTTGTCCATTTGTCCATTTGTTCATTTGTCCATTTGTCCATTTGTTCATTTGCCCATTTGTTCATTTGTTCATTTGTTCATTTGTTCATTTGTTCATTTGTTCATTTGTTCATTTGTTCATTTGTTCCTTTGTTTATTTGTTCATTTGTTCATTTGTTCGTTGTTCATTTTTACATTTGTTCATTTGTTCATTTGTTCATTTGTTCATTTGTTCATTTGTTCATTTGTTCATTTGTTCATTTGTTCATTTGTTCATTTGTTCATTTGTTCATTTGTTCATTTGTTCATTTGTTCATTTGTTCATTTGTTCATTTGTTCATTTGTTCATTTGTTCATTTGTACGTTTGTTCATTTGTTCGTTTGTTCATTTGTTCGTTTGTTCATTTGTTCGTTTGTTCATTTGTTCGTTTGTTCATTTGTTCGTTTGTTCATTTGTTCATTTGTTCGTTTGTTCATTTGTTCGTTTGCTCATTTGTTCATTTGTTCATTTGTTCATTTGTTCATTTGTTCATTTGTTCGTTTGTTCATTTGTTCGTTTGTTCATTTGTTCGTTTGTTCATTTGTTCGTTTGTTCATTTGTTCGTGTTTTAATTTGTTCACTTGTTCATTTGTCCATTTGTTTATTTGTTCACTTGTTGATTTGTTCACTTGTTCATTTGTTCATTTGTTCACTTGTTCATTTGTTCACTTGTTCATTTGTTCACTTGTTCATTTGTTCATTTGTTCATTTGTTCATTTGTTCATTTGTTCATTTGTTCATTTGTTCATTTGTTCATTTGTTCATTTGTTCATTTGTTCGTTTGTTCATTTGTTCGTTTGTTCATTTGTTCGTTTGTTCATTTGTTCGTTTGTTCATTTGTTCGTTTGTTCATTTGTTCGTTTGCTCATTTGTTCTGTTGTTCATTTGTTCTGTTGTTCATTTGTTCATTTGTTCATTTGTTCTTTTGTTCTTTTGTTCTTTTGTTCTTTTGTTCTTTTGTTCATTTGTTCATTTGTTCATTTGTTCATTTGTTCATTTGTTCATTTGTTCATTTGTTCATTTGTTCATTTGTTCATTTGTTCATTTGTTCATTTGTTCATTTGTTCATTTGTTCATTTGTTCATTTGTTCATTTGTTCACTTGTTCATTTGTTCACTTGTTCATTTGTTCACTTGTTCATTTGTTCATTTGTTCATTTGTTCATTTGTTCATTTGTTCATTTGTTCATTTGTTCATTTGTTCATTTGTTCATTTGTTCGTTTGTTCATTTGTTCGTTTGTTCATTTGTTCGTTTGTTCATTTGTTCGTTTGTTCATTTGTTCGTTTGTTCATTTGTTCGTTTGTTCATTTGTTCGTTTGTTCATTTGTTCGTTTGCTCATTTGTTCTGTTGTTCATTTGTTCATTTGTTCATTTGTTCATTTGTTCATTTGTTCATTTGTTCATTTGTTCATTTGTTCATTTGTTCATTTGTTCATTTGTTCATTTGTACGTTTGTTCGTTTGTTCGTTTGTTCATTTGTTCGTTTGTTCATTTGTTCGTTTGTTCATTTGTTCATTTGTTCGTTTGTTCATTTGTTCGTTTGCTCATTTGTTCGTTTGTTCATTTGTTCATTTGTTCATTTGTTCATTTGTTCGTTTGTTCATTTGTTCGTTTGTTCATTTGTTCGTTTGTTCATTTGTTCGTTTGTTCATTTGTTCGTTTGCTCATTTGTTCTGTTGTTCATTTGTTCATTTGTTCATTTGTTCATTTGTTCACTTGTTCATTTGTTCACTTGTTCATTTGTTCACTTGTTCATTTGTTCACTTGTTCATTTGTTCATTTGTTCATTTGTTCATTTGTTCATTTGTTCATTTGTTCATTTGTTCATTTGTTCATTTGTTCATTTGTTCATTTGTTCGTTTGTTCATTTGTTCGTTTGTTCATTTGTTCGTTTGTTCATTTGTTCGTTTGTTCATTTGTTCGTTTGTTCATTTGTTCGTTTGCTCATTTGTTCTGTTGTTCATTTGTTCATTTGTTCATTTGTTCTTTTGTTCTTTTGTTCTTTTGTTCTTTTGTTCTTTTGTTCTTTTGTTCATTTGTTCATTTGTTCATTTGTTCATTTGTTCATTTGTTCATTTGTTCATTTGTTCATTTGTTCATTTGTTCATTTGTTCATTTGTTCATTTGTTCATTTGTTCATTTGTTCATTTGTTCATTTGTTCATTTGTTCATTTGTTCACTTGTTCTTTTGTTCTTTTGTTCTTTTGTTCTTTTGTTCTATGTGCTTTTGTTCTTTTGTTCTTTTGTTCTTTTGTTCTTTTGTTCTTTTGTTCTTTTGTTCTTTTGTTCTTTTGTTCTTTTGTTCTTTTGTTCTTTTGTTCTTTTGTTCTTTTGTTCTTTTGTTCTTTTGTTCTTTTGTTCTTTTGTTCTTTTGTTCTTTTGTTCTTTTGTTCTTTTGTTCTTTTGTTCTTTTGTTCTTTTGTTCTTTTGTTCTTTTGTTCTTTTGTTCTTTTGTTCTTTTGTTCTTTTGTTCTTTTGTTCTTTTGTTCTTTTGTTCTTTTGTTCTTTTGTTCTTTTGTTCTTTTGTTCTTTTGTTCTTTTGTTCTTTTGTTCTTTTGTTCTTTTGTTCTTTTGTTCTTTTGTTCTTTTGTTCTTTTGTTCTTTTGTTCTTTTGTTCTTTTGTTCTTTTGTTCTTTTGTTCTTTTGTTCTTTTGTTCTTTTGTTCTTTTGTTCTTTTGTTCTTTTGTTCTTTTGTTCTTTTGTTCTTTTGTTCTTTTGTTCTTTTGTTCTTTTGTTCTTTTGTTCTTTTGTTCTTTTGTTCTTTTGTTCTTTTGTTCTTTTGTTCTTTTGTTCTTTTGTTCTTTTGTTCTTTTGTTCTTTTGTTCTTTTGTTCTTTTGTTCTTTTGTTCTTTTGTTCTTTTGTTCTTTTGTTCTTTTGTTCTTTTGTTCTTTTGTTCTTTTGTTCTTTTGTTCTTTTGTTCTTTTGTTCTTTTGTTCTTTTGTTCTTTTGTTCTTTTGTTCTTTTGTTCTTTTGTTCTTTTGTTCTTTTGTTCTTTTGTTCTTTTGTTCTTTTGTTCTTTTGTTCTTTTGTTCTTTTGTTCTTTTGTTCTTTTGTTCTTTTGTTCTTTTGTTCTTTTGTTCTTTTGTTCTTTTGTTCTTTTGTTCATTTGTTCATTTGTTCATTTGTTCATTTGTTCACTTGTTCATTTGTTCACTTGTTCATTTGTTCATTTGTTCATTTGTTCATTGTTCATTTGTTCATTTGTTCATTTGTTCATTCGTTCATTCGTTCATTCGTTCATTCGTTCATTTGTTCATTTGTTCATTTGTTCATTTGTTCATTTGTTCATTTGTTCATTTGTTCATTTGTTCATTTGTTCATTTGTTCATTTGTTCATTTGTTCATTTGTTCATTTGTTCATTTGTTCATTTGTTCATTTGTTCATTTGTTCATTTGTTCATTTGTTCATTTGTTCATTTGTTCATTTGTTCATTTGTTCATTTGTTCATTTGTTCATTTGTTCATTTGTTCATTTGTTCATTTGTTCATTTGTTCATTTGTTCATTTGTTCGTTTGTGCATTTGTTCATTTGTTCATGCGTTCATTTCTCAACTTGTTCATTTGCTCATTTCTTCAATTCTTCATTTGTTCATTTGATCGTTTGTGCATTTGATCATTTGTTCATTCGTTCATTTCTCAACTTGCTCATTTGCTCATTTCTTCATTTGTTCATTTCTTCAATTCTTCATTTCTTCATTTGTTCACTTCTTCAATTCTTCATTTCTCCATTTGTTCGTTTGTTCAGTTGTTCGTGTTTTAATTTGTTCACTTGTTCATTTGTCCATTTGTTTATTTGTTCACTTGTTGATTTGTTCACTTGTTCATTTGTTCATTTGTTCATTTGTTCATTTGTTCATTTGTTCATTTGTTCATTTGTTCATTTGTTCTTTTGTTCATTTGTTCATTTGTGCGATTGTCTATTCGCTCATTTGTTCATTTGTTCATTTGTTAATTTGTCCATTTGTTCATTTGTTCAATTGTTCATTTGTTAATTTGTCCATTTGTTCATTTGTTCAATTGTTCATTTGTTCATTTGTTCATTTGTTCATTTGTCCATTTGTTCATTTGTTCATTTGTTCATATGTTCATTTGTCAATTTGCCCATTTGTTCATTTGTCATATGTTCATTTGTCAATTTGTTCATTTGTTCATTTGTTCATTTGTTCATTTGTTCATTTGTTCATTTGTTCATTTGTTCATTTGTTCATTTGTTCATTTGTTCATTTGTTTATTTGTTCATTTGTTCATTTGTTCGTTGTTCATTTTTACATTTGTTCATTTGTTCATTTGTCCATTTGTTCATTTGTCCATTTGTCCATTTGTTCATTTGTCCATTTGTCCATTTGTTCATTTGCCCATTTGTTCATTTGTTCATTTGTTCATTTGTTCATTTGTTCATTTGTTCATTTGTTCATTTGTTCCTTTGTTTATTTGTTCATTTGTTCATTTGTTCGTTGTTCATTTTTACATTTGTTCATTTGTTCATTTGTTCATTTGTTCATTTGTTCATTTGTTCATTTGTTCATTTGTTCACTTGTTCATTTGTTCATTTGTTCATTTGTTCATTTGTACGTTTGTTCATTTGTTCGTTTGTTCATTTGTTCGTTTGTTCATTTGTTCGTTTGTTCATTTGTTCGTTTGTTCATTTGTTCATTTGTTCATTTGTTCATTTGTTCGTTTGTTCATTTGTTCGTTTGCTCATTTGTTCATTTGTTCATTTGTTCATTTGTTCATTTGTTCATTTGTTCGTTTGTTCATTTGTTCGTTTGTTCATTTGTTCGTTTGTTCATTTGTTCGTTTGTTCATTTGTTCGTTTGCTCATTTGTTCTGTTGTTCATTTGTTCATTTGTTCATTTGTTCATTTGTTCATTTGTTCATTTGTTCACTTGTTCATTTGTTCACTTGTTCATTTGTTCACTTGTTCATTTGTTCATTTGTTCATTTGTTCATTTGTTCATTTGTTCATTTGTTCATTTGTTCATTTGTTCATTTGTTCATTTGTTCATTTGTTCATTTGTTCGTTTGTTCATTTGTTCGTTTGTTCATTTGTTCGTTTGTTCATTTGTTCGTTTGTTCATTTGTTCGTTTGTTCATTTGTTCGTTTGCTCATTTGTTCTGTTGTTCATTTGTTCTGTTGTTCATTTGTTCATTTGTTCATTTGTTCTTTTGTTCTTTTGTTCTTTTGTTCTTTTGTTCTTTTGTTCATTTGTTCATTTGTTCATTTGTTCATTTGTTCATTTGTTCATTTGTTCATTTGTTCATTTGTTCATTTGTTCATTTGTTCATTTGTTCATTTGTTCATTTGTTCATTTGTTCATTTGTTCATTTGTTCACTTGTTCATTTGTTCACTTGTTCATTTGTTCACTTGTTCATTTGTTCATTTGTTCATTTGTTCATTTGTTCATTTGTTCATTTGTTCATTTGTTCATTTGTTCATTTGTTCGTTTGTTCATTTGTTCGTTTGTTCATTTGTTCGTTTGTTCATTTGTTCGTTTGTTCATTTGTTCGTTTGTTCATTTGTTCGTTTGTTCATTTGTTCGTTTGCTCATTTGTTCTGTTGTTCATTTGTTCATTTGTTCATTTGTTCATTTGTTCATTTGTTCATTTGTTCATTTGTTCATTTGTTCATTTGTTCATTTGTTCATTTGTTCATTTGTTCATTTGTTCATTTGTTCATTTGTTCATTTGTTCATTTGTTCATTTGTTCATTCGTTCATTCGTTCATTCGTTCATTCGTTCATTCGTTCATTCGTTCATTCGTTCATTTGTTCATTTGTTCATTTGTTCATTGGTTCATTTGTTCATTCGTTCATTGGTTCATTCGTTCATTCGTTCATTTGTTCATTTGTTCTTTTGTTCTTTTGTTCTTTTGTTCATTTGTTCATTTGTTCATTTGTTCATTTGTTCGTTTGTTCATTTGTTCGTTTGTTCATTTGTTCGTTTGTTCATTTGTTCGTTTGTTCATTTGTTCGTTTGTTCACTTGTTCATTTGTTCACTTGTTCATTTGTTCACTTGTTCATTTGTTCACTTGTTCATTTGTTCACTTGTTCATTTGTTCATTTGTTCATTTGTTCATTTGTTCATTTGTTCATTTGTTCATTTGTTCATTTGTTCATTTGTTCATTTGTTCGTTTGTTCATTTGTTCGTTTGTTCATTTGTTCGTTTGTTCATTTGTTCGTTTGTTCATTTGTTCGTTTGTTCATTTGTTCGTTTGCTCATTTGTTCTGTTGTTCATTTGTTCTGTTGTTCATTTGTTCATTTGTTCATTTGTTCTTTTGTTCTTTTGTTCTTTTGTTCTTTTGTTCATTTGTTCATTTGTTCATTTGTTCATTTGTTCATTTGTTCATTTGTTCATTTGTTCATTTGTTCATTTGTTCATTTGTTCATTTGTTCATTTGTTCATTTGTTCATTTGTTCATTTGTTCATTTGTTCATTTGTTCATTTGTTCATTTGTTCATTTGTTCATTTGTTCACTTGTTCTTTTGTTCTTTTGTTCTATGTGCTTTTGTTCTTTTGTTCTTTTGTTCTTTTGTTCTTTTGTTCTTTTGTTCTTTTGTTCTTTTGTTCTTTTGTTCATTTGTTCTTTTGTTCTTTTGTTCTTTTGTTCTTTTGTTCTTTTGTTCTTTTGTTCTTTTGTTCTTTTGTTCTTTTGTTCTTTTGTTCTTTTGTTCTTTTGTTCTTTTGTTCTTTTGTTCTTTTGTTCTTTTGTTCTTTTGTTCTTTTGTTCTTTTGTTCTTTTGTTCTTTTGTTCTTTTGTTCTTTTGTTCTTTTGTTCTTTTGTTCTTTTGTTCTTTTGTTCTTTTGTTCTTTTGTTCTTTTGTTCTTTTGTTCTTTTGTTCTTTTGTTCTTTTGTTCTTTTGTTCTTTTGTTCTTTTGTTCTTTTGTTCTTTTGTTCTTTTGTTCTTTTGTTCTTTTGTTCTTTTGTTCTTTTGTTCTTTTGTTCTTTTGTTCTTTTGTTCTTTTGTTCTTTTGTTCTTTTGTTCTTTTGTTCTTTTGTTCTTTTGTTCTTTTGTTCTTTTGTTCTTTTGTTCTTTTGTTCTTTTGTTCTTTTGTTCTTTTGTTCTTTTGTTCTTTTGTTCTTTTGTTCTTTTGTTCTTTTGTTCTTTTGTTCTTTTGTTCTTTTGTTCTTTTGTTCTTTTGTTCTTTTGTTCTTTTGTTCTTTTGTTCTTTTGTTCTTTTGTTCTTTTGTTCTTTTGTTCTTTTGTTCTTTTGTTCTTTTGTTCTTTTGTTCTTTTGTTCTTTTGTTCTTTTGTTCTTTTGTTCTTTTGTTCTTTTGTTCTTTTGTTCTTTTGTTCTTTTGTTCTTTTGTTCTTTTGTTCTTTTGTTCTTTTGTTCTTTTGTTCTTTTGTTCTTTTGTTCTTTTGTTCTTTTGTTCTTTTGTTCTTTTGTTCTTTTGTTCTTTTGTTCTTTTGTTCTTTTGTTCTTTTGTTCTTTTGTTCTTTTGTTCTTTTGTTCTTTTGTTCTTTTGTTCTTTTGTTCTTTTGTTCTTTTGTTCTTTTGTTCTTTTGTTCTTTTGTTCTTTTGTTCTTTTGTTCTTTGTTCTTTTGTTCTTTTGTTCTTTTGTTCTTTTGTTCTTTTGTTCTTTTGTTCTTTTGTTCTTTTGTTCTTTTGTTCTTTTGTTCTTTTGTTCTTTTGTTCTTTTGTTCTTTTGTTCTTTTGTTCTTTTGTTCTTTTGTTCTTTTGTTCTTTTGTTCTTTTGTTCTTTTGTTCTTTTGTTCTTTTGTTCTTTTGTTCTTTTGTTCTTTTGTTCTTTTGTTCTTTTGTTCTTTTGTTCTTTTGTTCTTTTGTTCTTTTGTTCTTTTGTTCTTTTGTTCTTTTGTTCTTTTGTTCTTTTGTTCTTTTGTTCTTTTGTTCTTTTGTTCTTTTGTTCTTTTGTTCTTTTGTTCTTTTGTTCTTTTGTTCTTTTGTTCTTTTGTTCTTTTGTTCTTTTGTTCTTTTGTTCTTTTGTTCTTTTGTTCTTTTGTTCTTTTGTTCTTTTGTTCTTTTGTTCTTTTGTTCTTTTGTTCTTTTGTTCTTTTGTTCTTTTGTTCTTTTGTTCTTTTGTTCTTTTGTTCTTTTGTTCTTTTGTTCTTTTGTTCTTTTGTTCTTTTGTTCTTTTGTTCTTTTGTTCTTTTGTTCTTTTGTTCTTTTGTTCTTTTGTTCTTTTGTTCTTTTGTTCTTTTGTTCTTTTGTTCTTTTGTTCTTTTGTTCTTTTGTTCTTTTGTTCTTTTGTTCTTTTGTTCTTTTGTTCTTTTGTTCTTTTGTTCTTTTGTTCTTTTGTTCTTTTGTTCTTTTGTTCTTTTGTTCTTTTGTTCTTTTGTTCTTTTGTTCTTTTGTTCTTTTGTTCTTTTGTTCTTTTGTTCTTTTGTTCTTTTGTTCTTTTGTTCTTTTGTTCTTTTGTTCTTTTGTTCTTTTGTTCTTTTGTTCTTTTGTTCTTTTGTTCTTTTGTTCTTTTGTTCTTTTGTTCTTTTGTTCTTTTGTTCTTTTGTTCTTTTGTTCTTTTGTTCTTTTGTTCTTTTGTTCTTTTGTTCTTTTGTTCTTTTGTTCTTTTGTTCTTTTGTTCTTTTGTTCTTTTGTTCTTTTGTTCTTTTGTTCTTTTGTTCTTTTGTTCTTTTGTTCTTTTGTTCTTTTGTTCTTTTGTTCTTTTGTTCTTTTGTTCTTTTGTTCTTTTGTTCTTTTGTTCTTTTGTTCTTTTGTTCTTTTGTTCTTTTGTTCTTTTGTTCTTTTGTTCTTTTGTTCTTTGTTCTTTTGTTCTTTTGTTCTTTTGTTCTTTTGTTCTTTTGTTCTTTTGTTCTTTTGTTCTTTTGTTCTTTTGTTCTTTTGTTCTTTTGTTCTTTTGTTCTTTTGTTCTTTTGTTCTTTTGTTCTTTTGTTCTTTTGTTCTTTTGTTCTTTTGTTCTTTTGTTCTTTTGTTCTTTTGTTCTTTTGTTCTTTTGTTCTTTTGTTCTTTTGTTCTTTTGTTCTTTTGTTCTTTTGTTCTTTTGTTCTTTTGTTCTTTTGTTCTTTTGTTCTTTTGTTCTTTTGTTCTTTTGTTCTTTTGTTCTTTTGTTCTTTTGTTCTTTTGTTCTTTTGTTCTTTTGTTCTTTTGTTCTTTTGTTCTTTTGTTCTTTTGTTCTTTTGTTCTTTTGTTCTTTTGTTCTTTTGTTCTTTTGTTCTTTTGTTCTTTTGTTCTTTTGTTCTTTTGTTCTTTTGTTCTTTTGTTCTTTTGTTCTTTTGTTCTTTTGTTCTTTTGTTCTTTTGTTCTTTTGTTCTTTTGTTCTTTTGTTCTTTTGTTCTTTTGTTCTTTTGTTCTTTTGTTCTTTTGTTCTTTTGTTCTTTTGTTCTTTTGTTCTTTTGTTCTTTTGTTCTTTTGTTCTTTTGTTCTTTTGTTCTTTTGTTCTTTTGTTCTTTTGTTCTTTTGTTCTTTTGTTCTTTTGTTCTTTTGTTCTTTTGTTCTTTTGTTCTTTTGTTCTTTTGTTCTTTTGTTCTTTTGTTCTTTTGTTCTTTTGTTCTTTTGTTCTTTTGTTCTTTTGTTCTTTTGTTCTTTTGTTCTTTTGTTCTTTTGTTCTTTTGTTCTTTTGTTCTTTTGTTCTTTTGTTCTTTTGTTCTTTTGTTCTTTTGTTCTTTTGTTCTTTTGTTCTTTTGTTCTTTTGTTCTTTTGTTCTTTTGTTCTTTTGTTCTTTTGTTCTTTTGTTCTTTTGTTCTTTTGTTCTTTTGTTCTTTTGTTCTTTTGTTCTTTTGTTCTTTTGTTCTTTTGTTCTTTTGTTCTTTTGTTCTTTTGTTCTTTTGTTCTTTTGTTCTTTTGTTCTTTTGTTCTTTTGTTCTTTTGTTCTTTTGTTCTTTTGTTCTTTTGTTCTTTTGTTCTTTTGTTCTTTTGTTCTTTTGTTCTTTTGTTCTTTTGTTCTTTTGTTCTTTTGTTCTTTTGTTCTTTTGTTCTTTTGTTCTTTTGTTCTTTTGTTCTTTTGTTCTTTTGTTCTTTTGTTCTTTTGTTCTTTTGTTCTTTTGTTCTTTTGTTCTTTTGTTCTTTTGTTCTTTTGTTCTTTTGTTCTTTTGTTCTTTTGTTCTTTTGTTCTTTTGTTCTTTTGTTCTTTTGTTCTTTTGTTCTTTTGTTCTTTTGTTCTTTTGTTCTTTTGTTCTTTTGTTCTTTTGTTCTTTTGTTCTTTTGTTCTTTTGTTCATTTGTTCATTTGTTCATTTGTTCATTTGTTCACTTGTTCATTTGTTCACTTGTTCATTTGTTCATTTGTTCATTTGTTCATTGTTCATTTGTTCATTTGTTCATTTGTTCATTTGTTCATTTGTTCATTTGTTCATTTGTTCATTTGTTCATTCGTTCATTCGTTCATTTGTTCATTTGTTCATTCGTTCATTCGTTCATTTGTTCATTTGTTCATTTGTTCATTTGTTCATTTGTTCATTTGTTCATTTGTTCATTTGTTCATTTGTTCATTTGTTCATTTGTTCATTTGTTCATTTGTTCATTTGTTCATTTGTTCATTTGTTCATTTGTTCATTTGTTCATTTGTTCATTTGTTCATTTGTTCATTTGTTCATTTGTTCATTTGTTCATTTGTTCATTTGTTCATTTGTTCATTTGTTCATTTGTTCATTTGTTCATTTGTTCATTTGTTCATTTGTTCATTTGTTCATTTGTTCATTTGTTCATTTGTTCATTTGTTCATTTGTTCGTTTGTGCATTTGTTCATTTGTTCATGCGTTCATTTCTCAACTTGTTCATTTGCTCATTTCTTCAATTCTTCATTTGTTCATTTGATCGTTTGTGCATTTGATCATTTGTTCATTCGTTCATTTCTCAACTTGCTCATTTGCTCATTTCTTCATTTGTTCATTTCTTCAATTCTTCATTTCTTCATTTGTTCACTTCTTCAATTCTTCATTTCTCCATTTGTTCGTTTGTTCAGTTGTTCGTGTTTTAATTTGTTCACTTGTTCATTTGTCCATTTGTTTATTTGTTCACTTGTTGATTTGTTCACTTGTTCATTTGTTCATTTGTTCATTTGTTCATTTGTTCATTTGTTCATTTGTTCATTTGTTCATTTGTTCATTTGTTCTTTTGTTCATTTGTTCATTTGTGCGATTGTCTATTCGCTCATTTGTTCATTTGTTCATTTGTTAATTTGTCCATTTGTTCATTTGTTCAATTGTTCATTTGTTAATTTGTCCATTTGTTCATTTGTTCAATTGTTCATTTGTTCATTTGTTCATTTGTTCATTTGTCCATTTGTTCATTTGTTCATTTGTTCATATGTTCATTTGTCAATTTGCCCATTTGTTCATTTGTCATATGTTCATTTGTCAATTTGTTCATTTGTTCATTTGTTCATTTGTTCATTTGTTCATTTGTTCATTTGTTCATTTGTTCATTTGTTCATTTGTTTATTTGTTCATTTGTTCATTTGTTCGTTGTTCATTTTTACATTTGTTCATTTGTTCATTTGTCCATTTGTTCATTTGTCCATTTGTCCATTTGTTCATTTGTCCATTTGTCCATTTGTTCATTTGCCCATTTGTTCATTTGTTCATTTGTTCATTTGTTCATTTGTTCCTTTGTTTATTTGTTCATTTGTTCATTTGTTCGTTGTTCATTTTTACATTTGTTCATTTGTTCATTTGTTCATTTGTTCATTTGTTCATTTGTTCATTTGTTCATTTGTTCATTTGTTCATTTGTTCATTTGTTCATTTGTTCATTTGTACGTTTGTTCATTTGTTCGTTTGTTCATTTGTTCGTTTGTTCATTTGTTCGTTTGTTCATTTGTTCGTTTGTTCATTTGTTCATTTGTTCATTTGTTCATTTGTTCGTTTGTTCATTTGTTCGTTTGCTCATTTGTTCATTTGTTCATTTGTTCATTTGTTCATTTGTTCATTTGTTCGTTTGTTCATTTGTTCGTTTGTTCATTTGTTCGTTTGTTCATTTGTTCGTTTGTTCATTTGTTCGTTTGCTCATTTGTTCTGTTGTTCATTTGTTCATTTGTTCATTTGTTCATTTGTTCATTTGTTCATTTGTTCACTTGTTCATTTGTTCACTTGTTCATTTGTTCACTTGTTCATTTGTTCATTTGTTCATTTGTTCATTTGTTCATTTGTTCATTTGTTCATTTGTTCATTTGTTCATTTGTTCATTTGTTCATTTGTTCGTTTGTTCATTTGTTCGTTTGTTCATTTGTTCGTTTGTTCATTTGTTCGTTTGTTCATTTGTTCGTTTGTTCATTTGTTCGTTTGCTCATTTGTTCTGTTGTTCATTTGTTCTGTTGTTCATTTGTTCATTTGTTCATTTGTTCTTTTGTTCTTTTGTTCTTTTGTTCTTTTGTTCTTTTGTTCTTTTGTTCATTTGTTCATTTGTTCATTTGTTCATTTGTTCATTTGTTCATTTGTTCATTTGTTCATTTGTTCATTTGTTCATTTGTTCATTTGTTCATTTGTTCATTTGTTCATTTGTTCATTTGTTCACTTGTTCACTTGTTCATTTGTTCATTTGTTCATTTGTTCACTTGTTCATTTGTTCATTTGTTCATTTGTTCATTTGTTCATTTGTTCATTTGTTCATTTGTTCGTTTGTTCATTTGTTCGTTTGTTCATTTGTTCGTTTGTTCATTTGTTCGTTTGTTCATTTGTTCGTTTGTTCATTTGTTCGTTTGCTCATTTGTTCTGTTGTTCATTTGTTCATTTGTTCATTTGTTCATTTGTTCATTTGTTCATTTGTTCATTTGTTCATTTGTTCATTTGTTCATTTGTTCATTTGTTCATTTGTTCATTTGTTCATTTGTTCATTTGTTCACTTGTTCTTTT
This sequence comes from Megalopta genalis, assembly GCF_051020955.1. NCBI lineage: Eukaryota > Metazoa > Arthropoda > Insecta > Hymenoptera > Halictidae > Megalopta > Megalopta genalis. Next base: position 892,216 of record NW_027476140.1, read on the forward strand.
GTTCTTTTGTTCTTTTGTTCTTTTGTTCTATGTGCTTTTGTTCTTTTGTTCTTTTGTTCTTTTGTTCTTTTGTTCTTTTGTTCTTTTGTTCTTTTGTTCTTTTGTTCTTTTGTTCTTTTGTTCTTTTGTTCTTTTGTTCTTTTGTTCTTTTGTTCTTTTGTTCTTTTGTTCTTTTGTTCTTTTGTTCTTTTGTTCTTTTGTTCTTTTGTTCTTTTGTTCTTTTGTTCTTTTGTTCTTTTGTTCTTTTGTTCTTTTGTTCTTTTGTTCTTTTGTTCTTTTGTTCTTTTGTTCTTTTGTTCTTTTGTTCTTTTGTTCTTTTGTTCTTTTGTTCTTTTGTTCTTTTGTTCTTTTGTTCTTTTGTTCTTTTGTTCTTTTGTTCTTTTGTTCTTTTGTTCTTTTGTTCTTTTGTTCTTTTGTTCTTTTGTTCTTTTGTTCTTTTGTTCTTTTGTTCTTTGTTCTTTTGTTCTTTTGTTCTTTTGTTCTTTTGTTCTTTTGTTCTTTTGTTCTTTTGTTCTTTTGTTCTTTTGTTCTTTTGTTCTTTTGTTCTTTTGTTCTTTTGTTCTTTTGTTCTTTTGTTCTTTTGTTCTTTTGTTCTTTTGTTCTTTTGTTCTTTTGTTCTTTTGTTCTTTTGTTCTTTTGTTCTTTTGTTCTTTTGTTCTTTTGTTCTTTTGTTCTTTTGTTCTTTTGTTCTTTTGTTCTTTTGTTCTTTTGTTCTTTTGTTCTTTTGTTCTTTTGTTCTTTTGTTCTTTTGTTCTTTTGTTCTTTTGTTCTTTTGTTCTTTTGTTCTTTTGTTCTTTTGTTCTTTTGTTCTTTTGTTCTTTTGTTCTTTTGTTCTTTTGTTCTTTTGTTCTTTTGTTCTTTTGTTCTTTTGTTCTTTTGTTCTTTTGTTCTTTTGTTCTTTTGTTCTTTTGTTCTTTTGTTCTTTTGTTCTTTTGTTCTTTTGTTCTTTTGTTCTTTTGTTCTTTTGTTCTTTTGTTCTTTTGTTCTTTTGTTCTTTTGTTCTTTTGTTCTTTTGTTCTTTTGTTCTTTTGTTCTTTTGTTCTTTTGTTCTTTTGTTCTTTTGTTCTTTTGTTCTTTTGTTCTTTTGTTCTTTTGTTCTTTTGTTCTTTTGTTCTTTTGTTCTTTTGTTCTTTTGTTCTTTTGTTCTTTTGTTCTTTTGTTCTTTTGTTCTTTTGTTCTTTTGTTCTTTTGTTCTTTTGTTCTTTTGTTCTTTTGTTCTTTTGTTCTTTTGTTCTTTTGTTCTTTTGTTCTTTTGTTCTTTTGTTCTTTTGTTCTTTTGTTCTTTTGTTCTTTTGTTCTTTTGTTCTTTTGTTCTTTTGTTCTTTTGTTCTTTTGTTCTTTTGTTCTTTTGTTCTTTTGTTCTTTTGTTCTTTTGTTCTTTTGTTCTTTTGTTCTTTTGTTCTTTTGTTCTTTTGTTCTTTTGTTCTTTTGTTCTTTTGTTCTTTTGTTCTTTTGTTCTTTTGTTCTTTTGTTCTTTTGTTCTTTTGTTCTTTTGTTCTTTTGTTCTTTTGTTCTTTTGTTCTTTTGTTCTTTTGTTCTTTTGTTCTTTTGTTCTTTTGTTCTTTTGTTCTTTTGTTCTTTTGTTCTTTTGTTCTTTTGTTCTTTTGTTCTTTTGTTCTTTTGTTCTTTTGTTCTTTTGTTCTTTTGTTCTTTTGTTCTTTTGTTCTTTTGTTCTTTTGTTCTTTTGTTCTTTTGTTCTTTTGTTCTTTTGTTCTTTTGTTCTTTTGTTCTTTTGTTCTTTTGTTCTTTTGTTCTTTTGTTCTTTTGTTCTTTTGTTCTTTTGTTCTTTTGTTCTTTTGTTCTTTTGTTCTTTTGTTCTTTTGTTCTTTTGTTCTTTTGTTCTTTTGTTCTTTTGTTCTTTTGTTCTTTTGTTCTTTTGTTCTTTTGTTCTTTTGTTCTTTTGTTCTTTTGTTCTTTTGTTCTTTTGTTCTTTTGTTCTTTTGTTCTTTTGTTCTTTTGTTCTTTTGTTCTTTTGTTCTTTTGTTCTTTTGTTCTTTTGTTCTTTTGTTCTTTTGTTCTTTTGTTCTTTTGTTCTTTTGTTCTTTTGTTCTTTTGTTCTTTTGTTCTTTTGTTCTTTTGTTCTTTTGTTCTTTTGTTCTTTTGTTCTTTTGTTCTTTTGTTCTTTTGTTCTTTTGTTCTTTTGTTCTTTTGTTCTTTTGTTCTTTTGTTCTTTTGTTCTTTTGTTCTTTTGTTCTTTTGTTCTTTTGTTCTTTTGTTCTTTTGTTCTTTTGTTCTTTTGTTCTTTTGTTCTTTTGTTCTTTTGTTCTTTTGTTCTTTTGTTCTTTTGTTCTTTTGTTCTTTTGTTCTTTTGTTCTTTTGTTCTTTTGTTCTTTTGTTCTTTTGTTCTTTTGTTCTTTTGTTCTTTTGTTCTTTTGTTCTTTTGTTCTTTTGTTCTTTTGTTCTTTTGTTCTTTTGTTCTTTTGTTCTTTTGTTCTTTTGTTCATTTGTTCATTTGTTCATTTGTTCATTTGTTCACTTGTTCATTTGTTCACTTGTTCATTTGTTCATTTGTTCATTTGTTCATTGTTCATTTGTTCATTTGTTCATTTGTTCATTTGTTCATTTGTTCATTTGTTCATTTGTTCATTCGTTCATTCGTTCATTCGTTCATTTGTTCATTTGTTCATTTGTTCATTTGTTCATTTGTTCATTTGTTCATTTGTTCATTTGTTCATTTGTTCATTTGTTCATTTGTTCATTTGTTCATTTGTTCATTTGTTCATTTGTTCATTTGTTCATTTGTTCATTTGTTCATTTGTTCATTTGTTCATTTGTTCATTTGTTCATTTGTTCATTTGTTCATTTGTTCATTTGTTCATTTGTTCATTTGTTCATTTGTTCATTTGTTCATTTGTTCATTTGTTCATTTGTTCATTTGTTCGTTTGTGCATTTGTTCATTTGTTCATGCGTTCATTTCTCAACTTGTTCATTTGCTCATTTCTTCAATTCTTCATTTGTTCATTTGATCGTTTGTGCATTTGATCATTTGTTCATTCGTTCATTTCTCAACTTGCTCATTTGCTCATTTCTTCATTTGTTCATTTCTTCAATTCTTCATTTCTTCATTTGTTCACTTCTTCAATTCTTCATTTCTCCATTTGTTCGTTTGTTCAGTTGTTCGTGTTTTAATTTGTTCACTTGTTCATTTGTCGATTTGTTTATTTGTTCACTTGTTGATTTGTTCACTTGTTCATTTGTTCATTTGTTCATTTGTTCATTTGTTCATTTGTTCATTTGTTCATTTGTTCTTTTGTTCATTTGTTCATTTGTGCGATTGTCTATTCGCTCATTTGTTCATTTGTTCATTTGTTAATTTGTCCATTTGTTCATTTGTTCAATTGTTCATTTGTTAATTTGTCCATTTGTTCATTTGTTCAATTGTTCATTTGTTCATTTGTTCATTTGTTCATTTGTCCATTTGTTCATTTGTTCATTTGTTCATATGTTCATTTGTCAATTTGCCCATTTGTTCATTTGTCATATGTTCATTTGTCAATTTGTTCATTTGTTCATTTGTTCATTTGTTCATTTGTTCATTTGTTCATTTGTTCATTTGTTCATTTGTTCATTTGTTCATTTGTTCATTTGTTTATTTGTTCATTTGTTCATTTGTTCGTTGTTCATTTTTACATTTGTTCATTTGTTCATTTGTCCATTTGTTCATTTGTCCATTTGTCCATTTGTTCATTTGTCCATTTGTCCATTTGTTCATTTGCCCATTTGTTCATTTGTTCATTTGTTCATTTGTTCATTTGTTCATTTGTTCATTTGTTCATTTGTTCATTTGTTCCTTTGTTTATTTGTTCATTTGTTCATTTGTTCGTTGTTCATTTTTACATTTGTTCATTTGTTCATTTGTTCATTTGTTCATTTGTTCATTTGTTCATTTGTTCATTTGTTCATTTGTTCATTTGTTCATTTGTTCATTTGTACGTTTGTTCATTTGTTCGTTTGTTCATTTGTTCGTTTGTTCATTTGTTCGTTTGTTCATTTGTTCGTTTGTTCATTTGTTCATTTGTTCGTTTGTTCATTTGTTCGTTTGTTCATTTGTTCGTTTGCTCATTTGTTCATTTGATCATTTGTTCATTTGTTCATTTGTTCATTTGTTCGTTTGTTCATTTGTTCGTTTGTTCATTTGTTCGTTTGTTCATTTGTTCGTTTGTTCATTTGTTCGTTTGCTCATTTGTTCTGTTGTTCATTTGTTCATTTGTTCATTTGTTCATTTGTTCATTTGTTCATTTGTTCACTTGTTCATTTGTTCACTTGTTCATTTGTTCACTTGTTCATTTGTTCATTTGTTCATTTGTTCATTTGTTCATTTGTTCATTTGTTCATTTGTTCATTTGTTCATTTGTTCATTTGTTCATTTGTTCATTTGTTCATTTGTTCATTTGTTCATTTGTTCATTTGTTCATTTGTTCATTTGTTCATTTGTTCATTTGTTCATTTGTTCATTTGTTCATTTGTTCATTTGTTCATTTGTTCATTTGTTCATTTGTTCATTTGTTCATTTGTTCATTTGTTCATTTGTTCATTTGTACGTTTGTTCATTTGTTCGTTTGTTCATTTGTTCGTTTGTTCATTTGTTCGTTTGTTCATTTGTTCGT